>NW_012026858.1:176317-176653 GCF_000956235.1 Wasmannia auropunctata
ATTGACAATATTGCTGCGTTCAGCAAACAAAGCAGCTCGGTTTATATACATATTTGCATGTATTATTAAGATAATTTACTAAATTTTGTTCATAACAATACTTACCTGTGCATTAAATTTAATTGCACGTTTATTATTGTACGAACTTAACCTCTATCTGCTTTATCATTCTCGGTAAAAATGTCAGTAGTCATCACGTGACTAAAAAGTCGTCAAGCCATTGGCTAAGATTGAGATTGAAGGTTGAAAAATAGACGGAATTCTAATTTCCAAATTCCAATCTCAATCTTAGTCTGCTGTGTTCTCATTGGCTGAACTTCAATCTCAATCTTAATA
>NW_012026858.1:176703-195418 GCF_000956235.1 Wasmannia auropunctata
ATATATATATATATATATGGGCTATTCCACATGAAGCGGATCAGTCATTTCTCAGAAATTTTTTTAATTTTGCACATAGATAGTACTATGGGAGGTAGAATTTTGTGCCAAAGGATTTTTTTTATTGCAAAATAAATCGAGATATAAACAATTAAAAATTAGACTACTTTATTCTTCAAAAATTCATAACTCTGTTACTAATAATGCTAGCTAACTTCTTTTTTTTCAAATACGCTAAAAATGTTCTAGTTTACGGGAAAAAAATGAAGATTCTAGAAAAGTTTTGTTTTCCATTGTTTATTTAACAATAAAACTTTTTAACAATTTTTTTAACAATCGGGGAGGGAGTCGAAAAATCTGAAAAAATATTTTTTATATACTTCATTTTTAGCGTATTTGAAAAAAAAAGGAGTTAGCTAGCATTATTATAGTAACAGAGTTATGAATTTTTGAAGAATAAAGTAGTCTAATTTTTAATTGTTTATATCTCGATTAATTTTGCAATAAAAAATCTTTTGACACAAAATTCTATCTCCCATAGTACTATCTATTATGTAAAATTAAAATCTGAGAGATGACTGATCCGCTTCACGTGGAATAGCCCATATATATAAAATTAAAATCATTCATATTATTTAGTTCATATATATATATATATAAAATTAAAATCATTCATATTATTTAGTCCACCATATATATATAAGATGAACTAATAATATGAATGATTTTAAGAGGTAATTCCTCACACAAATTCAAGATAAGAGACAGTCACATAGATTAAAGAGCTTCGAAAAGGCGAGAATAATGCTCACGTGATCCGGAATGGATGCAACGTGCTTCTGAAGGTAGAAATGGCTCAGTAAAATATCCAGCCATGAATAAATCGCCGATGGCAAGGCCGCGGACGCGGACTAACGGCCGCCAGTCTGGCGTCGATACTGCCGGTTGCAACATGCGGGCGAGGATGCGTTCGATACGCATCGCGAGCGTAACCACGAACTTCCCTTGCAAAACCGAACAGCGTCATTCTCTCGGAAGACTGAAACTATTTACGTATTGAATGGCAAATTTAGAAAGGCGCGGAAATATTCAACTGTGAATTGATAATATAATATTATGAGAAATTTTTGTTATTACGAGAAACAGACGTATATCAAATTATAGAAAGATACAGAAGAAGAAAATGAATTAAAGCGTTTGATAAAAACGTTTCCCATATATTAGTTTTTTGACAGTCTCTAGTCAGAAGTTAGGCGCAAAGATGCGATCAAAAATGCACCTCTCTGTGCCATACATGCAGGTTAAAATTTAATAATTTGATACGAAAATTGAATAAGTTTTTCTCGATCATGATAAGAGAACACTATAAAATAGGTACAACATTTGTTTTTAAAACGGTTGTCTTATTTGATTAATTTTTTCTAATGCAAGGCGAAAGAAGATGTTTGAAAAATATGCAGCATTGCATTGGTAAAATATATTTTATAAATTAATGACACTATTAAATCTATGTAGCCATGCATTCTTACTTATCTTATCATTTTCGGAAATCACAGCAAGTCGATTAAGAAACGTACAAGTTTTAGTCGGATGAATCGGAAATGCCGAGAGAATGTCACAATCCAAAGTGCATTGGAAGTAAAAAGAGACTGACGTAAGAAACTATAAAAGATAATTACGAATAAGAATACCAGAAAACTATTGCTTAATTATGTAACGCTTTGCATTCGAAAACTCCAATATTATTTTTATTAATATTATACTTATATATCTTTTTAAATTAAAATATAAATAAAAATAAGCTTTAGTTTCTTCGTTATTCTATTCCATCCATATATCAAACATATATATGAATCTTATTCTTGTTATTTTCATTATTTTTAAAGAAGGTTACATCTTGTCTTCATTTTCTCAAAGTGTTTTTTTTTCTCAAACGTTTATTGCACTAATGATCGCAAAACTGTGTGTATACGGGTATAAAATGCGTGTCCATGTAAATTGTATGTGAATGTCCGCCGTGCATAACTCGAGCCCGTAGGTTTGCTAAACCCAAATGACTGTGCGGATCAGTCATCCCTGCGGGAACACATCTCTCTTGTAAGCCTGTCACGAATCGCAGCATCTCGTGAGGATCCTAGTCACTTCGCAAAAAGCCGACAGTCGCAATCGGATTCTTTAGGAAATGCCGCGTCACCGAGCAGGATCTTCATGAAATGTCGCGTTTTACGATAAGGCTTTGGCGTATACACAGTTTAACTTCGCGCCATGCGCGTACCTGGAAAGTATTTTCTTTACCGCCGATAGCAGCCGTAAATACAAGAACAAAGAGAAAGATCCGCCATCAACGTCACGTCGAAGTTCTTCGGACAATTCTACGTCGCGAAATAAAAGGACGCAGAAGCCGCAGTCAAAGAGTTCCAGAGACGGCTCAAAAAACTCGAGAACGTCGTTTAAAGAGTTGAGAGATAACAAAAAGTAAAATAATTCACGTACTTACTGAAATATCCACTTAACAGAAAAAAAAATTATGTGATAAAATTCTGCAGCAGTAAATATAAAATTTTAGCTAATTTGTGTTTTTCATACAACGAACATTTGACAAATAAATATTAATGTAAGAAATGTAGATCAGATTCTTTTAGCAGAATTTTATTTTATTATAATTTTGTTTATTATCAATTTTTATTAATCTGAATTTTATTAATTTAAAATAACTTTCAGCAAGAAACGTCAGGTCTCGCGGTCGACCTCTGGCAGTTCGACTTCGTCACGAAAGTTGCGGTGAGACACAGGACGATAAATTCAATATTCAATAACATTGCGAAACCTTCCTTCTTTACGTGAAATAATTTCGACCTTGCTTTCCCTGCGTTCCTGGGAATCCTTTCTTTCGTACCAGCTTATACTGACTCAACCAGATTCCTTTCTAGACTAAAATAACAGTACACGACATTAGATGCCTAGTATCCTGATACATTAGCACTTGCTACTGTATTAATATCCAATACCGTTAGGCATTAATATTCAAGATAATAAAAATGAAAGAATAACAAAATGAGATATGGGAAATGTTTTTAAAAATATCAACATGCAAAAAAAAGATTATTTTAAACTCAGCATTTACGTTTATCACTCATACTGATCTGTATAAGGAAGTTAAACTAAAAAATTGAACGCGTTTACGTTCAAGATAATTGGCTTTATCGCACTTATTTGAATTGTATGCAGCACGAGCACGAAATCGAATACATTCGGACGAGTTTCCGGCAATTCCCGGGATTGTAAAAAGCAAATATGTACCTGTCGCAAAGGTAATGGAAAAAACATGTTAAAAAAAGTTCTTCAGACTCGTCGTGTCGAAAGACTCGCATTGTTCACCCGTGAATTTTTGGCAGAGCGTCACGGTACTCGAAGCGGAAATTCGCACGGACACGCAAATTCGCGGAGCACGGATCCCGTCGAGAGGAGCAGGAGGCGGAGGAAAAGATCGCATCGGCGACGTAAAAAGACTTCGAAAAGAGAAAGCGATCGACCGAGGCGAGACTGTTTCGCGACGCTTTGCGTCTGTGTACGAGGTCGCAGCTCGGATGAGCTAAGAGCTTGCAAATGCACGTCGTCTCACGAGATTCCTTCGCATCGAGAGTACTCTGTTAAAGTTAATCGTTAATCTACAACATAAAAACCGCATTACGTTAATTCCAAATGAATAATGATTTCTAATTGTCTATCATGTAACAATATTTTAATACATATTATTTTTTTTCGATAAGATCTTTTTTTTTAATTGAAAATTAAGATTAAAAAATTAAATTTCTTTTTGTTATTTTTGTTCGAGGAATATATTATTGAGCAAGGCGTCCGATGTATATAAGAAAAAGAGATACAAATTGAACAAACAAAAATATCAAGATAGAATTACGCTGCTGCGAATTATCGACTTTTTATAGGGCGGACAAGAAGGGACAAAACGAGTAACTTGTAAAAACGTATCAAAGAATGATACACAAGTGGGTAGATATACGGATCCATCGACCAGCGAGAAAAAATCTGCATTCAAATTTCATTCGCGCGAATTATCGGCAGCAAAACCAAAGTTAGCACATTCGTATTTCTTATGTAACAAGATAGCGTTTCATTAACGCCTTCTACTTATCGACATTTGCAGTGAAGAACGGAGCGTGATTATCAGAGGGTTACATACCGTTCGCAGAGGAATTGACAGATTTAGTGCTAGCGCAATCAGATTGGTGACAAGACAACAGTAATTTAGCTTTGGATGGGCTGGTATTCTTTTTAAAATGTTTGTATTTATATTTTTACGCAATGTGATACACAAATCATTTTCATCCAACATACAAATTCTATGCAAATTCATTGCTTTAATATTAAATATATGAATATTTCTTTATACATTTTGTATTAAAAACAAAAATAATGTATTTTAATTGAAAGGAATTGTTAAAATAACTTTGCCAGTGTCCATCTTGTTTCCCATATTATAGTGATGCATATTTCTATACATGTATATAATAAACTATTTAAAAGGAGGAGAAAAACTATATAACAATTTTCTTCATATTAGTTTCGATTTTTATACTGCTTGGAAACTGGTTGCAAGTTTTAATATTTTAAAAACATCAGCCAGTTTAACGTTTTGAAAATATCAAATACCATTTCTCTTTTCGACAATTTATTCAGTATTATTAAAGAATTCACAAAGCAGTCCTTGTGTGGAATTACACTAAAATATATCTGAAATTCGGTATATCGAGGAAACTGTAACCTGAGCTGAATCGAGGATTATTAATTGGATATTGAGTATACTTGTGTATGTATTATGTCTCGATATTGTTATCTAATATACATTACATGAAAGTAACAATGTGTGATTTTATATGCGCCGCATTATCTTTCTATATAACAACTTTGAGACAAAGATGATGATATACAAAATTCGCCGCAACTGCATCAACATAATAGTCTATTACGAGAGGTCCATTTATAAATATTATATTCCACATATATTGCCAGAGGCAGTGGTCATGAATGAGGTCAATCAATGTCAATTATGTTATATACCATTTTGTTATATCACCTAAAACATATATTCCTTCGTACTCACTCGTAACTTTCGGCTAATTGTCAATTATCAGAATGTCGCGTATATTCATACTACACATGCAAACGTATCGCGTTTCCATCGAAATGAAATAAAAAAATATTTTTTTTTTTGTGGACATATTCTACATGGGCACAATCTTTTCAAGAAGCGTCAAAAGCTTCGAACAAATCAGCTTCGATGCGAAGTTCCGTGTGGTTTGTCAGGCCGAGACGAAGGCTCGCTGAGAGTAAATTAAGCTATTATATATTACGTACGCGTATGAGAAATGAGTCTCAAAACATTGGAATGATCGGTCCCGCTTCAAAGAAACCACCGATCGCTAGCGTAGTCAGCGCATTGTCGAGTCGAACGAGGCGAACGCTGCCTCCGCGTATCACTCAAAATGTAGCGCGAAACTCGAATGAATTAGGCTAAAACGCGTGTGCAACAAGCGCTCGAGTTTGGCAAGTCGGCGAGTAAATATTCTTCTACCGCGATATTATTATCTCAGCGTCCCATCTCGTGGGAAGAGACATGTATATGAACGAGGAAATGCGAATTCACCGCGAACTACGTCGGCTAGTGCTCCGTAACTGTTTCTCAATTTCAAATTGCCGTAGATCCGCCCTCTGCAGAAAATCTTGCCGCTCCAAATATCCGTCCTTGCCTTTATTATGAGTATTAATTTCCTCCTCAATGTTTTCCTGTTTCTTGAAGTTGTCCCAATCTAATTTAGACTTTTCTAACGTACTAATTTTGGCCTTTTTCCCGATTTGTCCCAGAACCGAGGAGATGCCGCCTAATCCGGCGCGCTTGACACCGCCTCGCACGCGTTCCTTGGCCGCGGGAGATGTAGATTCCGATGGCTTTGTGGCGGAATTCTCGGCCGAG
Source organism: Wasmannia auropunctata (assembly GCF_000956235.1). Classification (NCBI taxonomy): domain Eukaryota; kingdom Metazoa; phylum Arthropoda; class Insecta; order Hymenoptera; family Formicidae; genus Wasmannia; species Wasmannia auropunctata. The sequence goes on from NW_012026858.1 coordinate 182,696, forward strand.
GAAAGTGATAATCTGGCCTCCGCGGAATCAGCTGATACTTCCTTCTCGACCTTCACTTCTTCACCAGCAAATTCAAAAACCTTGGTTATCTTAACTTTTTCTTGGACTTTTGGCTTTTGAATCGGTGGCGATCTCTCGTTCGATCTATTGATTGAATTTTGTGGTTTCGATTTCGATATGACAGCTGTAACAAAAATATATATAAAAGCGTATTGTACATTCTTTAAATTTCTGTAGATATTAGCTTTATTTAAATAGGATTATATATTTCTATCGACTCAGTTTTTTTAAAATGTAAATGGTAAAGTTCAAAAATATTCTTAAATGCGTCTTCAAAAACTGTATTATAGATATTATAATCCGAATCACTGTACTTTGTTCTTTAAGATAAACGATTTCTTAAGTATTATATCGTACTATTTCGTTATAACAAGTGGGATTTTTTTATTATGTGAAATAGTACAATATAATACTTAAGAAATCGTTATATTATATAATGTAATTATATAATGCAATTCAATAATATGAAATTCTATTGTATTAATATTCTGTACACACCTGTATCCTTCATGAAATCAGCCCAAAGAGAATCTGCTCTCTTCTTTTCCTCCTCTTCAGTGAGCTGCTTTTCCTCTTTACATTCTTCTTCCTCTTTACTTTCTTCTTCCGATACTTTCGACTTTTCTAAAGTTCTTCTGCGCTTTGCCTTTTTACTTTTTCGACCCTTGGATCTCTTTGCATCTTTCCGTCCAGTTTCTCTTTTGTTCTCATCATTTTCATCCTCTGGACCGCTCTCAATATCACCCTCAGACTCTACTTCAGACACCGGATCACTGTCGGCGCCATCAGGAACATAATCCTCGTCATCCTCATCCGAATCAGAAGGCAATTGATGTTCTTCTGACATGTTTAAATATAGATTAGTATAGAAGATACCTAGAAACAGACGATAAAAGTATGTATCTACCTAAAAATATATCATGTATTTATTATGATTCAACATACATATTTTCATTTTAAAAATCAAAATTTTAAAATTTTATCATAAAAATATTTTATTTAAATTTTATCATATTTCTCTGCCAAATTTACAAACGTGATTACATCCTGTATTTCTCTTTTACTGATAACAATATATTTTACAGGTAACTAATATATTATATTAATACACAATAAAGTTAAAATATTCATAAAATAAATATAAATACATAGTCTTTTCAATTTATTTTATTCATTTTTATTTCGCAATTTTAAAATTGTCACAGAATACTAGATGCTATAAACGGCAATTAATCTTCAATTAATAATTAATTTAGGCTTTTTTTTACATTGGTTCAATCGCTATTCAAATACAATATTTTCTAACTAAAGGCTATTAACTTTAATACTGACGTTCCTTTGTTCGGTATTCAAACAAAGCTACCGAGCACGAAGGAAAAAAAAAAAAAAAACACCGCAAATTGAAAATTCTCGCGCAAATTATCGCGCCTCTTCCCGCACTGTCAACGTCACGTAACTTAACCTCTCTAATCACGCGGAACAGGTCGATTTCCCCGGCGGAACTAAACGCGACAACCGATGCGATTTCGTGACTCACGTTCTTTCGGAACGGCGTGCCGTCGGTGCCAAAAATTCCGCGAGCGGACGTCGGTTCGCCTTCCGGAAATGTCGTTACACCGAGACGCGGCGGCGGATCCGGCGTTTTCGTCGCCGCGTTCATGAATCGTCGTCGGCGCGGGCCTGAATCGATCCCGCGCGTATCACGCACGGGCGTGGAGCACCGGCTGGCCGAAAAATCCGTGAGGAACACCCGGGGAAAAAGGGAGCACAGCACCTCGAGTACCTCACGACAGTACGACACGCTCGTCTCGATTCGACTCTTCTCGGCTCCGTCGATTCGCGCAAAATACGCCTGGCACGTATATATATATCGCACGTCGCGCTATCGGCACAACCAGCACCATCTTACAGCGAATCGAGGAGACATCAAGTCAAGTTAGCGCAGTCGTGCCGACCGCGTGCGAATTGAACTCGAGTTAAAATTTTTCTAATTGCGATTAGAATTGAATTTATATCGGAGATTTTTCGATAGGAAGATTTCTTGTCGGTTCCTCTTTTTTGTTCGATATTTTTATGATCAATGTTTTAATCCGATCGAGTGGAAGAATCAGCGGGATTTTTAGCTTATTATATATTGAAGTCAAATTACAAAAATATTTTTGTTCTTTTAAAATTCACTTTTGAATGATCTGTGATTCGCATCAGACTTCAGAATAGAATTCAAATTAATTTAGAATTTCGTATACCGCGTATTTTGATATACGTGTATATATATATTTAAATATATGTATGTATACATATACATGTATATAATGTATATCATGCACGTAAATCAAAATTTGTACATCTCAAATTTTTCGTATATATTATACAGCACATAAAATTATAAATAGAATTCTCTTTTGAATTCTAATGCAAATTATAGATCATAAAGTAGATTTAAAATAGATAATTAGTTTTATTTAACTGATCATTTGCATGCATATTTAACTTTCACTTATCTTAATATATAATTTATATGTAAATTAAATTATAATAAATACATGAAATATTTTCAGAGTAAATGGATGGTATAAATTCGATATAAAAATAACATTGCTCTCATATTGTTTTCAATTAAATCTTAATTACATTTCAAGCGCAATTGTAATTTATTAAACTCACTGTTCTCGACGATAAAAGATGTAATAATATACTCTTTGACAAAAAAGAGTTACGCAGAGATCTAGATACGTAACTTTTTTGTCAAAGAGTATATTATAAAATCTACAAAAAAGTCCGCTGTATTTTCGCTAAAAAGGATCGATACTAAAATCTCTATCAAAGAATATTAATATAAGATACTAAATCTGTTCACAATATTTTTTCGCTTGAACTAGGTGTTAAGTATACCGCTCTTATTCACGATTCGTTATAAATCTTTTAAATGACTCCACGAGACACGTTGGTAAGGAAAAGGTCGGGGAGTGTCGGATTGCCTGCAGACATCTTTCATGAATTTGTCGAGCAATAACTTAACGCCTTCCTCCAGTATCCTAAGTAGGATCAGCAGGGGCCACCGCAAACCTCATATTACAGGATCCATTTCGAATCCTAATTTCGACGAAACGGATGACTGCCGGTTGACGGGGGATGTGCGATGGATTATGAATCAGAGCCGACCCTTCCTCTCGAGGCGAAAGTCTGAATAGATGAGAACGGAGAGGAATGGTAACGATCGCGTATGCGCGTCGAGGAAATACAGTCGTAGGACATAATTCGAAGTCATTGCTAGATATTGGTCCAATATATACTAGCAATTGGACGAATTAATTTCCATCGCAATTTCCCGGAAATACACGAGAAGTTCTGCATGTTAATATAATTCGATACGCCAACAATTACGCAACTATGTGAGCTTGTGCGTGATTAAATAATAATTACGCATATTTCAACGTATAGCGCTAAATGTGGCCTCCGAGCTCGAGATAATATTGTGAAGGATTTATAAAGGAAGGTTAAAGCAAAATTTAATATAAATTTATATAGAGTATTATAATACATATTATAATTATGAGAATATATCTAAAGAGCATCTCTTTTTGTTAAATTGATAATATTTTTCCTGATTTTGTTAAATACGAAATAGTACTTAAGAAGTCGTTTATCTTAAAATACGACGGGCAATGGTGATGATAAGAAACTAAAATCTTCCACATCTAAAACGTTATCTATAATTGTTTATTAAGTATATAGTCTTTGAAGATGTGTCTAAGGGCATCTTTTAATGTCGTCTAAATCATCTGAATAGGAATGTACGCGATTCTATTTAAAAACTGGTGTAACAGTAATATCTAAAAAGAGATAAAAGCAGATAACATACTTTTATTATTTTACAACTGTGTTAAAATTGAAACCGCAGAATCCAATCGACAAGTCGGAATCTGGAAATGTGTCGGAACTAAAGCCACAGAATCCAATCGATAAATTGGAAATCGCCACCTACGTGAAAGTCAAAAATTCACGCGACAAAGTTTCAGAATTAGAATGTTTAATGCGGGATATTAATGCTGGTCTTGATTTCTTCCTTCTTGCATTTTCATCGACAAGGAGAGAGAAAGAAAGAGAGAGAGAGAGAGAGAGAGAGAGAGAGTGAGGAAAGGAAGAAGACCAGGAAGGATGTGCCAGGTGGCTACGAATGTCGTGGCGTTCCCGCGGATTGGATCGAGCAGCAACTCAGAAAACGATTTGAGACGAATGAGACTTGGCGACTGATGTTCGAAAGCTCCGCCTGGTTTTCGGGACGTCCCAAATCTCTACGTCCCTCCAACGAACATATCTTCCGTATGTCTCATTCTCTTAGTATTTGCGTTACTCCTCCCGGTCCAGCCTTCAGCTTCTGTGCTGCGAGAACATTGACTAACAATTAGTTACACGCCGCAGATGCGATCTGTGAGGTTTCGCCCTGCCGATAGACTCGTGATATCGTGAACAGAAAGAGGAGTAATCGATCACAAGGTATCGAGGAAGTTTTATCATTAATTGTGCTGCGCTAAGTATTAATTCAGATGCAAGTGACAACGACGATGATCAACGATCTAAGTGTAACTATCGAAAAAAGAAAATAGTGTTTTTATAGTATTTTTTACAAGCCACGTGATAGTTTTATACTTTGGTTTTTTTGGGATCTTTATCATGATAATTGAGTTTAAACAATTAAGTTTAAAAAGTTAAAAAAACGGAGATTTGGGACAGCTCGCTATTTTAGACTTTGTCACTTGTGCTATTTATTTGAAGTTCTGTGTTATAAATATCTATTGTTATAGACAGCTGGTGTTAAAAAAAAAAAAGAAAAAAGGTTTTGTGCCTTTAAAAATTGAATATGTGCAAAGTGCAGACTTAAACAAAATGTTGAAAATTATTATTACTAAAATTATTGTCTCTAAAAGTAGTAATTTGCGTTTTTATTTTAAGTTAATGTCAAAAAGATATTTCCAAAATAATTTTTTTCTTTTAATCTCGTATAATACTAAACACGGAATGTAAATTCGTAATTTACGAAGTTTTCCGAGTAAATTTAGAGTCTACGACATAAAAGCGCGTGAGATATTAAAAGAAAATTACTAGCTTTTAAAAATCTGTCTAAAGAGATAAATATATAGAATTGTACTAAATAAAAATTTATCTAATTTTCGACTCAATTTCGACTTTCGTATAAAAATTAAACAACGCGAATCGAGAGAAAGCTTTTCGCGTTCGATAATTGTATTGGAGTTCTGCTTATATGCTAATTAAATTTTAAGAACTCTCTATTGCGTTATTACGTGCTTTTATAAAGAACTAATCACTTTAATCATTCATTGTTTTTACAATCATTATTTGTTGATGAATGGATTTGTTGATTAATTATACATTGTAAATACATAGCCTTGCTATGATAATTTGATTGTATTTGCATTGCATGATTCTGTATGTTAAATCTTTTCGGTATGAAAGAAAAGGAATAAGAACTTTAGTACTCTTTATTTAGCGGATTATAATTAATTATCTTATATTTTTTGTCTGCGTAAGGAATATTTAATAAATTCTATCTTTCAAAGAAATAAAATAGAAATTTTTAACATGATGAAGAAAACTACGCTCGTTCTTTCTCTCTCTCTTTTTCTCTCTGATTAAATAAACAATTCTTAGAAATCCTCTTTCATTGCGGTAAATAATTACGTGCCTCGTAATTTACGAAATTAAGCATAATTGTCGAATAATTAATTAACAATAGCTGTTATTGATGCAACAGAATGCCTCGAAAACGGCGCGTCTCGACATCGTCGTTGGAGGACTATCCTTCTGAGGAAAAATATATGAAGGATGACATGGACGGTCGCGCTCCGCGAAACGCTGCAAACGCCCGTGAAAGGGCAAGGATGAGAATTTTATCAAAAGCTTTTTGCAGACTGAAAACGACGTTGCCTTGGATTCCTGCCGATAGCAAATTAAGTAAATTGGATACCTTGCGTCTGGCTGCGACGTACATTGCTCATTTGCGAGCAGTACTTCGAGATGATGGAGACGCGCATACTGAAACCACCAAATCTTTGTCTCTGGCTTTGGTAAGTATCCATCCTTATTGAAATTGGAATAACTAATTATGGAATAACTAATAGATAAGCTTCCCTTCTTTTCTGATTTTTGAGACATTAATGTGAGACATTAATTAACTTTAAGTAACATTAATAAGAACGGTTGTATGCGTAGTAAATTGAAAAATTTTATAGTCGAGCAAAAATGTTTGTTAATTAGCAATTAATTCATTAATCATAAAAGAGAGTTATTAGTATAAAAAGTATATATATTTAATAAAAAGAGATCCTAAATAGAAGTGTCTTTTTAAAACCATATCGTAAAGAATTATAATTGCATTCTCATTCTGTGGGATATTATTGCAAGATATTCTACGAAATGTGGAAACAAGATTGTTGATTTACCTGATTTAAATCGGGGATCCAAGTGAGTTATTTCCAAACTATGTATTTCTCGCTCTTACAATCAGACTTTCGACTTGATAACGATTCCGTAAAATAACACAGAGACCAGGTGGATCCACTCGGAGTCGCGAGCGCCGTCTTCGCAGTCATCCACTCTGTTTATGTCTGTCCAGGTGGATCGAATCACTCCAAAAACCTTCCACCCACCCTTTGCCACCATTAATTCTAAGTTAGTTCCGTTGTTTGAAGAAGCATACCATGTTTTCCGCTGCGAAATACTTGGTCTCTCTCTCTCGTTGCTCTCCTCTCTCGCGAAGATCAAAGAACGGCTTTCTATCTGTAAAAATGTTTCAACGCAGACACGGATTCGAATAAATTCAAGCTGACACTAAAAGAAGTAATATCTCGCGATAGTACATAAATAAATATCTAATTTACAATGCAGTATCAATACATCGACGCTTGTAATTAATTAATATTTCACGGCGCGTTGCATAATCTAATTCATAATTGATGCATTTTAATTCGATTCAATAATAATACGAAGTAAAAATGATTTTTAATTACAGTCGTGGCCATTCGCCATTCAAAGCAACAACGCGGCCACGCTTATGAACAACAGTTGCAACGTGTCCTCCTCGACGTCTTCGAGCTGTAATCAGTATCGAGGACAGCAAGAGACTCATGATATCCAAAACTACCATCATTCAGGTCATCAGGGCGTGTCGGCGCGTCATAATCAGGAGCAACAGCTCTCTTATTACTGACAAAAAATTCTGACAATCCAATCAGAGCTTAACTATAACGAGCGATATCTACGAAGAACTATCCCCAACTGAGTTAAACGACGGTATTCACGCTATCGTGTATTCACGCCTTATTTATTCCAGAGTGCCTTACTCTAGTATTTATTGATTTAATCTTAATGTATCTTAATTATGATTGCACCCTCCACTTGTGCGACAAGGGAATGAAATATTCCTGTCTCGACTGTATGCATTTTTTATATATCGAAGAAATATAGTCTGTTTTGCATATTTTTAGAAGTTTTAAAGTTTTAAGAAACAAAATTATACGAGTGAAATAAGTAAAATCATTTTTGTTCTATTTCACAAGGAGAAGAACAAATATCGAAAATTTAATCTAAAGTTCTCGATTAATTTGACCCCGTGAAGGGATATCATACATTCGCGAAGAGACTGTTTCCTTGTGTCATACACTCAATTTTACTGCAATTATATCATATATTATTGTAATCATGATTGGTACCAAAGCATGTTAACTAGTCCAATAAAAATGTTTCTAAGATTTTCAAAAATTTCTTTTGTATATTATTCAATACAATATTATATTAATTTAGATCATTATAACAATATACAGAGTAGTAAAATTGTATCGATAAGCTTTATCGTTGGAATTTATAACGATTTTTCAGATTAAAGATACAGTATGTTAAAGAACTTTTTCGAGAATAAGAACCGACGTGATGCTTCGTTTCAAAGATACATCAAATTAAAAGGTGATGGTTGAGCACCTGTTGACAGGCAACCATACAGCTATTAATGATTTATTGCTCGCGAAATAACAATCGATAACAGTTTAACACACAGGCATATAATATCTCTGTACATATCTTACATCTCTATATACATCCCTAAAATATATTGTATAATTTTGTTATATTTTATATATTATATTGTCAGCAGAGAGTATTTTAATTATGCAATGTACTTAAGATATTAATAATAGTTATTAAAATAGAAGATTAGCCACAAAGAATGTCTTTAGTATCTTAATTAAAAATATTTTTATAATTTAATTTCAATTATTTTGTGTTATTTTATACCGCCTGTGTGACCGCCTTGTGACTTTGTAAAAAAATACGATCGATATCTTTTGTTGGAGAAACGCCGAGTGACATCCGGAACAGCACAGAGGAAGTCCGCGGTAAGGTAAGAAGGATAAAGAAGTTCAAGTAAAATAAACAGCGTGAAGGGCCTTTTGTGTAAACCTAATACTAAAATAATATATCCCACACGGCGACAAATCGACCGGCACTAAACGTATCGCTTAACGTGTCTTTACAACAACATACACGGGCTTAAAAATTCTTAAACGAGAGCTGATGGTTTCTCTTCGCCGTTTTCTGACTACCCTTAAAAATTTTCATCGCGCACTATTTTTGTTCGCCATATGTTCGAGGTACACAGATATCGCGGCTGCTTTTTATCTTGATAATCTAAATAAAGTTATATTTTTTAATGAATTTATATGATTTTCTTAGATAAATCTGTTTTTCTTTTTATTTCATATGCCATGTTAAGAAAAAGTTAACTTTGAAAGTATATAGTATTTATTAAGAAAAATTGTTTAATCAATATAGCTTGAAAAATATATTACATAGGCTAAAAAAGATATTCCGTTTTCATAATATAGATAATATGCATTTTTCTATGGATTTAAGTTATTTTTTTAATAGATATAAATTGATTCTTTTTTTTATTTTTATACAAATTAAAAAAAAGGTTTTGAAAGCGCGTAGTTTATTAAGAGAAATAAAAGTTATTTAATCAATGTACTTTGACACATAAATCTCGTTAAAATAGAAACGATCATATTCTGTCATGGAAATATAGATAATTTGCTTGTACCTTTGTAAAAATTTATATAATTTTTAAGAGTAAATCAATTTCTCTCGTTATTCTATATATAAAATTTGAGATGTTTCATACATAGAAGAGATATTTTATTCCGATATACTTCGGACAAGAAAAAATATCTATCTGTAAAAAAATATGCAGAAGGATATATTACATTTTTTTCGCATAATTCTATATGTAAGAACTACAAACGAGAATTTGCATTATTAACACCCAAAATTTATTTCCATTTTTTTAATCACCATTCGATCTTTCAACCTAATTAAATCGTTAATTAAATCGTCCTTCACGATTGTTATACGGCTCTACAAATGCTGGATTTTTTTTCTGTCAACGCTCTTTAGACGTGAAGACAGAAAATCTATCGCTAAAGAGGTCAGAATAAAATATCGCAAAAATCACCTATAACACGCAGCGAATCCAAGTCGGAGTTTCGAAAGACATTTCGACAAGCTGACGGGGTGGCTCTCGAGATATTGAGAACCCGATGAGTCCCGAGCACCGGGATTTCGTGGTAGCGCAGCGAAATTTCCGGGAAGCGAGGTCATTTCGCGCCTTTTGCCAATTGCAACTGCGCACGTGTGACGCCGATCTCGCCGCGAGGCGTCGCACGGCACTTTTCACGCACACACAGCTATATCAACTTGTATCCGGTGATGCGCGGCGCACCTGATTAGTGCTCTGCGAGCACAACGGAGAGCAGACGGGACAGGAGCGGAGCAGAGCGGAGCGGGAGCGGAGCCAAAGCTGAACCGTGCGGGAGCGGAGTGGGAGGTCGGGGAGGTCCAGTCACCTCACCAGTGTCAGAGTGTCCGGCCCTGACGCGAGACGTCGATCGATCCCCCATCACGCTGTGTCGTTTCGTACGTGGTATACGTCGCGTGATTTCATGATGTAGCGCCTAGGCGGGTGATCTCATCCCCGGGGTAGGCAGAGAGATCGTCGCAGCTGACGCGGATCGCGGCTCACGGTAATCCGCTCGCGTCTAATCGAAGTCTATAACAAACGCGGCCTCGCGCGACGATCGTCCTCCTTCTCTGCAAGAGAAAGAGAGAGAGAGAGAGAGAGAGAGAAAGTTCCTCGCTTCCGTCTCTCGTCGGCCATCCCGTGTTGTGTTCCCATCGTTCCCGACGTCGTTGTCATCGTGCACGCGGAGGCAGTGCGCTGCTCCGGGGACGGAGAGCGCGTGGAGCCCTCGCGGGGCCAGGTGTCGAAGCGCGAATCGACGGCACGGCGTCAAGATGGCGTGTGCCACGAGCACAGCTGTTGTTTACCCACAAACCCGTCGTGTGGTGCGAGCCACTGGCTCTGGTTACTGCTGCTGCTGCTGCTGCTGCTGCTGCCGCGGCTGCTGCTGAGGAGCGAGAGGACGAGCGCGTGGCACGGGCGTCTGGCCTGGCTCCCCGTCGTCGGGACTCTGGTCGGGGACGATGGGAGATGCTCGACGAATGAGCGGGTCGGAGTAACGGAGTAAACCCGTGCGTGAGCGACGTGTGACGGCGACGTGACGAGAGCGTGACAGCGACGACGTCGACGACGACGACGACGACGACAACGACGACGGCGGCGGCGGTGGTGGTGGCGGCGGTGGTGGAGGCGGCGACGGCGGCGACGGAGTTGGTGGCAGTGTCGGTGGCGGCGGCGACGGCGGCGGCGGTGACGGCGACGGTGGTGGTGGTGCTGGTGGTGGTGGTCGTGGTCGTGCTGCTGTTGGTTGTAGCAGTGGTGGTGGTGCGTCGCGAAAAAAACGGGACGCGCGAAGACGGACTCGATGGAAGAGGGTAGCGGTGCCCGCGGCGGCAGAAGTCACCGAGTCAGCGCGTGAAACTTAACCTAGTTGCGTCCGCCATCGCACGGCACGAGGACGGCGACGGGGACGAGGGCGACAACAACGACGACGACGACGACGACGACGACGACGACGACGACGAGGAGGCGGTGCGATCTCGGGAAGGTGCAGCTGTCTCGATACCGAGGGGGAGGAGCGGCGAAGTTGGTTCGCGCCTTCGGCGACAAGTGCGTTATCCTCCTAGTGGCATGGCTCCCCCTCCCCCGCCCATCCGTCCTTTCGTCCTGCTTGAGAGCAGGCCTCGTTGCGTTACGTAAAAAGCGCGAACGTTGAGATCGCGCGCGATGCCGCGATCGGTGCACGCGAGATCGACGTCGTCGTGTTTGTGCATCCGCTTGTCTTTTTCATTCCCCAGCTGCCTTCGAAGCTACGTCCACGTGTGTGTCAGCATTGCGTCGTGCGTGCACTTCGTCTTATTAAATTCCCAGCGGTTTCGAGGTTAGGCTTGCCGACTCGCACGTTCGGCCTCGCGAAAGCTGCTCGTTGTTTTCTTTGAATAATAATAATGAATTGACGGACACGTGTCTCGGCTTTTGTAGGTGGAGTTAATCTCTTGCTATTGGTTCTTTTTTTATTGCCCTTTGTTATCTTATTGTGCTCGACTCAATATCTGGGGACTATATATGAATCCACTTCTTTGTCACCTCTTTATCCATCCGTGTGAAAGGGAAATGTTTTGCTGCATTGTGTCGCATCTGCGGACAGCTTATTGTCTAATCTATTCGTGATTTATTATTTTTATACAAGTCCTTGGGATTTTTCTGTTGTCTTTTTTAAAAATATTGATAAAATGTAATGACGGCGATGCAACATTTTGATTTATTGTTAGCATGACTTTTGTAAATTCTTCTTGGTTGCTGTAGACGTGTCGATAATTTTTATAATTGTTCACTTCCTTATATCTCGTTAATTTTATTTATTCATCGAACATATATACCATCGAGAAATTGTGGCAAGTAGCTGTGATGTGTTTTCCACAGGTATCACCATGAACGCCAGGACGCAGCTGTTCGAATTGAGCATGGAGGGACGTCAGGTGGACGAGGCAGTGGCAAGTATATTCCATAGCGTGCTATTCCATCGGAGCCTCGGCAAATTCAAGTACAAACAGGAGGGCAGCTACTCGGTGGGCACCGTGGGATACCAGGACGTGGACTGCGACTTCATCGACTTCACCTACGTCTGCTGCTCGTCGGTGCACCTCGACCAGACGCTGAAGCGCGAGATATCCGGTTTCTCGGAGGCGCTGCGCTCCACCGACAGTCCGGGCTCCGGCCAGATATCCCTAGAATTCTTCCAGAGGAAAAAGAGCCGCTGGCCGTTCCAGCCGGAGTGCATACCGTGGGAAGTGTGGACCGTGCGTCTTGAACTTATCAAATTGGCCACCGAGCACGAGCGGCAGATATGCCGGGAGAAGGTGGGCGACCTGCTAACCGACAAGATCCTCTACATCACCGAGGTCATGAATCGGCACGACTACATTCCGAAAGTGCCGAGTCAGGCCGAGCTGGATCTGATCTTCGACACCTCGTACCCGGACATACAGCCGTATCTCTTCAAACTGTCTTTCACGACCTCTAGTCCGTCGACCACTACGATGGGCAATACTATGAAGAAATTGATCAGAGAGACGCTATCCATTTAGTCGTTATAACATATAGATATATACATACATACATACATACATATATAT
>NW_012026858.1:195438-255408 GCF_000956235.1 Wasmannia auropunctata
TATATATATATATATATATAGTGTAAACTTTTCACGTTTTCAGCGCGTTCATATTGCTTGCTAGAGTCATCGGAAGCGCGAAACCTCGCTTATCTTCTTTCATCCACGATGCACGAGTTTTTGCATTGCACCAAGTGATTTTCAGATTTTCGTATCCACTGTCCGATAATTTGTATCCACTCTAACCTGCCACCGTATAGTCGTTACTATGAGTTCCGAGAGAAAAGAAAAAAAAATACTAAACTTACGTTGTAAAGCAGAATGGTCCCGAGTCTTCGACCACACGTTCCCGGCGGAAACTATCAAAAAGGTACTCTGAAAGGTGTACTTTGCCTACGTGGTAGACTCCGCCGGATTTTGTAAGCTTCGTAACGGTAGAGTGTCTCTTGTAACGAAAGATAATACTTCGTATATATCGCAGGGACTTCCGTGCTGCTCTGTGTCTCTAATGTTTCTATATAGTACAAATGAACACAACACTTGTGTGACACTTGCTTCTTTTGTACTTTACTATGAACGTCCGTCGCATAATTTTATAGCAGGATCACCGCGATAGTCACGTTTTATACAAATGATATTTTATCCTCCTAACTCTCACCACTTAAAACTCTCCACAGGTGACCGGCTGTGGCAGAACGATACATTTATGTTCCTCTCTTCTCGCTTCTCATCCTTTCTCGAATGCTGTGTATACCGTAGAATAGGCTCGAGCGTAATTTCCTTTAATAGGTAGAAACTATCTTCGCGCGTTCATACAGAGAGAAAATGATTTGATTATAGAGTAAAAGTATAGTAGAGATTTCGTGTCTCTCTAGTTGGAGAAGCAGGATGTCTTCAGATTCTTCAATGTCTAGTAGAGTCTTTGAGAGAACACTGAATCTTAAATGGTGTACTCGTAAACCGTACTTGCTTCTTGATAAACTCCTCCGACTACACGACGGCTGTACTCGGCGTTACTGTACACTCTGTTTTTCAGTCACTGACATTGAAAGTATATATAGTTATCCCGAACTCTCTGACGATCACAGAATGCTTGGAATATTCCACATATGTGTGTTGTACATATATATAGATATGCATACAGACACATACATATACACACATACACAACACATAAAAACAACACATACATACAAACGTGTACACATCGCGTGTATATATACGCGCTTTTACATACAAAGCTGCTATTATTTTCGTCGTAAGTTTAACGCTGGATATCCGATCGTGTCCAATATTGGATTTAGCGATGTAACGGAAATTGCGTTTAGCGACCGGGTTTAGCGTTAAATGTCCGAAAGAGCAGAGTGTTTATTATAATTATGGTGTGTGCATGGAAGCGATTGTTATTTATTTTGAGTGACGTTAACGCCAGGCGTTACGTGTATGCAGATTAGTAAATACAATTATTTACATATTGCTCTTTCTTTTCTCCGTTGATCTTTTTAAGTTATAATAATCAAATTTTAAGATATAAGTTGATAATCATTAAGCCAACGCGACGTGACGCCCGCAATAACGAAGCGCACCGGGTGATACGAAAAGAAACCGCGATACGGAAAAAACAAAATCCGCCGTCACGATTACATTTTTTCCCCAGACGTTTCGTGCCTTCGTATTCGAATTTTTGATAGGGAAATTAATGTGCTAGGAGACTAACATACCAGATGATAGTGTCACCATTATTATTTATTGAGCTCGAAGCATCTCTCTCATCTCGTAAAAGTGGAATGGTCTCTCTTTCACACACACACATACACACACGCGCGCGCAGAAGACAAATCTGTGATCCTTCTCGGATTCGAGGCGGTTTTGTTCTACTCCTCCCAACAAGCGACAAATGTGTGCCGTTAAACGTCGTGTCGTTTTAGGATTTTCAAGCGAGAAAAAGGAAGGCGCAGCGGCGGATGTTCGGAACGCGACTCGGTCGGCGGCGACCCGCGCGCGCGATTATATTATTATATTATACAATGTAAATATAGCGAATTGAAGAAGTATTGCCGTAAATCAAATCACGTCGTGCCCGAGGGGGTCCCCGCGCGGTTCCGAGATCCGAGATCTCCCTGGCCTTACCTGTGACCAATCAACAAAGATATCACGACGCGTTAGTAGTGCACATACCTTATAACGAATTAACCGTAGACGAGAAGCGTTAATGTTAATTTAACGAATTAATCATATATCGTCCCCCTACCGCTTTTCTTTTTCTCCGTCGACGTTCTCCAGACTCCAGTTATATTAATATTTAATATACGCAATTGCGACTTAGCTAAATGTTCCGCGACTCGAGCGTACGTCGATTGAGTGGATCTCTTTACTGGGAGTTGTCGGTTTTATTTCTCATGTATCGACTAAAGAAAGGTAAAAGGAAAGGAAACCACGCACGGTGGTCGTCGACACAGTCCGTCGCTCTCTCTCTGCGATTCCGTGTAGAAAATCGACCGCAGTCTCTTTCCCTCGCACTATCTGGCTTTTACTTTTTACAATTATATGACGTGCACGATATATTGTAAAAGGTAAGGAGGAATCGCGGTGCGGAGCCGCGATGCGACATTGTAACAAAGAGAGGCGCGCGCGCGCGCGTACGTGCGCATATATATATAAATATGATATAGAAAGAACAAAGAGAGAGGGAGAGAAAGGAGCGAAAGAGCGAGCAAATGGCCACATGTGTGCATGTGTAATTAGAGTTCTGCGAGTTTGTCAAATTGCCACATGCTGTTATAAAAAAATATAAATATAAATAATATATATATATATATAAATATATAAATAGCAAAATAGATAAAACCGAGACCTGTATATTATAAGCTGAAGACAAATGTGACAAAAAACGTGTAGTGTATAGAGAGGAAGATGAAATATCTGCAAGTTTTAATTTATCATGATGAGTACGCTGACGATAAATGATTAATTATTAATAAATTACTGTATTTTATAATAGTACTTTTTTTAAATGAAAACACCTTTGTTTCCCGTTTATTCACAAGCATTTAAAATCTCATTTCTATAACATGCAACAAAATATAAATGTAATTTCTAATATATCCCTCCCCCTCCCCCCCAAAAATCGAAAGATTCTTCGTGTTTTGGAAAGATAAATATAATTAAATCTTTTTCTATTCTATATCACTTGGAAATATCTAGAATCTCTATTGCATTTTTACAGATACAAAGAGTATACAAAAAGCAGTACAAACAAGAGTTCAAAAATACCTCAGTCATATATTATCAATTCTTCATTTTCAGATATAAAAAAAATTCTGACAGAATCTTTTGTACCTGAAAATAAACTCAGAATTGATGACATACGAATATCATACCATAATATGACTGAATTAATATGAATGAATTCTTTTTGAGCTTGTGTGCTACCTGGATCATTATATTCATTATTAAATCACAGAGTTACAAGAGAAAAATGAATGTATTACATACATTGCGATATTTCGTAATTATTATATATTCAAGTTTCTTAATTATCTTAAAAGCTCATACATATATACATGTATCTCATATAATATTATCTGTTTATTGATATTACTTCCCGTGTTTATTTACCAAACCTAAAAATATTTCGTTATCTCGTTTACGAGGAATAAAAAAAAGAAAAACATATACATGTTTGATTCCGTTTAAAAATGCACTTTATCTCGGATTAATTATCGACGCAAAGTCCACGTAGTTCGATCGCGCAACGATAAGAGCATGCAGCGGCTGATGCAGCATTATCGCTCTGTCGCGTGCTGCGCTCTAACGGGTGACCCGCGAATTTTCGACCGATTACTCGCTCGGCATCGCGACGTAACATCGTGAATGCCGCGGATTCCCATTTTGTCAAATCCGATCGTGATAAGTACGAAATACAGGTGTTTCACGAACTCTCGTCGATTTCTTATTTCCGACTTCGCATTCCGGCGCGGCGTTCCTTCGCCGTGAGAGTGCGAGAAACCTCGCCGTAAGTACTTCCCTGTTATTTCCCTTCGAACGAACGTGAAATAGTTGGCATATCTCGCGGCGCATCATCCGAACGAGCATATATATCCGAGTTAAAGAATTTTTCCGCAATAAGATGCAAACGGGAAAGCCACGAAATCGTCGCTCTTTGTGTTCCCCCTCCGCGCCCCGTGAAGTTCAACCATGCCGGCGGCGGATCTGCAGCGCGAAGGATATATATATATATTCATTTCGACTTTATTAGATTCTGAAGAACACTCCCGGACTCGCGAGAATCTCAAGTATTTTTGGCCACTGCCTTGACATAGCTCTCGACGCCACGTGGCGTGAAGTAGACCACGATATAAATCGCGAAACATAACGATTCTACGCGGCCGGGAGGAATGGGCGTAACGTTTTACTTTCTGGCTTTTACTAAAACTATAATCGTGCAAATTGAAACAATAATGGGAAAGCGGAAGTACATGGAAAAAAAAAGATGAATTGTAAGCTTCTATGTTATCTCGCAATTTGCTATAGTGGCTGTTAATGGCTGTTGCTGTAATCTATATGCTTTTATTTTGATTTTCCACTCGCTATTCCGCAAGTGTCATGCGGAATAAAGGGAAGATTTATTTATGACGACAATAACAATTATAAATGTAACAGCAAGTAGTTTTACAAAAATTGTTGTAACAGACTACTTCTGTTCCTTTACATACTGATTTAACTTGTAACTTGTTAGTTAGACTATCTAGCAGGGTTGGGAAAGTTACTTTGTAAAAACGTAACTATGTAGTTACAGTTACAGTTTTTGTCTTTCAAAAAGTAATTAGTTACTGTTACAAGTTACCGACTTTGAAAAGTAATATGTTACAGTTACAGTTACTCAAAAAGTAACGAATCGTTATAATTTTCAGTTACTTTTAATAGAACAACATTAGCATTATATAAAGAAGATTTACATTTAGATATTATATAATTTTATTTACAAAAGAAAGGTAATGCGCGTATTTAAATATGAGCATTTAAATCAATTTAAATATTTCGCATGATTACAGTCAACATTACGATTAGATGATTGAGCGAAAGTGTTGCATAATTTTAATCCATGAAAGTGACGATTTGATATACATGTATAAAGTAACTGTAAAAGTAACTATTAAATTAGTTACTAGTTATTTAAAAAATCTAACTAAGTTAAGTTACAGTTTCACATGAAGAGAAAGTAACGAAGTTAAGTTACACAGTTATTGAAAAAAAGTAACTGTAATTGTAACTTCGTTACAAATAACGAGTTACTTCCCAACCTTGCTATCTAGGTACAGTTTTCTAATTAAGATATACTTTTACTTAACAAACTGCCATACGAAAACAAAAGAATAATCCTCTTTGTTCGAAACGGCAATGGCAAAAATCTATTTTAATAAAACAAAGTATTATTAAGTCGCCCGAATAAAAGTCATTTTTATACTAACAATAAGTAAATATAAATCTATACTGTTTTACACTTGAGTAAAATCATCACTTAAAAGCTCTTTTTAAAAATAAAAGAAGCTTTCGAATGAAAGATATTATTTAGAAGAATGCTATTCATGTGCGCTTTTCTCATTCGCGAGGGAGGTGCAAGATGGAGTGAAATATTACGCGGGAAGGGAAGGAAATGCATATACCTCTCTTGCGAAGTACATCATGTTTCGCACAACATTTAAAATTAAGCGTCGATACCATCGGATATCCCATTGTAAATATATATATTTTCGAGTGTACAGGTATAGGCGCATCGCGATCATACGCGCGATCATACGCCTGCGCGCGAAGCCGCCCTCGGTCTGCCTCGTAGCCGATTTTCTCGCGTCTCGCAATCAGTCGCCGACAGGACAGGGGAGTAGCGCGTGTACGCAGCCGGCGCCGCGACGCTCCGTGGTGAACGTCGCGCTGGTATCCGAGATGAGAGCGTCGAGCGTGCACGGCAGATCGTCGTCCCGCGATCGCGGTCCCGGCACCCTCGACGACGAGTTGTAAGAATCGTCGCACGACCGAACGGACGCGCCGAGCATCCCGCGGCGATAATCGATCGAGCGTGTGATAGAGTTACACACGTGTGCTCCTCACGCACGTGTGCCGCGATCACACATCCGCGCACGTTCTCTCGCAAAAAGGAGATAAGAGGTAGATAACGGAAATGGATTGATAAGGAAGCCGGAAGCTTCGTGAGGAGAGGTGAATTCCTCGAACAGTCTTGACTCTCTCTCGACGACGGTCGATCAGCGTTCACGCGTATGACAATATCGCTTCCGCGCGCGTCGCCGCGTGAAAGAGATTGGAGACTGAAGCTTTTCGTTCGCGCGGGAAGATCGCGGGAGCGACGATCGCAACGCGTCGTGTGTTCGTCGCGGATGAAACTGCGATAAATTGCGACGAATTACTAGAGAGGAACAATCGTGTAGAGAGAGAGAGAGAGTCCGCTTGTGCGTGTGTTTGTGAGTGTGCGTGTGTGTGCGTGCGTGCGTGAGATATTTTATATTTTTCCGCGTGCGTTTTCATTTCTTCGCTTCGCGGGTCCTCGGAGAACGCGCGAGCGACCGTTCCAGTAGTCACGCCGGCCTACATCTCTCGCGTAATCGCGTCCGCGCGAAAAATCCGCGCGGCGGCGTCGCGACGCTCGTATAGATCCTAAGAATCCTTCATTCTCAACTCGGCAAAATTCGGCGAACCCGTTATCATCGCGCGACGGAAGAAATTGTCGTCCGCTCTCGACTCCGCGGACGACTCTTCAACAGGTGGCCGAAATCGATCTTGCACGTGTACAGGCGTACGTGATCACTTTTTACGAGTGCGCATCGCTGCACTCTCTTCTTTCTGCTTTCTTTCTTTTTGTCGGTCCAATCCTCTCTAAACTTTTAGGCTATAAAAGTGAAAGTTTAAAAATATTGGGAGGAGAGAAGAGAGTTTTAAACTTTATCGAAACGCTTTCAGAGTAAACTCTTCTTATTTACAGTAATGTGATATTTATTTGTAAGAATGTTATAAATATTTGATATCGTTTTAAATTGTTGATTTAAATTTACTTGAAAAATAAAAATTGATCGCATGATGAAGTTGCCATCTAATTTATGAAGTAGATATTTATAGAGATATACAGATAATATAGAAATAATATAGTAATAAAAAAATTCTAAATTCTATGTTCAATAAATCAGCAAGAAATTATTTAATTGTTAAAAAAATTAAAGATGTATATAAAAAACGCAAAATTACGATTATGTATTAATTAAAGGAACTTTAAATAGATATATTTAACTTTGTATTTTTTTAAACAAAGTTAGTGAACTCTTTACTCTTATTTATTGAATTACATGATACAATACAATTTAGCAATTATTAACCAATTTATTAACTCACGCTATATCAATTGCTCGATAATTCGCGTTTAAAGTGGACATTTTAACAAATTCCTCTGTTCTATAAGCCTCTCGTAATTGTTTCTCAATATTCTCCTGGCTGGTTCACAACGAATTCATTAATATCTACCATGGCCGCTAAAATCGGTCCATCAACGAACGGTGTAGCACGTAACACGCTTCCATTAATCTTCGATTAATACGCATCGCGCACCCAGCGAGTGGAAAACCGTTTCCGCCCTGTGTGTAATTTACGACCCTCCAGCCGTGTGTAAATAAATCCCCACGCGTTAGAGCGGCTGTTAAAAAACGTCAGTAAAATCGTCGTATCGCTCCCGTTTGACGAAATTATTCTATAAAAAAGAAGAAAGAGAGCTTTATCGTCGGAATTCATGCGTCTATTTTCGATTTTTAGTAGCGAAACGATCTTGAGAAGTGCTAAACTCTGTCAAGCTTTTTAAATAGCCTCTCTGCATCTCTCTCTCTCTCTCTCTCTCTCTCTCTCCTCACTTTGGAGACTTGTGAAACGCGACGTAGCCACTATTGTCGACCGTCCGAAACTTTTCGGAACGTTTGCTTGACGGCGACGAAGACACCGCCAAAGTTTGCTTGACGGTTTCGCCCACGTCGGCCAGGTCATAATCGGTGCTCCTAATTGCTCTCCCGTGTCTCGTTTCAGCGAGAGGAACCGTCGTTTCCCGAGGTTTTCGAAAGTTCCGTCGCGAAACATGTTAATTGCCTGACTGTCGTCGCCATTCGCCCCCCGTATACCTAAACGCCAAACGAACCGGTGGAATTGACGTTACTATTAATATCGACAAGCATACGATTATATAGCGTATCTCTAAATAATCAAAACAATTCTTGATACGAATGACTCTGGAGGACGATTAGGTGTTTCTACATTGTGAAACGTTGAAGAACAGCGTAAAGATTATACTATAATTTGTGAATTTGTGAAATGTACAACGACGCCTCCGGCGAGTTTTTTATCCCCGCCCAGCTGTCCATACGCAACCCTTTTCTTTAATCAAACATTTATTCACTGCCACCTTGCGAATTAATTAACAAAGAAATTGGTGTTAAACTCATCGCCATTTATTTACGACATTCGCCACTTTCTGCTTCGATGTGAATTCTGCTTGGAAGATCTTATCGTGCGAAAGAAAGACACCCGCAGTTCGGCGATGTTCGACTAAAGAAAACGTGAAGCACGGACTTTAAGAGATCCGATGAGTGTCTCGATATGAAGAGGAGACTGAATATTCGATGCGAGATAACGTTCAATAAAAGCACGGTGCTCCTCTCATTAATCTGTCCTTAAGCTGTCAGAGAATCAAACTTAAATTAAATCGCGCTTATAGGGTTATCTCGGCGGAAGTCGAGCAAGAGTTGCAACGCTTGCACACGCGTCAAGCGTAATCGATGCCCTCAAACAGCCGGCTCTACGAGGACACCGCGACGCGGAACTCAAGCTAATCTGCTTATCTGGTGCTATAACTTGCTTATCTATCAGAAACCCCCGACGCCTGAACGTTCGCCGCGCGGGATAACAGCGGCGCTGTTGACGTTAATGGACGAGGAGCTCCGTGAGAAATTAATTCACGACTCGTGATCGACGACGCCAACGCAGCGAATATACTTCGGGCGGATTCTCTTCCGGACAACTCCCGCCCCGGTTGCATTACCGGATCGGCCTTCCGCCTCGCAGTCGTTCTGGGAGATGATGAACCGTCAGCGAGTCCATCCGCGTATCGCTGACGCATGATCGATTCAACGAAGAGGTAGCGATAAAGGGGGTGAGGAGAAGAGTAGGAGGGAAAGGGGGAAGAGGAGGCGAGTGACACGCGAGTGACCGACTCGCGCTTTTCAAGATGCGCCATGGATAACGATACGACGCAAATAACGTTGGCGATACTGGTCGCGATGCAGAACCTGTCGGCGCACAACTCCAGCTACCTGTCGGAGGACATGATGTCGAATCTGACGGTGCAGATAATATTCTGCATGTTCTACATCATAATCTTCGTCCTGGGCATATTCGGTAACGTGCTGGTGGTCTTCGTCGTCGGGCGGAACCGCCAGATGCACACCGTCACCAATCTCTTCATCACGAATCTCGCGCTCAGCGACGTGCTGCTGTGCGTGCTGGCCGTGCCCTTCACCCCCCTGTACACCTTCATGAGCGGTTGGATCTTCGGCAAGACCCTCTGCCACCTGGTGCCCTACGCCCAGGGCGTCAGCGTGTACATCAGCACGCTCACGTTGACGAGCATAGCCGTCGACCGGTTCCTGGTCATCATCTATCCGTTCCATCCGCGCATGAAGATCAAGATGTGCTTGGCGATCATCGTGGGTATCTGGGTGATCGCGTTACTGGTCACCTTGCCGTACGGGCTCTACATGCAGCTGGACGAAACGTACATCTCCTTGTGCGAGGAGAACTGGCCCAGCGAGCCGTTTCGCAAGGTCTTCAGCTCGCTCACGTCGATACTGCAGTTCGTCGTGCCGTTCTTCGTGATCGCCTTCTGCTACATATGCGTGTCGATCAAGCTGAACGATCGGGCGCGCGCCAAGCCCGGCAGCAAGACCAGCAAGAAGGAGGAGGTGGATCGCGAGAGGAAGCGCCGGACCAACCGGATGCTAATCGCCATGGTCGCCATATTCGGCGTGTCCTGGCTGCCGCTCAATATCGTCAACGTCGTCGACGACTTCTACTCGCACGTCAACGACTGGTCCTACTACAGGCTCTGCTTCTTCATGTCGCACTGCATCGCCATGAGCAGCACCTGCTACAATCCGTTCCTCTACGCCTGGCTCAACGACAACTTCCGCAAGGAATTCAAGCAAGTACGTATGCATTGCATTGAGCTCAATCTTTCGTTTCCTTGAATAACATCGCGAGAGCCAAGTACCATCCATTGAACTTTCTGAAGTTATCGGATAATCTGTTTCGCTGCTTTCCATTCATCCGCGAGATATACACGAGCAAGCAGCGCATTCCTATCGCGGTCGGAAAGAAAATGTATAATATACTTTCCATAAAATCCACTTTCGCAAAACCGTATAGCTACAGAAATGGCGCGTTAAAAATTGAATTTCGCAAAGTTCTCGAAGCACGTGAATTCTCGAAAATATATTTACAAAGCATTGTTCTCAAAGCGTTTTAAACTTCTACTTAAATAAAGAAGCTAGCAATACTTCTATGAAAAAAAGGGTAATATAATACAGATTATTGTAAAGGTATTGGTCTCAGAACTTTATAAATTTTTATTTATACGAAGAAGCTAGGCAATACTTCTAGGAAAAAAAGTAATATTAAAGATTGTTGTATGCAACGTTCGTTCCAGCTTTAAACTTAAAAATGCATCTTTTTTTAGTACTGGTAATATAACTTTAACATCGCGATACGTTCAATGCATTTAGAACTAACCGCATGCAATTTCTAAGAAAAACCGTGATGTGCAAGGATGCACTTTAAGTAATTGGGACAGAATTGTTTACATCTAGAGACTATCGAATGAGCGAGAATCTCGTGTTATGTTCTCAATTGCAACACGTTGAGGGAGAAACCAGCGAGCGGAATTCTATTGCGCCGAAATTAATTTGCAGCGGAGCTGTTTCTTCCCCTCCGGATCTGCATGTTCGCGAAATGATGAAACATGTTCGGGACAACGTGCGCCAGTAAGATAGTCGCGCATAAACGCGATATGCATAAAGGTATCTACGTGTTTTGCCGTGGGTTGCCTATTGAGCGCATTTTGCATCAAATAAGGGTATTCAATAGGATTCAAAGACGCCAGTATATTGGCAATTTCACATAGTCACCAAGGCAGGAATTTATAGTAAAAGGATGGCTCGCGCACTTTTTATTTTTCTCGCGAAAAGACTTTTGGCACTTGCGAATTCATAAAGAAAAAGGTTTATGCGAGATAAGAATGTTTTTTTATTTATCATACTATATTTTCTCGTTTCCTGATGTTCTATTGGAAAGTATGTGTTGGATTTTGTATTGCGCTTCGTTTCTATTATTTCTTCTCCAAATATATTTTCATTGTATTCTCTTATCATTTATTTTTCTCTTTATATATATATTGTTAAATAAAGAGGAACGTGAAAAGAAAAATAATACCACTTGATGTGATCTATTGAAATCTATTGTAATAACATTAGGACATCTTTTATAAACTTTTAGTAATTAAAAAGAATTTAAAAAATGACTAGAGAATTTGAGTTTGCGACGTTATCTCGCTTATGAAGAATGCTTTGATATTAATGAGAGTTGAGTCTCGCACGAAAGTCAAGCATTTCTCTTCGCGCTCGTCAAGTTTGATTAATTTTTCTCGACCTGCATTGAATTAATTTTTAATTATCCACCACATCTGCTACGACTTGATCACGTCCTTTCGTCAATTTCCGACCTTAAGTTTCGCAATAATAAAATGTGCTTGACGATTGTCCCGTAACGGCTCGGAACGTTCTCATAAACTGGAATTACGGAATCGATTAATAATTTCGTCTGGGTATAAAATTAATTTTACACGCACCTCTCCTTGGAGGATACCGCTGATTAATCGATATCATGTAAAATCAAATATCTCTCGATTAAACACACACACACATATATATATACATATATATCGAGAAGATGAGATCAAAGTTTTAAATTAATGAAATTAATAAGAAAAAAATTAAGCTAATTTTTAAGATATTTTATTATGCTCATAAGGCTTTCACGGCTATTCTCTTAAGAGGTTTATGGGTCTCCTTCGTGTCTTGATCCATTGTTAATGCCGTTTCGTGATTAATGCTGTTTACATCATCAGGGCGAGAAGCAATCTGATACTAATATCAAATAGCTTACTGATGAAGTGAACAGCATTGTTGATGAAACGTTGACATTAACAATGGATGAAAGACACATAGAGAACTCGTATACCTTTAGCACTTTTGTGTAGATATTATTTTTATTACTTATGAATATATAATCTGCCTGATTAAATGATATATGTAGAGATGATCGAATATTAAGTCGAAATATATGAGTATATGTTAATCAAAATAATTGTAAATTAGCTTAGATAAGTCCAATTTGGCATAAGTCATAACAAATCACGTTTCAGGAAAAATGCATAACGTATATCTGTTAAAAGCTGAAATCTCGTGCTATCGAGCGAAACCATCGATAGAAAAATATGGAATAAAAAATTCGCGCTACATCACATGTTCATAGATCCTGCCGTGTTATTCAAGAAACTCCAACAGCAGCACTCCGAGGACCAAGGAGAGCTGTAGGGGCGAGAAGATATGTAACGGTAATAACACCATGCAAGAGACCTTGCTGCCCAGTAACACGAAAGCGCAGAATCCCGAGGGATGCGAGATGATCATTCTGGAGCAGACGACGAACATTTCGAAGGATCTGGATCAGCCCTCGAGCTCCTCGAAGGATTTCGACGACGCTGCTCTGTGAGGGAAAGCACGAAAGGTACGCAAATAAGTTTTGTTACGTAAAGCTGTTGGAAATGTTAGACGAGATAAACGTCAACTACCACAATGGAGATGCCGCGGCAGAGGAGAGTGACTCGATCATTCACTGTCAAGACGGTGACAGTGTATTTTTGCAATTTGGATACCGGCCAAGTTTGTTCCTTGCCAAATTTCTTTCCATTCTCTCTAAACCGCCACGTTATGGCGCTCAGATTAAAAATCACTTTCCCCTTGCACAGCGATAATAAAAGTTATCTTCTTATAAATATAGCTCTCTATATATTCACGTTCAGTATATCAAAAAATGTACGAGGTGCACTGTAAGTTGTAAGGTCTTCTAGTTCTTTTTTTCTCAGAAAATTAAGAAAGTAAGTAGAAACGTGAACGACGTTTTAAAAGATAGAAGTACGCGGACATTTGTTGAAGATGAGAAAATTGAGAATATCGTCCGGCTTAAAGCGCTCGTGGCTAATGTTGAAAGCGTTAGATACTGAAGCGTTTTAGATACTGAAAATGACGATAATCCCAAAACAACGCGCTATCATCCAGTTTGCTCCATTTACGCTCTAAGATGACGCTCATCGACATTCACTCAACTGATGAATGTCGATGGGCGAGTGAAAAATGTGGAGAAGACGTTCCGGACGTGAAAAATGTGTGTTCGTGGATGCGACGACAGTTTAGAAAGCCGAGATTCATTTATATACGATTGTTGGATTTCAGTATCATGAAGTATTTTCAACTTCAGTCAGCACCATGAGCATTCTATGAACCGAACGAATGTTGCAATTTTTTTCTACTCATTCGCAACGAATGCCCGCGTCTGTTAAAACGTCATGTTTCTATCTGCTCCAATTCCTGAGAAAAAATTAGGAGAAATCTTACAACTTAAATGTACCTCGTACATAAGCGAATGTTTAAAAGCATAAATGTTAAAGGTATTCCAAGCAGAACAAAAAGTCATTGTCAACATGGAATTTAAAATGATTAAAAGGATTAAAAGTCACTTTTCGATCAGTCATGATTCATTTTAACGTCATTTTGACATTACTGTGTTCGTTGCTATGCTTGGATTCTTTTATATCCCATTTTATATTCTCACTTTGTGTTTCTCGCGCGACTTTGACGCATCAGTTTTTTGTCGCTACTTTTTCGGATGTGACAGTCGACCGTTCTAATGTCGCCCCCTGTTTGCCATTGAGAAAATAAAATTTCTCGATGTGTCTCTCGCCCTTTGAACCTCGCCCGCAGGACGCCTCGTTCGTCTAAGAAACTCGATTTTTCTATATCTCTCGGTGAGGTGCTTTGATTTCGCAAGAACGTTCATCTTCGTTGCTCTTTCCCAGTTTCCTTCGTACGCGTACTTTGCGGGATTCCGTGGGCGGAACGACAAATGCCAACTGGCTAACACAGTGCACGTACATACGCCGCGCACATATGTATAGCGGACACACTGAAGAAAGGAATCCCGAGCTTTACGAGATTCGCGAGAGTGAGGAAAGCGCCGTTCGAATGCTCGTGCGCGATTTCCATCTACGGTCCGAGTTATACGATCGGGAAAACAAAACGAAACACGCGGCGATTCGCGGAATGCCCGAAGTCTGCGGGGACGTGCTCTCTCGCGGCGGAGAAATTTTTTGGTAGTTGACACCGCAATTGTTGCGAAAATTCCATCCGCCCACATTTAGTCGCAGTCGTACGTTTGCGCATTTCCCGCTGATGCGGCGGTAAAGCACGTTCGCCCCAAACATCTAGATCGACTTACATAACGACCGCTATACGAAGAGTTACCGTTTCCATCCTAGCTCCGTCTCTCGCCGATCGCGATGCGCGAGTCGGAACGAAATAGGACATGCGTCGAGAGAAAATTGCTATACATAGATATCCCTCGTCTGTTTATACGAGTCTGGCTATACGATTGTGTAAGTAGGAAACTTCGATTAGAACAAGATCGATTGATTACCCCCGGGTGAGTAAATATTCCACGCTTGTGTAAAGTCCACTTTAGAAGGTTTGTAAATCGTAGAATGCTATTTATAATTTAAGGTGCGCGCGACTACAATATACGTGAAACATTTTAGGGAAATTGAAATGCGCACACATGCACACAGGTATATACCTATACGTCGAAATATACGCATATATAAATACATACGTGGCGCACTGTATGAAATCATATAAATCAAATTCTAACGTAAATTCTGACGAAATTTGGAGCTTTGAAATACTTTGGGATTAAAAATTGCGACAGATTTTTACAAAATATGTTAAAATAAAATTTGGAAGATAATAATTAAGATAACAAATGTAGCTAAAATTTGATCATTAATTAATTTAATTATTAATCATCTCGGCGTTTACGTTCTCTCAGGTTTTTATACAAGTTCATAAATGAATTAACTTCTATACTTGTAAAAGCGGTGTATTTCCTCTTTGTCTTTAATTAGTAAACTAAGTAACGTGTGCGCTAAAACAAATGCCTCCTTTTCCCGATAAGACATTTCGAAAAGTGGATTTCTGAGATTCGTATTTTTAGCGCTCGCACAATCTCCGTTGTATCAGACCCTTGATTACAATATACAAACATGCCCTTTATATCTCGCCGATCGTCGGCCCACCGTCGTCGCTGGGGAAATACGAAGAGGTAGAGGCGAATAAAAAGTTCCGCAGAGAATCCCGCGTCGTCGCGTTTGCAAGATATTTTAGCGTCAACGTAACAATACATGCCATGATCCTGGTCGGGCGTGATTCTCCGAGCGTAAAAGAGGAGAGAAAACAGGAAGAGAAGTTCGGTAACTTCAATGCAAACGGCCTCCGCAGAGCCGGAAATGACGGCTCAAAAGTTTTGCAGGAAGGCGGGATCGGATCTTCGTCGAGATACTTCCATATATTAAATCTCGAAGAATTCGCGATAGCTCATCCACGCAGGTCGGGCGCTCGCTCCTGTTTAAAAGCCAAGTGCAAGTTAAACTTCGAACGGGTAAAGCCCTGAACGGTGATATTGAATCGTCCTTTTATAGCGTCATGTGACGCGAAATGGCTTATGTAATATTCCGTCATATACGGCACCGCATCCCTTCGATAGCTTGTTCTGTAGGTATATTGAGTTACGCTCGATTTTGCATCCCGTAAATATCGTGGGTGGAATAAAAAAAATTACACAAGATAACGTCCGTCTGCAAGAATTGACGTTTATCGGGAAAAATGAATCAATTGTACAGATAATAATTAATCGTAGTCAAGAAGACACGTGATGGATGATATACCTAATTTAAAAACCAAATAAACATATTTGAAATATATACATAATTTAAATAAAGTGGATTTTATTTTTATGACCGACTGCTGCCAATCGAAAGTTGGCAAAAAACGGAGGGCATTCTTCTGCTCAAGCTTGGTTTTTACTTAAGCTGATAAAATTGTAAATTTTGAAAGTTTTCCATTATAAATAATTGCGTAAAATTCGACTTATTTCTTAAAATGTTTTAAGAATCTTACAATTTCGTACCAATTAAATTGTTTTAAGCTTCGGAGGAGCAAGTAAAAATTAATTACGAAATATCTTAAAGAATGTTTTAATAATTTGTTTTAAATCGTTTTCTAATTAAGAAATTAAGATTTTCGGAATGTATAAGAGTACTTATCGGAATGTATAAGAGTACTTATAAGATACTTATCTATAAGTATCTACTTATCTAAGTAATTAATCTAAAGCTCTCTTTTTCTCGCTATGGAAGTTAACCTCTCACAATAAGAATACTGTTCACAATAAGAATCTATTACCAAGAAATTTATAGTCTATTCAGTCTATTGCAGCAATCATAAACCCATCTGTAGATATATTGGTCTTGAAATAGAATCAATAGCGAAACAGGTAAAACAGCGATAAACATAATTTTACGAGTCGATTTATAAAGGTAATATAGTAAGAATGTTCTTTCTGTTTTCATCCAGAAATGTAGATAGAATACATAACGATATAGCAATAACCGCGCATAAGCTCGACATGAATATTGTAAGACGAGAGATAGATCAATTAGAAGTTACAGTCGTTGGTTATCCTCTTGAATATTAAACAGATCGATCGATTGCTACACAACACCGATGTTGTATTCCAATCAAGTTGCTATCAAACTGATTAGATTGTTTAAGATGATTACATAGTGTGTTCTATAAGTTCTATTATACAGCGGACCCGAGGACACTGACTGGTACGTTTTAAAAGCTGTAATTATCCGATCTCGAGATTAGGTGCATTCATGTGTTACCCTATTCGTAAATAGCCGAATCAGAGGAAAATATAAACGGGAAGCACATGTGGAAATCAGTAATTCAGATGGAAGAATATGTTTGTCCTGCAGAGTGTAACTACGGCCTTTGAGCAACTCTAATTAGCGAGCTCTTGCTTCAGATTCGAGGGGCTATCATCTTCCCTGCCAATCTGTTATCCCCTGATATTATCCCCGGCGACTAAACTTTAAATTAAAAATCTTATAAACTAATTTTATGTTAAATTTTCTTCGATTCCCATTTTCTTCGATACATTTCATAAATAACGACGTGAAGGCCGGTGTATAAGAGAGAAAAGGTGCAGGAATTGTCATGTCAGACAATTGATTGTCGTTAAACCAGATGCTTCTTCATATGCCAAGCGCGTATAAAGAATGTAGGCTTCACGGGGCGTACCGCTTTCCTGTCGATTCACGTCTCTACGCTGCAATTCGAGCCGTACGATCTGTCCCAACAAATTCCCATTATCGAATAGGAATACGGCAAAGTCGAGGGAGACGTTGGAACTTCGTAATGAAGCCTGGCTGAGTATTATTGAAGTTTTTCCCAAAGGGATTCGCAGACGTCTTTTGAATACAAGGCGATTACAAGAGAATGATGAACTTTTTATTGGCAGAATTGGCATTAAACAATAAGCGTCCGATAGAAACGATATTCTTAATAGGAGAATAATGAGACTGGCAATGAACGGTAGCGAAGTGAACTTCCACTCTTACTGGATTCAACGGATTTGTAAAATGTTAATGAGTCTTCCGCGCTACGCCAAATCAAATTGTCCTTAAAAGATAAAGCTGTTGAGAGGAAAGCAATTTTATTTTCCGACAGAAACTGTCGTTACAAGTGAGGATTCTCGATTTTCTTATAGAAAAATAAACTTTGTTTGTTCAGTATAATTCTTGAAAATACTTTGAAAATATCTATTTAATAATCCTTCTTTCTCTCCTCTAATTTTAATACCCAATTTAAAATTTAATATCTCCAAATAATATATTTCTACGAACATTCGCTTTTACCTTAAAAACGTATTCATGTTATAATATAACTTTTCTTTTACGCGAATTTATATCAAATCTCATTTCGCAAACGTCACGCGAATATTACGTTACGCTTTGCAAATCAGTCGATGTAATTACATCATTGCATTACGAACTAACGCAATGATTTCCCCCTCCCGGAAGCTTTGCTTCGATGCGCAATTGTGGATGCGGGTTTAATTATCAGCGAAAAAAAAGGAGAGCTCTAACAATGCGTGTTCGCCAAAACTCGGTTTTGCTCTTGCTAAAAAGAGCCGGTAATGAAACCAATTTCCCGAAACGCATCGAACGGGTGAAATGTGTGAATTGCGCGGCCGATCCGTTTCTCCGCGTTAAAATACAGCTCGTTCGAGCTGTCAATGTCAATCAATTGCCAAATTAATGTAACAACAAATGTTGCATCGACGCGGTTTCGCCCACGGTGGGAAATCATCATAATCTCGCTAATTAGAACGCTTGACCAAAATCGTCGATTAGGTGGGCGTAAACGCGCTACTTGCGGATTATACATCGTGTAATAGGGGATCGAAGCTCTTGTTCGTACAATTCGACAATCCGTATCCTACAGTTGTAAAGCACAGGTTTTTATAGTAACAGTAACAGTAACGGAATCCGATGCAGTTGAATCGTTGAAGGAACTACAATTAGCTAAATTGTTAGAATCGCGAATTAATGTCGATTTTAGAAATCTATTGCAATGTACGGTACAGTTTAAAGATATTTATCTTTGCGTATATATTATATATATGTATAGATAATAAAAACCATAAATTTTATATTATTACACATCAAGTATCGATGCTTAATAATAAGACAAATTAATTAGCGAATAAAAGTTTACATAAAATGTTAATAAAAGTGGATATGCTACATTATTTATTCGTTTATATTCTTAAAAGTTACAAGGGTTGAACGCTTTATTCTGAAATTTTGTGATGTATTTCTTCATATTAATATATTGTTTTACTTTAGGAGATGTTTCAAGATATTTATCAGATTATTTGATAAACCTCATCATTTGATTTAATAAACTGATATATATATATATATATATATATACCGTCCATTCAATCAATTGCTACCTTTGAATTTACTGGTGTAAGTCTGCATTTTAACAATAATCTCGGGCTCGTAAGCCGACTAAACTCTGACTGAGTTACACGTCATTATGCAAACTGGGGATGTGCTGTTATCGCGATAATAGTTCTGAATTAGTCATTTTGCGTAACGTTGTTATGCCGAACACGTCAATTAGAGTTAAAATCAGATCGTTTATCGTATCTCGAAAAGAGCACAGCGTCTTTCGTTCTCTCTCTCTCTCTCTCTCTCTCTCTCTCTCTCTCTCCTCTGGCTGGCTTGTCTGCTTAATTTTTATTTTGTAATCGTATTGGAGCATCAAAATTGTCCACCCAATACGACTGCTAAATTTAACGCGAATAGTCTCTGACGTTTACGTTAACACGCACAAACATTTCATTTGCGATATTTGCAAGTGTTTTTTGCAGCAACGTTTTGCAAACGTTTTCGTATTCCGTCAGCGGAAAATAGTATTCACCTGACATTTAATTCTAAACAGGATAAAATATATTTGATTTCAGACATCAAATAATAGTACAAAATAACCCATTTCTGTAATTAATAATTTTACCTTTGTCGCGCAAATAGTATCTAAATAGCAAAACAATGCATAGTGTTGCGCAGAGCTCAAATTTTAATTATTTCAGCGTAATTTCATAAATGTAAATACAAGTTTTCTGTATACGTAAGAATTCTGCGAATATATAAACGAAATGCGGCGATATTTATATTGTCGCATATAGTTTAATGTTATTTCAGAATTTTTGTTTTCATAAAAAGCTTTAGGATTTTTACATTTTTTTCTCTGTGGATAACGATTTTTTTTTAAACATTCACTTAGCTTGATTTTGCGCTTCCAATTCCGTTCAGTTTTTCGTAAAAAAAGAGACAATCAACCAGTAGTGTTTCACGAAAAGCAGACGTGATTGATCGGTTGGTGCAGCTTTTTAAAAGCGGCGTTCCATTCGCCAGTTGAACACAATCTACGAAAACTGTTCCGACAAATTTTAAATCAACGTAATGTTCTCTGTGTCTCGCTTTTTTTCTATCGAGCATTTCCATCTATTGCGACCGAATCAGAATGCAGCTGAAAAATTAATTTGACAAACAGCGTGGATGCGGTTAATCGAACACGGACAAAGATAAAAATAACAGTGAAGCGAAACAATTTCTGCTTCATAAGCAAGAGTAATAACGAATCTCTAACAAAGAGCGAAAAAAACGCGAAAATTACACTAATTTAATACATTAAGAAATTAAAAATTAAAAATAGCGCGAGCGTGGTCAATCTCTAGATTTTTAAAATTTTAAGTGATCCAAATATTCTAACTTATTGCAATGTGGCATCTTTTTTGTATGATTAATGCTTACTTGTTTCAAAATGACATCTCGCTTTCGGCATTAAGGAAATCGTAAATCGATAAATTATATAGAATGGTGTCAAGTTTACGCGTGTCGTTTCGCATATGCGATCGTATTGCGTTTTATTGAATGGTAAATAAGATGATAATTCTTCTCGCTAATTCACTCCTATTATTCGAACGCGTATCTGTGTGCATGTACATACGTGTGTATATATGCGTGTGTTCTACACAATAAAATAGTAAAAGCTTTTCCAGTATATGAGAGTGGCTACTGGTTTATTTTACTTCTCACTGTTTCTCTAGCCGTTCTTTCTCTTATAGGCACATTTCCGCTGTCTCACTGACTCTTCCCATTTCATTTCTCCGTGAAATAGTATTTTCTTCACGCTCTGAAATAGTGTATTTTCTTTCCTCTTTTACGATCTCTTACGAAAATACATCAATTAGAAAATAGCGAAATAGCACCGCGCGTGGCTACAAATTAATTTTGGAATTTGTTGATTTTCATGTTTATTAGTTCCATTTTTTTAAATTTGCATGACGTACACTCAAAGATTTTGTCTCTATTACATATGATATGTGTCATCGTACAATGAAATGAAATTTATAGTATACATTTATTCTAAAAATATTGTTATGTATAAAAGCTAAAGAAAAATATTTTGAAATTTCCATGAAACCTTTTTATACTACAAAGAAGAGAAAAAAGAAATTAATGTAAAAAAAAACTTTTATTACTTTTATATTATCAAAAGGATGCAAAACATTTTTTTTTATATAGATGGTAACACGCTTTTGGAAAAATTCTGCAAACACTTGATCAATTTTGTAATTCATTGGATGATTAATTTCACTTCCAAATATGCTAATTTAATAATTACTTGTCACATATTGATTAATAAATAATAAATGTTTAATATATATCATTTTTAATTCCTGTTCGATTTATTGTTTTATATTATATATATAACGTGTATGTTTTATTATTCTATTTGTCATAAGTGCACGATTGTATATTATAAGATTTAGAAGATGTAATTATTTCTTATGTTCACATATATTTCACATACGTACATGTTAGTGATAGGATGTAAAGTTACAAATACTCATGTTTCAAATGCTCCGTAACATTTGCCCAACGAAGAAGTTTTAATGCGCTCATTCCCTCTCAATTATTTTGAACACGTGTTTTTCTGACTCTCGCTTGAAAACCGGCGGACGAAACTCGAGCGTCATTACACCAGCTGTAATTTCACTTTAACTGGCGCATTGCGCCGAATGAGAGGCAATTCATGCTTTTCTCTTTATGCGAAACGAGATGCTGTGATTTAGCGAAATGAAGAAACGCGCAGCTCGTTGCACAAAAAAACCACAAGGGAAAAAATTATGAGTGATTTTACAAATTTATTCTAAGATTATTATTTATGTAATTATATGAGTAAACTTTCTCGTTTCTGAGACCTCTTACCGCTTCAGTCAAATATGTTTAAAGGTGAAACATTCTTAAAACTTTACTCGATATAACGATTTTAGCAAATTCGTTATGAAAATTTTTGCACTTTGTCTATTTCTGGAGGAAGTTCATTGATCAAATAACAGATTTAATAGCGCGGCTTATTTGCATTTCAAAAGTCTTCGATGACACGTAAATTGCTTTTTCATTGCCACTGAAAATGATGGATTGCAGTTTCTTAAATTTTGGTAATTGATGTTTCTTAATTATACCGTTTTCCAAACACACACACACACACAACACAAACACATTAGCATTATGTCATTTGCTATTAGCAACGATAACATCGTTGTTTCTTTGAGAAGAAAATACTATAGGCGAGAGAACACGGTTCTGCATAAATAATATTTGAATTGCTTGAATTTTGATGCTTGACAATTACAATTTTATTAATGCTGCTCATTAAAATAAAAATAATCATGTCTAAGTCGCGAAATAAAAATAATGCTGCTCATTGAAATTAATATAATAATTTCTCAGTCACAAAGTAAAAATTTTCTAATAAAATAAAATTATTCTTGTTTTGTATTTCTTATTATATTTGCTGCTTTACTAATTGCAACTCTTTCTCTGGCGAAAAGTAATTCCTAGCTAGCGCGCTAATGTAAAAATTTGCAGGAAAAAATAATTAAGTTTACTGCTGAGAATTAATTTAAACTATTTGTTGACATCTCTTCTTATTTTCTTGGAAGGATCTTTCGATCCTTCTCTAACGTGAATATAAACGTCTCGTAAGTACGTCGTTTTGCGACATTTCGCGGATGTCGTTTGTAACGAAAGTTAGTAGACTCGGTCCGAAAATACGGTAAAGTTAACGTTTATATTAACGTCCATTCTCTACATTGAAGTTAAAGATCTCAAATAGCGAGTGGAATAGTGTCGCACTTCTCATCGTTTTACGGATTGAAAGCCACCGGCGCAAATGCAGCTGGTCGTTTTAATCCTGTACAACAAAAATGTAACGACTTCACGTCACGTTTTACAGCGACGCAGCAACGACGCGAGCAATAAACGCCTCGTGAGACAAGAGGCAGCGCGGTGGCACAAGTAAGAATTAATACTCTCCTCGACGCAGTTTCCCAGCGAAATATTGTGACCCAGTTTCCCCACAGTGGTGCAAAAGTCAATATGCTAAATTTGATAAAAAAAAAAAAAATAGCATGACAAAATTCCGACGGAACTTTTCTATATATTATACGCAAGACGTCCGGGATTCCGCGCTTTTCTTAAATGCGAAAGAATATATCGTACGTTCTTGTATATATACATATAAAAGAATATATTTTCACCTCCCGCGCCTTGTAACTGACACTAAGATAAATTTATCCTGCGTCATAAAAAAATTTTCCCTTAACGTTTTTTTCATATCTTCATACTTTAGAGGAATTATTCACGAATATTCCGCTTTTAGGGCTGGACCACTCCCTACTATACAGCGGACGAAGTCAGTCTCGTGTGAGTCATATTTTAGCCGTGTAAAATTGATCACTGTTTCAGGACATCACACTCGACGATACTCGGATGTGCCGCCGTATCGACACGGTGTTCGCGGGCAGGGCCGGAAAATGCTCGCCGTTGTTTCACATGTCGTCGTTTTCGCCATGCTGGAATTGTGGCCATTATTTCGGGTGGTAATTTTATGCAAACTGTCCCGTCGCGAGAGGAGCATCACGCGTACTTGCCTAGCTTGTCTCACGTTGCTGTGCCGGAAATAAGCGTACGAACTTATTATACTTAGGTAGATTACTTCCGGGCAATTTATACGCGCGACGTTGAGATCGCCCCTTCCTTTCCTCCCGCCTCCCGAAATTACTCGGCTGATTTCAAATCAAATTAGTTTCCTATTTTCGACGAGAGATCTCTCGCGGATTTGTATGTCGGAAACGAGACGCACGACGCTACGCTACGCTACATTGGCTCGTATTTATCAACGGGAACGGGAATTCGCGCGTAGAAATGTGCGGATATTCATCCGATTAATTGGTCAATAGCACTTGGCGACGGCGAGTCTATTAATTCTCGTAACGCGGGAACCGCGTTTACGGACATTCACGAGGACATTCATCACCTGCGTTCACGTATCATATATAGTCATCGTTCGATGTATTATCTCGTTACGGATAATTCGCGTCGAAAATTGCGACAATCCATATGAATATATGTGAGCGACCGCATTTTACCGTCACAAGCGTCTTTTAACGAATTTAAAAAAAACCGATCCGAGGAAATTCTGAGCATTTTAAGAAATATAAAGAAATTCTAATTTAAAGAAATGTAAAGATATGTGTAACTGTGCAGTTACAAATCGATGATCAGTATGAATCTGGTGCGCGGTTGTGCGAGCGAGTAATCACATTTTAAAGTACAAATAAAAATATTAATGGCATCGATCTCTATTGAAATTTTCTTCAATTAGCGAATTTGGTATTGGAATTTTCCGATTAATGAGTACGATAATTTATATTTTAAAAATAATTTGTACTTTAAAATTTGATTAGTCGCACGCGCACAATCAGGCAGCTCCGTACTGGCCATCGATTTGTAACTACCATTATATGTCAACGAAAACAAATAAATGTAAACAATTTGTTTAAATTGTATTAAATATAAAGATAATATTTGCGACACACAAATAATGACTTTTTCCTTTGCATTTTTCCGTTCTGTAGAAGCGGCGGAAAAAACTTTGGAAATGAAAAGAAACTTTCTTAATACATCCCTTTCACGAATTTGCTATCACGACTGCCCTCATCACTTTGGCGGGAACATTGGCACGTCTTCGTAAGAATTAAGCTCACCTACGTGTGTCGCATTCTCGGACAATGACCCGGCCTTGAATCGCACCTACGTGCGCGGACGCGCGAAGTAGTACGAGTCGGCCATTAGACGGACCTAACTCGCCTTGCAAAAGATCGGAATTCTGAAAGCGCGCTACAATGCCCGAATGCACCCGCTTTCTAGGAATGTCGCTATTAATTTCTTTGCGTGTCGGTAGTAAATCACGGGAGTACAAAGCTGTTCCGCCTCGCTGGATATTTTTTTAGCGACGAAATTAGGTCGGCGGCGCGATTTCCAAGGGGGAAAGCCATTTCGGACCAAAGGATTTGTCAACGGTACCTTCAAGTTGAATCGAGTTCTTGCGGGAGTTTCGCACGAGACGACCACATCGACTGGTTGGTCGAACCCCTTGAGGAAAACTTCGCTAAGGATAAAATCTCCTGCGGAGCGAAATAAAGAGTCCCGGCTACGACGTCTGACTCTTCTCTGATACAATTCACTTAGACGACGTCGGATTATATCGACTGTATTACTACTGCGGATACCGCAAAATGATACTGAATACGAGGAAAGAATTAATCGTCCGAAAAATTATTATTAGAGTGAATTTTTAGTTGGTTACGTTCTTATCTTCTTCTTTCTATTTTACAAGTTTTTAATACTTCGAAGGTTTTACATTATGCAGTAAAGTTGGACGACTTTAGCAAATTTTTAACACGATATTACAATTTCCATGTATTTTACATACCTAGCTTTAACTGGTTTAGTTTTTTTGTTCATTACATAGGAAGCTACGTTGGAATCCTTGAAAAGAGAAAAATTTGAACAAGTTTGCGGAAAAAGTTGCTCTTCATTTTCTCGTGAAAATGTCCACATGTAATATCAAATAATATCTCTTTTTATTATCAATGGAAGCATTGTATATTAACTCTTCGCAAACAGATAACAATTTGTCTTTCTGTAATGAGCTTTATTTTCATTTCGATAATAATATTATATCATTACGTGAAATTCTCTATCGCGTATGTATTACAAGCGTTACAAAAAACGATGTGTTATTATATCTGCGCATACATCGCAAAAGGTTTCATTAATCTGAAACTCGAAACTTTCGCAGGCAATAACGATATCTATCTCTATTATGGCGATAATTCATCGCGAGATTAAATGAGGGGGATTAAATATTAGATCAAATGTTCGCTGCAGCTGCTCTGCCTCACGTGAAACGAAATTACGGCACGAGTACAATTGCGACGTTTGCACCGCATGTGCGAGCCCTGTCATCTATACGCCAATCGGAAAGGATTAATGATACGCCTTTCAGGGTTAAAGTACGTGAGCCGTGTTGGAAATCGTAAGAGTTGCGTTTGAATATCGATCGATCTCTTATCGCGAACCAAAGCAGGCCTCGCTCTTGAGTATCGCCCAAGAGTAACATGTGTATAGGCGATAATGTTAGCGAGATCGTGACAGGAGTTATAACGCGATCGTAGTCTGATAGGAAGGATCGCAGTCTACGAAGGAAGAGGACAGTAAATTCGATCATGTCCCGAATCTCGATCACGCGATAACTTAATTCGTCTCTATAGTTCGATCTCCGCCGAGATTCGCCGTTCTTCTTTATCTCGAACTACTCTGGCGCGCGAACTAAATTAACCCGCGCGTAAATACGGGAGAATGATGTCCAACAGTTTTTGAAAGTGTCAAATAGCGCGTCCTCTCCTCTTAGGCATCGTCGTACATTCCTACGGAATGATAGACTAAGATTCGCAAACAGATAACGACGTCGGAAATCTTTAGTTACCGGTAAAGTGGTGTCGGATCACTGACATCGGACACGATTTTACGAACAAAATGTCAGAGGGCGGATTATGGCGCGATACGGATCCTCTTTCAATTAGAGACGACGATATCGACTCTTGTCATCGCTCGCCAACGTGTCCGATATTTGATTTTATAATACCCGATATTTCGCACGCGACGTAATTTATTTTAATATCTGTGCTGAAGATATGTATCACATTGCCGCCACTAAAATTCCATTTCTTTTTCTCCATTCTCCATTCTGATTTCACCAGACTTCAACAATTTATGAATTTCTTACATACTCCACTAGAATTTCTGTATCTTAGCTTTGCTATATTTAACTAGCGATATCAAAGTTTAAGATCTTTGAATTGTTTAAACTCACTTAAACTTATTTCGACGATCCCATAATTTGCGTCGGATTTCGTGATAGAATTTTACTTATAATTTTGTATGCTAATTGTGTATTTTGTGATAAGATAAATGTCAGAATTCAAGATAGAATTCTATTTATAATGATGTGTTCATGTAATATCAAAAATATATATACATATATTATACATATTTCTTTGTATTATATGAACACATCATAAATAGAATTCTAACACACAAGAATTCTGACATTTATCTTATCGTCTAAAGGCTCTTACTACTGTAACTATATGCACATTGAACTTGTTGGAATCACATTCTACTACTCTACATGCAAATATGTGATTCAATTTTGTGTTTCATGCAAGATAACCAACAACTAGGCTTCTCCTTGGAGA
Source organism: Wasmannia auropunctata (assembly GCF_000956235.1). Taxonomy (NCBI): domain Eukaryota; kingdom Metazoa; phylum Arthropoda; class Insecta; order Hymenoptera; family Formicidae; genus Wasmannia; species Wasmannia auropunctata. The sequence goes on from NW_012026858.1 coordinate 222,898, forward strand.
GACGAGTTACATAACTAGGTATTTAAAACAATCGACAATGATATATTTGGTTCACAAATGGGTAATAGAAATAATGTGCTTATTTCATGTAAAATAACAAATTGCATGTGCTTATTTCATGTAAAATAACAAATTGCTATTAAAAAAATGTAATAATATCATAAAATTCTGAAACGTATTTATATCTCTAAGGTGCAAATTCATGAGACGCTCGTTTTAGCGTTAGGGCCATGGCACACAGAAAAACTTAAGTAGTAAGACGTAAACAATAAAGAAATCAACATGTTAGATTTTTAGTACCTAATCACGATGACTTCGACTTTGACGCTAGCATCAAAAAAAGAAGCTGGATTTTCTCAGCTTCAATATCAAAGGCTATTATTGTTTTGTTCTAAACATTTGAGATACGAATGATAAGATTGACGTTAAACTTGAATGTTGCCGCTCTTTGTGCAAGCAAACTATGATCATGTAATTTTGACGCTAAAAATGAGCGACGAGCGTCAGCATGAAAAGGCACCTTCTCTCTAAATCATGTTGCATTGCGGAAATATCGTAGAAACTCGAGTCACGCATTAAGATATTGCAAAGAAAAAGGAAAATTCCGTTCAATACCAAGCTTAAAGTATATCCAAGCGTCTTCTTTTCGCATTTGCTGCGAAATATTTTTGAATATTCTTTATATTTATATCTAGATTTATATATAGCAACCGTGGGCAGAAAGTTGTGCGCTTGTTTTCTATGCCTTGACTTCAAATCCGACCAAAAACATCGGATTTTTATCGATCGCCATCTCTCAGAAGATAATAACAGACCAAGTACCTTTGCCGAGATACCATACGTGAGCATGGATCAAATGGAAATCACGCTTTTTAATCATGCTTGGATCGTATGTAAATAGTATAATGATCAAGAGTTTGCTTTCTACATGCCAAAGATCTGGGTTTAAACCCAAGAATAATATCAACTTTTTAATCACCTCTCAGAAAAATATACATTGGAACTTTCGATAAATAACTTTCCTGCAAACAATAAATTGTAGGAAAATTATTTATCGCAAATTTTAATGTATTCAATGTATTCAAATAATTTTTGCATATAATTTTAGAATTGTAGATATATAGTTCTTTTTTTTATACAGTATATAATCCACTTGTAAACTTAGAACATATATGTTCTAAGCTTGTAAAGCTTAGGGATTAGAAGATAAAAAACATTTCGTCTTTTGTTTCATTCTGAAGTTTAGCTCGTTCTTCTTTATTAATTTCTTACAATGGAAGCGAAAACAGAAGCTATTAATTTTGTTTGGAAATCCGTTATAAAATCAATTAAAAGCGAAGTGGCAAGTTATGGAGTATTCTTCATAGTAACTTTTCGTCACGTCTACCTGCTTTCGGCAAGGATTTAGCGACGTTTCATCGTCGTCGTCGTCGTCGTTCGCCCTCGTCACTACGGAAGGACCGTTGTCGAATAAAGTCGCGGGGTAACGCTCATCTCAAGGATCAACATACGATCCCGACCGTTCCCTCGGGAGACTCCACGATACGGTTCCTGTAGAAATATCTAACATCCTGTCACGCACTCCCTAGCGTCAGATAACTCCCGTCAACGCGTTTCCCTTCGTTGCCGAATTTAGTGAGAATTTGAAACTCGTTCGCCCGAGACTCCAACTTGTCACGGGTCGACGTGACTTTTCCATTACGATGGATGGGCAACGCAATCGTCTCTGCTGAACCCTTCAATCACTCAGCAGCGTAACTGGGATTTGTGAATATCTTTATATAGGTTTGTGATACAAGTATTACTTATACCGGAATCTTTAGTATAATATTTAAATCGATTCCTTCAAGAAGATCACACGCGCTATGGAAACGAAATTGTAGGACGAAGATTACTTTCACACAGGAATATAAAACATTTCTTTTCTTTTTTCCTTACGGGAAGAACAGGGATATCATCTAGAGAGCTAATATGTATCATTTTAAAATTATTTATTATGCTGAAAAAAAAGTCTAATAGCTACCAAATGCATTTTGTTTAGCGCAATATTTAGTTATTGATGCAATAATAAATATTATCAAACATAATAACAGTAATTAGCCGTTAATAATTACTATTAATACTTGTAAACATTATTAATATTTACAATATAAAATTAACATTTAGTTATAATTTTGATATTAATCGAACGCTTGTTTGAAACTGTTTCACTAAGGCTTCAGTAATTATCATCTAGGCTTGATTATTATTACCAGATTTTTTTCTCTCAGTGCAAGTAATGTTTAGTGTAATTAAAAATTTGTATTTCAAAACCTTCTAAAAAATATTATTATTTAAGTGATAACATTGTCGCTAAAACATTATCGTTATTCCTGTATATTTATTACTTTTACTTTGGGAAAAAGGAAAAAGAATATTTTATTCGTGCTATATACTGGTTACGCTCTTGCGATCATCAAGTATTGCTTTCGGGCACTAGAATCTTCGAGGAAGGAATCAGTCGAGAGTCTCACAAGATTCTGCGGGCTTCGAGTGAACTGAGTTGTTAACTAGTTCCTATGTACTTTCCTAACAATGTGGTCAAGATAGTTACGTAAAACAAAACACTAATTGAAATCAAGTGCATCAATTATGTCGTTCCTTTAATTAATTAATATTTGCTTCCTATCACAGATGTTTTCTCTTTTACAATTAATTAAGCATTTAGTTTAATTAATTAATTTTTACAATTAATTAAGCAAAATTCCGGATTGCTTGTGTTTGCACATTACACATAAATATGGTTCAGTGAATTTATGTGTATTTGTCTAATTATGTTTTTATATTTATTGTGATTCAATTAAAATATATTTATAAGAATTTTTTTATAACATATGCGGTTAATTGAAAAAACTTTAATTGGTAAAACTTTTTCATTTTAATTCAAGCTTTTGAATTTGATATACGAGAGGCAACTTTTACATTTCAATATATGTTCCAAAGCTATAAAATAATGTTAAGGTAATAAAATTCGTGTCCCAGAAATTATTTATTTTTAATACATTATGCGATGCCAAAATCGTAATAATTAAATCTTCCTGTATGCTTCTCGCTTTGAAACGATAAATCGTTTCAGAGTTTGAATTTGCTTAACATCATTTCTCGTACTTTATTTCAACTGCTATTTACTTTTCGTTTATGCAGCGAATTGTTATTAAAGATTTTATGTATTTGATATTTATAATTTGAGAAATTAAATTTTTACTATTGCATACGATTTCAAAATTTCGATTAACGTTGCATCGTCGCCAATATTACGAGTTAAAAAAAAGAATACACACGCGTAATAATATACTCGAATAGTTAGTTAAATTTGTGTTATTCGGTAATCTCTCCCGTAATAGAAGTAATTTTATACAGTAATTTTATAATAATAACGTTTCGAGCTCGCGTTCTCACCAATTAAAAGATTGGCAGCAAGCGCGAAAACATTTTGCAGGCGAACGGGATTTTTGCTCGACTCGGAAAGCGGTAAATCGTGAAGTCGTGATACAAACGTTACAAATGGCGTTACAGGTACGCTCGGAATTTCTGTTTGTCTATTTGTTTGCAGGATGGCAAATACGCAAGACTAGTAAACCATTTGTCGCGTATTGCTGCATGCAGTATCGAATGATACAACGTAAAAGTCTTTTTGGATACGCTTTTTTCCTTCTATTTATTTATTATACATTCATGCAAAATAACATGCGCGAAGGAGCGCATAAGTCTATGATTATCAATTACATTTCAGAATTTTTATAAGCAGAATATCTCATTGCTTTCATATAAGGAAAGTTAACATTATTTATATTACTCGCGATCAATTTCCGAGGGATATTATAATATATTTTTTAATGATAGAAGTATCAAAATACTAATATTCTTCAAATTATTATCGAAAATGTAGCTTTTTTGCGCATTAAATATATATATATATATATATATATATATATATATAGGTATATATTTAATGTGCAAAAAATAGCTACACATTGTCGTTTACTTATATATACATAGAATGTAACTAACAATTAATAATTTTGAATATAATATGTATATGCAACACCCGGTACATATATACATATTATAGATGATATTAAAATTATATTTTTCAGTAGGTACTTTATAAAACATTATGGTTCATGACGTTAATTTTATATAATAATATAAGAAAAAAAATATCAATTCTGTTTCTGAACGAGTCAAATATCATAAAAATCTAACACATTTTTAAGTTTTTTTTAACATTTTGAACTGAATTCACTTCATTATAAGAAACAAAGAATGTTACTAAAAATTCTATGTGTTAAAAAAGAGAAAGAAAATAACGTACATTTAAAAAATGTAGATAAAAATATATATTGCAAAACTAGGGAATTAAATTATAATTACAAATCAATGTACAGGATGAATACTAAGTAATGTAAAAGATTTTTCTTATGTCCTATCATTAAGAGTAAGATTCTGTTAGGTAAAATCTTATCGACTTATAGATACTCGTAGGTCTAAGTTTAGATAATTTTTTCTGATATATTATTTTTGCAAGCATATCATGCGGGATAGCGTGAACGCAGCTATTCCGACTACCAAAAATTATGCGTTCGAGATATACTCGCAAGGGTTAGCCACAACCATAGTACAATGGAAGGGCTTCGCCTTAAGAAGCTCGCCTTCGTGATCACCTCTACGCGGATATGTTAATATCTTTCAACTCTCATTCGAGTCTTCTTATAAGTTAAAGTATAAAATCTTGAATAGGAGAAAGATTTGAAGTATTATACTACGTAGTTACTATACGCGTTAAATATTTGAACTTTGTATGTACAGCTTGCAGGCGTTGCGCCACGTAACGTTAAATATTCAAAATGTATCTGCATAGTTTTGGAGAGACGCTATTTTATAGGGTGGAAGCTCATTACATATGTATACATAAAATACACTTACTATATATAAATGATATATATATAATATTTTCATATTTTACATACGTATATTTTATACATGTATAATGTATTTTCGTAATATATATGATGAACATGTATAATATTTTCGTAATTTATATGATTTTAATTACTTTTATGTATTTCTGGATAATCTTTTTGTTAGTTCCCTGAAAGCCCTTGCGAGAGCTTTATCCCCTACAATTCATGGGCTCCCATCCTATAGAACAGCATCCTTCCGAAGCTATGCAGATACTAGTTTGAACTTAATGCTACGTCGCGTAACGTCTGCAAGCCTTTCTCGTATTTAAGATTTTTATACCTATAAGCTTATAAACAGACTCAAACTGTAGTGCAATGTGCAATGGAAGAGGCCTCGTCCTGGAGGAATCGCCTTCGTGATCACGGCAAACTCTATGCGATCCAAAATTGCTTTTCACTCTTGTTCGAATCTTTTTTTTAGATATGATAGCATGCATCATTATATACTTACGCACACACACACGCATGCCCCCCCCCCTCCCCCCCACACACACACGTTAAATAGGTAAATAAAAATAATCCTTTGTTCAATATCTGTTTAAGATTATTTTTAACTATTAACAGAATTTTTATTTGTCGTTTAATTTCGCTGTACGATCATTGTGTAAAAATATTTTTCTAACGACACGAAACAACCGTTTATCTCGTTGAAACAATTTTTTCTATGACTGCCATTTCTTGTGCCATCGTGTGTCGAAATTTTCGATAATTCGTTTTGCAGCACAGCAAGACAACTTGTGCAATCAAACTCGGAAATAACTGCAATTTTCACTCTTCGAGAAAGATCAACACAAGCCCTCAATTTGCTATAATTGGCAAAACAATCTCGCGAGATAGTCCATTGTTACTTCATTATGAGTGTATCAAGCGTCCCTTCGAGAATTGCGCTCGTAATTTATCAACACAATGATGCAACGTAATAATTTCGCAAAAAACGTTGACTTTTCTTCTTAGTATTCAATTAAAGATAAAAATAATATTCATCGTGAATAATGTATAGTTAGATGCATATTATTATACATTAAATTATCTTATACCAAGTTGATAATAGGAAATAAGAACTTGATGAACTTAAAAGTAAGAACGAATCTAAAATATTACATGAATTATATTTGTTGTATAATCCTGTGGATAAAAAAAATAATCTTTCCTCTCTTACCATTCAGAATAATTGCAAGATTATTAACGAGACTACAATTTATCCTGGCTTTAAAATTATGAATTCGTTAATATAATTAGTTAATAACTGTGAAATGGACTCTGCTTTTGTAATAACTAAAAATCTCAAAGATATCGCGAAGGATCGCATTTAATTTCCTATCACAATTATCCTAATTGGCACTATAACTGGTAATGAGAGATCCACGAAGCTGATGAAATCACTTTGATTAACGAGTCTGCCTAACGAGCTTTACATGAAATATGCTGAAATGAAAATCCCTTGCGATAGATACATTCAACCACCGTTTATTATTACGCAAAAAGTATAAATAAAGACAGCTTTATCTATCACCGATATTACTCGCTATTCTCAAGTTTCATCGATCGCGATATCCCGCAGGAATACCTCCATTCAGCACGATTGCAATGACGTGGAAAAATTGAAGTTTCGCAAACGAATAATATTACGTTCACAGACAATTTTCCACTTCACTGCCACGTAAAGAAACGTGAAATGGACGTGCAAATGAACAAATAATGAAAAATAAATTCCTTGTCATTTCTCTTGAGTGAGATTTCATGAGGCTTAAGTGATGTACAAAAAGATGACATTTTTTATTTATCATTTATCCGAGGAATATACTATTGGCTTTTCAGTTATAAGTACGCATCACTTGAAAGTGTTTTAATATGGCATTATATTGCATCGCTTAATGAGTTCACCCTTTTTCGAAAAAAAAAAAAAAAAAAAAAAAAAGGAATTGTCTAGTTATGCGTAATTAAATGAAAAGCGTAGTTCAATTTAAATGAACTGATGCAATAAAAAGTTTATAGATTTATAGATTATAAAAAATTATAGATTTCATCACCGTGAATTTTCAGTAACGATCGTTCTCACACAGTATCTTTATCAAATTTCGTCGCGAGATCAAACCACCGCTTGTCGATGATAAGATTATCTCTTGCGCGTGAGTACCGCGCGCGATTGTAAAACACAACCACTCATTGTCAGATTAATTACGTGGAAAATATCGCATATACACTTGGTGCAATGAAAATATCAATAACACCGCTACACAATTGCTTAATTACAAATGCTGTTGAGCTTAATTATGAACATTATGCTCGCATGCATTTAGTCACAATATTGTAATTTAACATCCAAATTTTAACAAGAAAATAATTATTAAAGTCATTAAACAGTCGATGATAATTATAATAAATAATATTTAAATTACAATAGATATATGTAAAAAAAACCATTTTTCACTAATTAGCCTAATTGCATTGAATATTAATGGTTCTCTCTTTTATTTTCTATTTTGTATTAAATAAAATTTGCCTTGTATAAAATTTTCAGTTAGTTATAATTTCTGTAACGCTATAGGTTAGAATTCTGTTTCCTCTAAAATTATTATATCGCCATACTTGAAGTCCTTATCTCTTCCTGGTTTTCAATCAATGACGATAAAATTTTCGACGAGCGGCAGAATAGCCGTGGCGAAGAGACGACGACGCAAATAAATGCTAACGCAATTCTCTTAAATGAGAAATAATGAGAAGTAACATTAGTTTCTTCGATACGCGCTGCCAAGTGATTTATAAAGTACGATCATCGTGGACCGTCCGCGCACGCTGTTGCATGCAAACGGATTACTGTTTCTCTCCCGTCATGACTTCCATAAAAGAAATTCGCAGTCTCGAAAATCTGTATCCAGCGAAGATAACAAGACTGATTTGCATTTAGAGTGTCTGGGAAAATTGGCCCAGCTGCTTTTGATGCGTGCCTCTATTTCAACTATCTGCCCAAATCTGCTTTTTCCGACAAACGCATCTCGCGCAATGTACTGTATCAACGTTTGAAATAGAGTCTTGTATATTGCGGAAGCCAGGTACTTTTCGTAATGTATAATGTACTTGAACCAGTTGCAAATATTATATCTATCACCATGTTAAATTTTACTGTTAAATAAAAGATTTTATAAATTTATATTTTAATCCCATTTATGCAGATTGATGACAAATTCATAATATTTGTATTGCCACAAAATATACCACAATATGGAATAAAATATTACCTTTTATACGTATAATTATTTATGTCAATTCTATATTTATTTATGCATTTTTAAAAATATATTTTAATTTTTTATTCCTCTGAATGTCTTGCTAATTCCTATAAATATATTATTTCCGAAAGCAACGAAATGATACCAAAATGGTACCGTCTTCATACGAATTTATCATTTGTATACACATGTCGAGTTATTCATACCTCCAGCCGCTATTTCGCGCTTCGCCGTGCTGGCGAAAGGCCGGATCTGTCGATCGGATAGGTCGGCGGCGTGTGCGCAGGAAGCGCAACCGCATGCCGGATTTTGCCGCAAGTATTGGAGAACGTCAAAATTGTTCGTGTGGTTAGACGCAACGTAACCAACGCCGTACGATCCGGTATCGTTATATCCGAGAACGAATGACGCGGGAGTCATTTGTCGGTGCAAGGCAGTTTTATGAAATCGACGGCGACATTTGATTTACACAAGCACACCGGCGAACGAAAATCCGATCCGTATTCCGACAAAGAGAAACGTCGTATCGAAATGCCGAAACAAACGAACAGAATTTTACTTTTATCTGAAAATCAATAAGCGTAGAACGCAAGTTTGTTTCGGAAAGCTATTCAACCGAGATTTATTCCATATCCAGCTCTTGATATCGCGTATTGCAATAATCTGGATTTTTATGAAACCGGGCAGAGAGAGAGAGAGAGAGAGAGAGAGAGAGAGAGAGAGAGAGAGAAAGAGAAAGAAATATCAATAGCAGAGAAAATACGATATACCTAAATTAGCCGTTGAAAATAATCCCGGTCACGATTATTACAGTGAAAATGTTGCAATTCGTATATTCCGCTATCAAACGTAAATTCTTTATTGAGAATAAAGTTTCACCGATTTTAAAAATAAAAATAACGCGGAAAATAAATTTTAAAATTTCATCCCCCTTTCTTTATCTAATAAGTTATTTATATTACATTGTATTTATTTAACGTACTATAATGCTTTTGTTAATTTATAAAATTGTAATTTCCACGATGTCAGCGGACGATATTGGCGCGCACGATTTTTCACTCAACTCTCAACGTTGTTGCACACGCGCGCTTCCATGAAAGCGGCGCGCAGCGCCGGCAGTCAAAATTACGAGAATTTTTAATTACGTGCGAGCATTGTTATTCCCGCCCGTTGTTGTCGCGGCATAATAACGTCGAGCAAGATGTTTCATTAAAACGCCGATAGTCACTCACGTCGATCACGACTGCAACTCGGACGTCAATCTCGCGTGTTTTCTCGCGCTCGAAGTATGTACATCGGCGCGTATAAATGCAAATCGCCGCGCTGCATACCTGTGTCAGTCTCGCGGGTTTCCCCGCACGAAATATACATACGCGGCGTACCTATAGATGCAAAGCGCATCGCGCGCGTGCAATCAGTATACGTATATAACCTATGCAGTTAGTAGCAGCTGCAGCTGCTCTCTCGCATGGCAAAAACCCGCCGGGAAAAATTCCCTCTGAAATTCCGTTCGCAGATTCGAGGAGCGCGCGCGCGCGCGCGCGCTTCCAATCGATGCGATATCCACCGTCAAACTTCTCGCTGATCGTGTTATCGCAAACCAACGAGTGACGAATGTTGTATCGATTTCGCGAATGTAACTTCAATCGATTTTTGTACAAGTGGCACGCGGGATCGAGGAGAACACGACATTGCGGGAAATAGCCACACGTTTTTTATGCGGTGAAAACGGCTAGCGAGCATATATATATACTATGTGTATTAAAAAAAAGAGAGCAAAAGAAAAAAAATTGCTAGACGAGCGTACGAGCATCCGGCTTAAAATGGATACGGCTGTTGCATACAAAAGTGAAAGAGCATTTTAGATTCGCGAGCGTGCTTTTATCGCAACCGAAGCATCCCTTTCCGGCCGCTTCGCGTTACCAGTTGAACTCGTCCCCGACCGAGGCTTCTATCGCTCGACATGCACATGCGAAAATTACGTTTCGCTACAACAGCGTTTATAGTATATCGGAAAATCGTAATAGTCAACTCTCTCTTGATCCTCTATCAATCTTTGACGCCATAATACGTATCTGATCGAACGTTACATGAGATCTAATACCGTTTCAAAGGCTGACGCATCCGATAAAAAAGTTTTGTCACTTGTTAATATTGTTCTTATAAAATCTCACTGAAGCAAGAAGTATAAGTTAACGTTATTTTATAATGCGACTTTACGAGGAAATCTGAGTAACTTTAGAAACGACAGATATAAAATCCTTTTTTAATCTGTTTTCTCAGATAATTCATCCCTTTTTTTATTTTTAATAAAATATTATAGGTATATGTAAGTCCTTATTTTTTCTAAAATAAAATCCTTTATTGTTTGTCATATTTTTTAATAAAAAATAAATAGATTATTTCTAAGATTATTTCTAAAATAGATTATTACGTAAAATGATGCGTAAGTAAATAAAGTGAACTATAACGTGTAAAAATAGAAATTGGCATCGTTATAACGTTAATGGAGACATTATGCAATTTTAGATATGGAGTAAACACAATCTGCAGCATTATTTTAGCCCCGATATCCTCGGACGAGTGCGGCAGCTTGATGAGGCATCGAGAATCGCCCACTCAACGCACACGTCGCGTATATGACTGTGACACATTTGTTTCACGGCGACACATATCCAAACGAAATGCAACGTCAAAATCCGTGTTGTCGTGCCGATCATCAGTGGTGCGATGCGCGTATTCGCGCCGCGGATAAAATCATATATGGGCGATCTATGAACCAATTTGCATTATTACGCACGCACGTATGTACGTTTCGCGGGAAACGCACATGACTTCTCTGCAGAGACGGCGGGATTGCGGGATTGTGTTGTCGCGACCGATAATGCGATACCAAATCAAGAACAAATGTCCCAACGTGCAGGCCGGCACAGACAATAGCCGCAAATTAAAGGTGGTCAATCGTATCGCTCGGTCGATGCGGTTGCGGCAAGAAAATAGCTTGCAATTAGTTCTTAATGCAATCCGCAACTTGCATCAGAATGTATACATCTGATAAGATCTCTTGCTACCTTTTTCTGTTTGTATTTTAAAAGTATCTCTCTCTCTCTCTCTCTCTCTCGGAGAAAGAGAGAGAGAAATATATACTATTTTGAGAAAGCAATAAATCCCAAGTTAAAAATTAATGATAACGCGACATCCTTCGAAGGTGCGGAAAATATTTTAGCAATTCTAGATGTTACATATTTCAGGAGGTCTCTGGTCTCTACAAATTCTATGATGTACTTAGATTTAGAATTGAGCTTTTCTTAGCCAGAGAAATGTCATCATCATTTGCTGGAGCTTCTTCATTTCCATCAGCGAATGTACCGTAAAACCGTAATAAGTCTCAAAATGAAATTTCTATCAAGGTAAACTTGATTAATTCCAAGCTGAAGTTAATCAAGTTAATCAAGTTTAAATCCTTTCATTTCTAACGCGTAATATTGACGTAATTTAACTTTCCTGAGTGTACCTACGTTGCCGGCTGCGAAAAAGTCGATTGCGAATTACACATGCAATTTTGTCCGTGTTCCATCTAGTTAATCCATGACTAATCCACTGCGAATTTAAAACTCTCTTTACGTATCTACGTATAATTACGCGGGAGTCCGTAAACGGCACAATTGCGCGCAATCGCGTGCGACCGCGCGATGCGTACTTGGAAATTCAAATATTCCCATCGCGGCGAAGCATTCATCAGGTGAGTTCGAGGGCACGTATGTTCGCTAGACATAATGATATCGACAGTATCGTCCCATCGGAGATTATCGGAGTTCCTCCCTTGGTAGCGCACTCGACACGCCCGCGCCGCCGCTCCGCGCCGTAGCGTTAGCATCAATCGTCGTGCCACCCCGATACATTATTCACGAGGGTGCTCGCTTGCACGCGAGACGCGTCGGACAAAATTTGTAAGATCGTAAGGAGGCCGGAAAACTGCATCGCATGGGAACTGGGAGCTTGCGTCGTGGGAGACGTCGAACTCATCTTCTCGTAAATGTCAATCGATTCTCACCTGCTATGAGCAACAGTAACTTTCCCGCGGGAGGGGGAAGCACGGAGAGAGCTATAGCTCGACGCAAAAAGTCCTTCTCGGTTTTATCCTCCTTGCTGCTTTAAAGCTCTTGTAACGAGTATATATATATATCCTTGGTACCCTCGTGAATTTTACGATCGCCGATAAAATTCTTTATCTTAATCTCTTTTGTATGTCGCGATCAGATTTTAATGCAGCAAGTAGGTGCTGCGAAAATGAGCGCATATAGAGTTAGATGGGCGAGGAAGCGAGGGTCTCTATCGACGATGTATTATATTATCATGGAGCTTATAGAGTGATGTCCCACAATTGTACAATACAGAAGATTAATATAGACAATTATTAGTAGACAGTTATAAGTAGATTGTACCAAGATATTGATTAACTATATAATTCACAAGTTTAATTGTTATAACATTTATGCGTGATATCCCTCCACTCTTTTCATTATATTATTTTAATCTAACCGCATAAAACTTGTAATATCATTAATTTTAATCTTCTTATAATATTTTTACGGAAGTCATATCTCTTCTCTGTATCTCTCTCATTGCAATGTAATTTTAAGCTCGTTTCCCTTTTTATCAAGTCCAAAGTTAATCAAGTAGGTCAAACTGCGATAAAGTTACTCTTAGGCAAATAGAAGGCGGCGTGGGCGAAAATAAGCTTTAACCAAGAAATTAAATTCCATTTTGGACGGAATCCTTCCCGCGGCGAGCATGTGTGCAACGTTCTTCCGTTTCTCCTTTCAGCGATCCTCCGCATCGATCATCGCGTATAATCCCGTTCTCCGCCGTACGCCGCCGGACTAGATAGTAGACTCGTGAACGACCGACGTCGTCATAAATCCCGCAACTAACGTCCAACATTTCTCCGTCGTCCATCTGGCAGCCGGAATCGAACTCGCGGCGACCGGAGTCGTAAATAAATCGCCGCCGTCGCTTATCGGAAGTCGCAACACTCGCGCCCGTGGCGATTTTGAGCGCACGGGAACATAAATCGCATCCGGAACGAAGCAGCCTGCCAGCGAATCGTGCATCCCGCTGCGAGAGATGCGAAAAGTAGCCGGAGAGATCGCGTATAAAAGAGGTGAACGATATCGGCGGTGGTGATCTATGCACTGCCATATATAACGTCGCGCTGGATTCACCATCAGCCTCGTAAAGACTACCATCCGATAAGGACACGCGCGTGAATACACTCGACGATAAATCGAATTAAGACGTTCGTGCGTGTTTTTCTTAAATTAAACGCTTCGATGGCGATGCTTGAAAAAGTAAATTCACGAGATGGGAAAGTAAATTCACGCGTGTACATAGAACAATATTTTTAATTGACTTTTGGAAGCGATTCAATCATTACGCGCAGTATAATCTAGTAGAAGGCATCCAGTTGTGTTTAAACTTTACTAAAAGTTAATATTAATAAATTGATTCTCGCAGTGTAACATACAAAATATTCTAGAATATTTAATATCGTATGAATTGTGCGAATTTTCCTATTCGTTTCTAGAATAAAACTCGAACTATATGAGAAAGATATAAAGGAAAATATTGAGAGAAACTTGACAACTTGTGATAGAATTGTCGAAGCCGGATTCAATTTCTTCTCTGTTGACTGATTTTCAAGAACGCTATACGTTTCACTAAATATTAGTTCTATTTGCGATTACTCCAAGTCAAGTGGAATCGATGTTAGTCACATCTGAAATCTATAAATAATTCATACGTTGACTAACATACAGTTTTAAAATCGCGTATAATCAAAAGAGGAAAAATTCAACATCCTGGTATGCTCAAGAGAAAACCATAGAATATTTCTATCGAGGCGTGCGATAGATTCGGCAGCGAATTATTCATTATCAACTCTTTCGCTTTTAGTTCCCGCGGTTACACGGATACTCTCTTCATTTATACGGAAACGTATATAGTTTTCAGTGCTTTTGTTAACACGCATATCTTTTACAATAAATAAATTTTATAATAAAATCAGAAGAAAATCTGTGTAATTTAGTTGAAAGAAAAGTTGAAAGAAAAAAGGTAAAAAAATCAGTTTTTTTTATATTTTCCTACAATTATTTCAGACCTCCAAATTGTGAAAAAAAAATTTGTCGAAAATACCTGAGAAGTTCATAAATCATTTAAAAGCGTTTGACGAAAATATCAAAATTCTTCTCTCAAAACGAACACTCCTGAAAGCATTAATTGTGATTTCGCTTGAACAACATTCGACTCACTGATTAATGTTCAGGCATCAGCCTTATAATAGAGTGACTTTAATGGAAACTGCGAAAGCCTTAGGGAAGTTTGTAATCGTGTAGATTGACGGATGCATTTGTAAATTAAACAAATGCGGTATAGCAACGCATCTCTCTCAGCGCGCTCTCTCTCTCTCTCTCTCTCTCCCGCCATTCTATCTCTGCTCCTCCTACCACGAAGTACGAAAGTACTTTGGACCCATAATCAAATTCGACTCCAAACTACCCCCATTCACGGGGGGGTAGAGCCCGCGCGATAACTCGCAGGCGTTACTTAAGCGCACTGTGCCGAATGGCGCGCGCGCCCTCGCACACATATACATACATCAAGCACGCTCATCTAATCCAACACGCACGCACGTATGGAACGTGGATACACGTACGCACACCGCAAAAGCCGAGAGGGGTAGTACGTACTTACGGGCGCAAGCTGGCACGTAAGAGCGGCGGTAGTCAAAGTTTCGGCAGTTTGTAAGGAGGTAAGGCACCACGCCTCACACCCCTTCCCTTCCCCTTCTCGCCACTCCCGTCCTTTCCTTTCTCCCGTGACCACCCTCCTTCTTCCACCATCCCTCAGACTCCCTCACCGCGCTCTCTCTCTCTCTCTCTCTCTCTCTCTCTCTCTTTCTTTCTCTCTTTCGCTCTCTCGTAGCCACAATTTCACGATTTGCGACGTACGCACACGTACAATTTGTGTAATTTCCAGCCCTCGTGTGTCATCATTGCCATCACTATTTTATTGATGCAGTATTGATGCACAGTAAATTATGGATAGTAGGTATACGCGCATCTACGTCGTATGTAATATCGCCTGCCGGGAAGTTGCTTTATTAACATACAACGCGTATGTGGGTGGGTGGGGGGAAAGTACGCATCCTGCCATCCAGCTTTTGGAGCGCCACGTGGGTACACGCGACCTTTAATAACAAAATAGCAGTCAAGATATGAAATTAACAGCAACGAGCCGTTGAATTCGATGATCTATAATTCGCTCGCAGTGATTGAAGTTGCGTGCAATAGTGAGATAACGCGAAGCTACAATCATTTACAATCCGCGTGTGGATTTATTTTTGTTAGAAAAATTTGAATTTTTGAAATAAAACAATTCGCGAGAAACTTGACATGAAAATACATGTTATCATAAACGGTTTTTTTAAATCCAATATATCAAAAGTTAACTACAAATTAATATATACACAGTATTATAGTATAAATGTATTAATGTACATATGTGTTCTATAATTAATTTGATTTCTGATGAAAACATTTGTTATAATAGATGAGCGTCCGACAATTCAACTCAACACAAATAGACGCAAACAAAGGAAAGTACATATATTCTGTTTGAAGAGAAGATATGGTTTCTGGATGGAACTTGAGAGCAGAGAATAAGCGAAGTGCTTATGCTTTCTCGATGACACTAAGATATTTTCGCGATTTTCGACGCGAGATCGATACGGCGTGAGACATGTAATACCCGATCACGCAGGCACTATTTGCGATTCCCATCACGGCGCCCGGTATCGAATTCCATTTGCGATTCCTATCTGAAAACGCTGATATAATATAAATTTCTTTCTCGCTCGCGCGCGTCCAGGCGGAAAGAACACGGTCGCGAACGTGATCTGTCGATAAAGCGCGGGGAAATTGAAATTTAACCCTGCCGGGGAGAGGCAAATCTGGCAGTTACCTGTCAGATCAAAATTCCTGTCCCGATTACTCGACTAAAACGGTCCCCGAATACGCGGCAGTCGTAAAGCACGCGCGTTTCCCCGCAGTTTATCACGACGCGTTCCGCGTATTCCGGACACGTGCGATAGCTGTATATCCATTCGACTTAATTTTGGCGATACACTCCGTATGTAGGTGATGAAGTTCTGTTTCTCAGACGTTTAACAGAGTCGCAGTTTCCTATCCCTCGACAAAAGTGCGTTTCTGAAAACCGAGAAATCCCGTTAAATTGCACTTGCTTCGAGAAAAGATGATTATCTTGCGGGATATTAATGGAAGAAGGTTGCAGTATCGCCGAGCAAACACGCGATCGACCAATCTGTCGTAAATTTGTCCCCGTTAAACCCTTAAGTCGGTACACACAAGAAGTTGCACAGTTGCAGCGTTCTAGTAGTAGCGGTCAGTTGTATCTATGTAATACCGTTATTGATGTTACTGAAAGTTCTAATTCCATTAATCTTTAACATACGTTTTTCGTACTTTTTATCAGAATGCAACATTCCTTCTGTGTATTTATGACATAAAAATATGTGCTTTCCAATGAAAAAGAGATATTGCAGACTCAATAGCTTTAACAAACTATAAAGCTTACTACAAACTATGACATCACACCGAAATATCTGTGTAATCCACTTCTTCTGTGTGATTTTTATTTTCAAAATTTCCATAAAATCCTGTATTTCTTAGATAATTTCTAATTGTAAGGCGTTTTATTCGAGACTTGGCTCGAAAAGGGAAGACTCGGGTATTTTAAGAACTGAAGTTTGGCTTCAAATAAAATGCTCGCGTATATCACGGAGTCGAGAAAAAAATAATAATAAAATAATATCGCTTCTCAAACAATCGCGAATGCGTTAAGCAGCACAAACAATTTTTAAAAGTATTTACGCTAAAAGTACCGTGCTTATAGCCTGATAGCAGATAAGCTCCGAAACGTTTCTCTTGTAATATCACGTTTACAAGCTTCGTTATCTTCCATATAATATCACGTGCCGTATTAAGGCTGATCGAACAGGATCATGGCTTTATACCGTATCATAAAAAATGTACATATCAATGGAGTGCCCGTTCTATGTTCGCATTTACCCATCGGCATTAGCATTAATCTAACTTGTCCGCTCGAGTATCCTCCAGCCGGTCCGATGAATTCATCACGCGTCGTCGAACACGGCCGGATGTTCGGTCGCGCTGACGGGATTAATTAGCAAGCCAATAGTTGAAAAGCCAAAGCTCGGCTCGTTGCATAAAAGAGCCTTGAGGACGAGGGTCGAGAAATTAAAGCCTTGTTTTCCACCAGGATAACTCATGCGATACAGTTTAATCAAGCTTCATTGAAACATTCCAATTTTTTAATCTTACCTAAAAGATAACGGTTAATGAAATAAATATTTAATTCTTTAAAATCTTGTATTGAAATATACGTTTAATACGTGCCATACTTTATCAAAATTATTTATTTAGTTATATTCATAATAACTTTTTATATTACGTGTATTCTTTAAATTAAAAATAATATAGATAATTGTAAAATTATATTTCTAAGTGCTTTAAAGAATCTTATGCTTTATAAGAATGTTATACGTTAATCTTACAGAATAAATATAAGAAAATAAGGTAAATTCTGTTTGTAATTTCTGAATGAGTCGAGTATCATAAAAATCTTACAAATTTTTAAGTCTTTTTTTAACATTTTAAATTGAATTCACTTTGTTATAAAAAATAGAGAATGTTATTAAAAATTCTATGTGTTGAAAAAGAGAAAGAAAATAACGATATACATTTAAAGAATTTTGATAAATATATTTATCACAAAACTGGAGAATTAAATTATAATTACAAATCAATGTGCAGGATGAATACTAAATAATGTAAAAGATTTTTCTTATGTCCTGTCATTAAGAGTAAGATTCTGTCAGATAGAATCTTATCGACTTGTAGATAGGTCTAACAATAAGTTTGGATGATATTTGCCGGTATATTATTTTTGCAAGTATATCATCCGGGACAGCGTAAACGTAGCTATTCCGACCACCAAAAGTTATGCGTTCGAGATATCCACACTAGGGATGTTCGCAAGGGTCAGCCTCAACCGTAGTGCAATGGAAGAGATCTCGCCCTGGAGAACCGCCTTCGTGATCAATCTCAACGGCATCTTATGCTTTCGACCTTCATTCAAGTCTTCTTGTAAGTTTAGGTATAGAATCTTGAATACGAGAAAGATTTGCAAACGTTACACGACATAGCGTTAAATATTTGAACTAGTATCTGCACAACTTTTGATCAGAAATGTTGTTCTATATGTTGGGAGCCCATTATACATACATATATATATATATATATATATATATATGTATATATATATATATATATATACATGTATGTATATGTATATAGGTATATATTTTAATAGTATATGTATATAGGTATATATTTTAATACATTAAAATTATGCATATATGTATAATATTTTCATAATATATTTACACCTTACATATATATTTTTTTATACAAATAAAATATTTTAATAATATATATTTAGGTAATTTCAATTGCTTTTAATATTTCCGGATAATTTTTTTGCCAGTTCCCTGAAAGCCCTTGAAAGATCCCTATCTCTACCATTCATGGATCTCTTCCATCCTATAGAACAGCATTCCTCCGAAGCTGTGCATTAGTTCAAATATTTAACGTTACATTGCGCAACGTGTGATTCTACAAGTCTCTCTCGTATTCAAGATTATGTACCCCAATCTATAAGAAGACTCAAACGAAGTTAGAAAGCATTATACTTACCTGACGTAGAGGTCACTGTGATCATGAATGAAGACGGTTTCTCCAGGGCAAGGCTTTTCCATTGCACTACAGTTGGGGCTAACCCTTACGAATATCCCTAATGTGGATATGTCGAACGTATAATTTTTGGTAGTTGGGACTGCGTTCGCGCTATCCCGGATGATATACTTGCAAAAATAATATACTATTCTCTAAACTTATTGTTAGACCTATTTACATGTCGATCATGTAATAGAAGTTTAATCTCACTCTACACACACACAAGGTGGATACTAACATTTTAAGGAATAATTCCTCTCACAAATTCAAGACAAAAAGAAGTGTTAGCAAACATATACAGAGATGGATACTTGTAATGTAAAAGATTTTAATGGTGATTTCTCATACAAAAATCAAGATAAAAATTATATGACCGTATGAAACGGCTTATTGTTAGTTTCAAACAGAGTTGAAAGTTGAAGACAAATTTTTAGAAAAAAAACGAAATTTTTCCTTCAACTGTCGAAAGAGAAATAAAGCGAAATTTATCTTTCAACTTTGACACTTTGTATCTAAATCGTTTCGGACATATATGGTTGTATAAAGTTTTTGTCTTGAATTTATGTGAGGAATCACCATTAAAATTTTTTACATTACTAGTACCACTCCTGTATATGTTTGCTAACACTTCTACGACTTGTAAAATGCTTTCAACTAAAAATCTAGAATAAATTAAATTTATTCTGGATGTTGTCGCTATTACTGATCCTGGAGGAATGCTGGCTACGAGCGCTCACGATTGCTCGGCTAAAGCTTAATTAGCGTAACCGTGTCGTCGAAGCGGACCGTGGCTGCTGTCACGATCTTTCCGCACCGCCGGCGGTAGGAAGGCGTAGGAGCGTGTATAGCCGCCGATAAATTTACGCGAGTATTTGCTACGAGTAGTTGAGAGAATGCACTAATTTGTCGAGTTACTGCCGCGGAGGCTCATGTAATTCTGTTAAACTGGCAGCGCATTCGCCGTTCGCGCAACCGCCGAAAAGAGTCCACTCTCGCAAAAGGGCGATGCGTGGACCGGCACAAAGATTGGTGTTTTCCGTTTTATGGCATTCGCCGCGTATATCATGAATGATCGAATATATTGGATGTTTTTGTACATCACTTTCGAGGCTATTTCCGGATAGGCGAGGCGATCAAAAAACATTTGGACGAAAATTGATCCGAAGTTACCCGAACCATCCCTCCCCGTTCCGATGAATTTTTTATGTTAAAGTATTACAGGTTTTACCACTACCGGTTTTCCTTAGCCGAATTTATATGTGTTTGTACCTTCGGAATAACATGAATATTTTAAACGATATCGAAGAGAGCAGAGTGACAAAAAATGTCGTTATTATTCCCATGAAAAAAATTTTGGCAAAAAATAATTATGGCACGATAGATATGCAGTAAATACGCAAGAGATTTTCAAAACTGTTTATATCAAATGACTGGCTGCGCGATATAAATAATTTTATTAAATAATATGCTATTGATACGTCTACAAAAATGTTTGATAACAGATGCGTGCGAAAAAATATTTACACGTAACAGTAACGGAAATATAAGCGAATAATTCGAGAGAAAAACAAATTTTTCTTCTTCGTTCTGTGAGAAATAAATTCTCAATAAAATAATATGTTATTTGTGTACACAAATATTTAATAAAAATTGCGAATTTTTCTTTTATCTATAATTTAAAGTAACATAGTTTTAGGGAATTGCATTTGATCGTAAGATCCATCGTAAATGTCGAAAATTGTAAACTCTAAACAGATAATTACCGGCGGTTTAGTCTGAAACTGTTGTCATTAATCTAAGTAATACCTCGTTTCACATGCATCTGCCGGCATTCGCGGTTCGTGCTGCGATCCGTGGCATGCGAAACAGGCGAAACAGCGAGCAATCAACAGAGACAAGTCCGAAGGATTCTTTTGCATTTTTCAAGTTAGTCAAGACCGCCGAATTTAAGCAATATAAAGAGATAAAGATTTATTTGAGATATGGCGTAGAGGTTACTATGATCACGATCCGGTCCTTCAGAGTTTGAAGTGGTCCTTGGAGGGTTTTCCATTGCACTTCGATGGTTGACCCTTATAGCTGATCTTTGATATCTTGTTCAAGTCTTTTTAAAAGTTTAGGTATAAAATCTTAAATGCGAGAAACTCTTGCGGACGTTGCGCGACGTAGCGTTAAGTAAGTATTTAAACTAGTATCTGCACAGTTTCGGAGAAATACCGTTCTATAGAAGAGGGCCCATGAATGGTAGGGGAGTCTCGCAAAGGCTTTTAGAAAACTGACAAAAGGATTATTCGGGAATACTAAAAATAGTTAAAATCATACAAATATATTATGAAAATATTATACTTGTATAAAAAATACGTATGTATATACTTGTATAAAAAATACGTATGTATATACTTGTATAAAAAATACGTATGTATATATAAAACCGTTTTTTTTTTTTCAATGTTTTCTCGGATTTTTTCAGTTTTTTTCCCAAGAGGTAGAAAAATTCAGTGAAAAATTTCATGTATATATTAAAAAAACCTATCACATTTCATATTTGCAACATTTTGATACACTTTTCAAAACTTTAAAATTTTATAACAACAACATATATTTATTGCTGATAATGTTAAATATACAAAAGAAAAGCTAATTACACAAGAATAAAAAAACAGAATTAATAACAGAATTATGTATTTTTCAAATAAAACGTATGGCTCTTGACAAAATATTAAAAATTAGGTAGTATCATTATACGTAGGTAGTATCGTTTACATAACAATTTTTCGTAAAAAACCAATTTTCGAAAAAAAAAAACCGAAATTTTTTTGGTTTTTTTCCAGCAATTTGAAAAAAGCAATTTTTTTTAACATAATGTAATGAGCTTCCACCCTATAAAACAGCATCTCTCTGAAACTATGCAGATACAGTTCAAATACTTAACGTTACGTGGCGAAATGTCTACAAGCTGTACAGATACTGTACAGTTCAAATATTTAACGCTACGTAGTGTAATACTTCAAGTCTTTCTCATATTCAAAATTTTTTACTTTAACTTGTAAAAAGACTCGAATAAGAGTCGAAAAGAAAATCTTAACTTTACATTTCGGCGTAGAGGTTGCTGTGATCACGAAGACGGTCCTCCAGGGCGAGGCCTCTTCCACCTTCGATTCAGGCCGAGCCTTGCGAGTATAACTCGGACGCATAATTTTTGGTAATCGGGACTAGTTCGCACTTTCCCGAATAATACACTTGCAAAAATATTATACCGGAAAATATTATATCGAAACTTAAACCTATCTATAAGTCGATAAGATTTTACCTGACACAATCTTACTCTTAATGATAGGACATAAGAAAAATCTTTTACATTACTTAGTATTTACCCTGTACATTGATTTGTAATTATAATTTAATTCCCTAGTTTTGCAATATATATTTTTATCTACATTTTTTTAATGTACGTTATTTTCTTTCTCGTTTTCAGCATATAGCACTTTTAGTAACATTCTCTATTTTCTTATAATGAAATGAATTCAGTTTAAAATGTAAAACAAATTTTTTAAGTGTATAAAATTTTTATAATATTCAACTCATTCAGAAACGGAATTTACCTATTTTTTTTATGTTATTGTGTAAGATTAATATCATAAAGATAAAACTTAGCGAGAAATATAATTTTATCATCCATATTGTTTTCAATCGTTTTAAAGAATAAAAGAGTCTTGAATATAATTAAATAATCGCAGGATAAAGTAAGATATATCGTAAATTTGTAAAATTCGCATTCCATTGCACGTCTGAACAACTATGCTGTTAGGGAATATTATTTCTGGTCACGCCACGACATACCTATGCGGTCGTTTGGTGCAACGGAACTGCATTTGGAAGTATTCCACACGCGAAACGACGATGGCGGCATTAATGATTGCAATTCCATACGTCAAGCATCGTACCTGGATAAACTGCGCTAGCAAAGTGATAGGTGTATATATGTATAATATATATGCATTACGATCAATAGACGAAAGTTAATTAATTTTTATCTACATTTTCACGAATAATCTTATTAAATTTTGATGAAGTATTTTAGCTGCAATTCAGTATTGGTACATTTTATTCATTACATAATTATTGATACGTTTTTAATTGATCCCAAAATAAATTTCATATACGCTAGATCTATGTAACAAATGCACTTAAAATAGCTTTTCTCATATCTATACATGTACGAAATCTATACATTAGCTGTATAATTTATTGGCGACGACATCTGGTAAAAAGATACTAGCGGGTCAGCTTACATGCAAATTTTCGAAACAAATTTATCCATTGTTAAAATAATCCCGAGGAGAGGCACGGAGCAGAGCCATAGAGAATTGATATATATTTCACGAGTGAGCGATTGTTGAAACAAAGTTATATCATGCCAGAGGGAGTGTCCAGAACATTCTCGAATAGCTGTAGCCTGTTAACGGAGTGCTACTGCGCGCGCATTTGCATAATATTTTTTATTGCTCTGGCAATGCAAATTGTAATTTTCAGTTGCGTGCGTTTGTTTCCTCGTGGCACTCCGAGTGTCAAGTGCATTAACGCGATCCTGTTAAGCCGATCAATTCGACGAGCAGTAGGTACTAGTCGTCGAGAGTTCTTGAAAAATTTTCGCTACGCAAATATCAATGGAGGGTTAAAACGTTAACGGGAGCTTTTAAGCCGGCACGTTAATTCGATGCGAGCGCGCGCGAATTAACGACGAGGGGGGAGGGGAGAAAGATACACTGACTTTCTTATTCTCTGTTTAACGCATTACTCAAGCTGAGGATTAAGCAAGCCGGGCGATATGAACATGGAGATTATGCGCGATTTATGAGCATGCGGCTTACGGCGATTAAGCGAGCATGCTTGTTGAGTAACTGTGCCCGATATAATCTGAGACCGTGGCTATGCAAACACGTAAATGTTTATCCATAGTAAAAAAAAAATGGTTAACGTAGTTAAGAAAATGGCTGTTATATGGAATAACAATGAGGTACTTGTTTGTATTGCATTTGAGATTATATTTGAAATTGGATGGGATAATATGTTCTCGAGGAGCGCATATCCACAAATTGTCTTAAAATTCTGTAACAAGCTCCACGATGTGTATCTGGGAGAAAATCTTTTTATCTCTTTTTTTACATAGATTATATAATACAAGCTCGAAAGCATAAATATGTATAGAAATTATCGATAAAAAAAAAGACGGAAAAAGAGAAGAAAGGAAACGATTTACTTAATATGTTAATTAACTGGAGAAAATGAAAATTGCAAGCGAAGGATTGATCATCGACGCAGACGAAAATTTTCGGCGACTAATCCGATCCGAGCCCTTGATCTAAGCCTCGATCCAAGCCAGGTCGAACCGACTCTGAAAGGTGACGTGGCGCGTTTGTGAGCGTGACAGACGTCGCGCTTTGTATGTGCGTGCGAAGGGCGCGATAGATACGGGCGTCGAACGACAGATATGGCACGGCGACGCGAGGGACGAGAAGGCAAGCACACATAACAGGCAGAGCCGTTGATAGCGACAGCACTGTTTGCGCGCCGGTAAAAGCGGCGCAGAATCGCGAAGAAGGCGATAGCGAACCTGGCGCCCGCTCGATGGGTTTTAATTAATACCGCTCACTCGTTCTTTTTCTCTCTCTTTCTCTCTGTTCTTCAACCCCGGTCGAGAGGCACAGCTGCACGGCGTGTATAAGAAACGAGAATATACATTCCATTCCATTATAATGATAAAAAGTGTCCTCATCGTCCGCAAATGTTTTATATAGTTTTGAGTAATTATTTCCTAAAATTTGGAATTGTTCGAATGAATGGTCAGTGTATAAAAATGTACGAATATACGAATAAGTTACCATTTTTTAATTTTAAAAATAGAACTGTTTCTCCGGATTACATTCTTTTTCTTCCATTTAGTAATTTAGTTGAATTGCCTCTCGTCTAGCGCGTGCTATTGTTTGTCAGGCACTTCGTGACAGAGTTTTGTTCTTCTTTCTAACTTGATGGAGGCCAATTGGGAGCGGTTTTGTAAAGATTTTGAAAAGGTTTCCAACATTATTCAACTTAGCTCCATGTAAAATTTTCTTAGCCAGTTTGGGAGTTTAAAGAAGTTTATTTAATTGATCAATATTACCTTTTGTGCATTCTTGCGCCGGATTTCATTAAATAGATTGGATACGTTTTCGTGATGCTTTAACAAATGTATCTTTTTCTAAAAAGAAAACGAAAAGAAAATGCATTTTAGTAATTTTCTAAGAGTCTGCTTATACGAATTTTATCGTAGTGAGTTATTCTTTTTATAATCCTTTATAAAATTATTGAAAATTGCGTTTATATTATTTTTCACTAAAACAATTACGCTAAACTTTCTAACTCTGCAAGTCTAACTAATTTTAAATATCTGCATTTTTTATAATTAATACACGGAGATAATTTCCTTTTAAAATTTACCCTGAAAATTATGTTAATCGTGGACAACATAGTATTTCGACAAATTTTATGTGATTTTCTGTTTTTTTTTCTGCGTGCACTACAACATAAATTTGTTATAGTATATATTTAAGAAAATAGTGAAAATCGCATCAAATTCATTAAGATACTGTGTTGTCTCACGATTAACATGATTTTTCAGGGTAAATTTTAAAATAAAATTCTCTCCGTGTAGATATTAACGTATAAATTAATTTCTATATTCTTATTATTTTGAATGTTAAAAGAAAAAATGTATAATTATACGATTATGACTATTCTTTAAAACTGTTAAGAACATCAATTAAATATATTTATGTTATTATTGACGTTTTCGCGAGTATAGTCATATTTTAAAAAATATATGTGTGTTTATAAAAAAACGAAAAATATACGATATTGATTATATTAAAATAAAACCTTTAAAGAACAGTCCCATTGTTTTATATCCGCTATGAAAAGCTGATAAAAGTTAAAATATTGAAAATTGAAGAAATAGAATTAATTTTTGACTTTGACATATCTTTGATGTCTCTCGTTCAGTGATAAAGCATGTCATCGATCGGACTAGCAGTCTGTCTCATTCGTCAAAATCAGACGACAAGAGATTTCTTCGTATATGACGTACAACAATTCAAACATCGACATTTCTTGCAATATTAAATCTTCTCGATGCGGAAGAATGCATTTATTGGAATTGACTTTAGCTAATTTTAGCGAGGTGTCGACCGAATTTTACTCTATTCTTTTATTCGATATTCACAGCCATTCTTTGCTTGACTGAGAAACAGTAGCAGAATTCCAAACGCGCCATTAAATATGAATGGAAATTTTTAGATTTTCGAACACCTGCTCGGAATTTTCGAAATCCAATCTCGTTGTGCTCAAAGCACGAAAGGTAATCGGAAAAATAACACAAAATATATTCTTAAAACATCCGCGAAACGAAACTAAATAGCGTTTCTTGTAATTGCATGAACTTTTCTGCTCTGTATGTGCTTTGCTTTCCTTTCTTTCCTGATAAATAACATAGTATTTTCGGATAAGTCTTCATGAATTTTGCAAAGCGTAAATTGCAATTGCTTACTTGGCTGCTGTCAATCTTCAGCGAAATTCACCGGAATTTAATTACGCGTAATATCAAGGAAAGTCTTTGTAGCGTATACATATTGAAACGCGCGAGTAATTACACTTGTCTCCAACGCCATTCTCATCGCTCTCGTTATCGTTTGAATCAAGAAGAATTTCAAACACGATCGCTTAATGAAACGCGTAGAAATGAAATACGTCGGCCAGGTACTGTTTTCTGCGAGAGAAATTAGAAGGCAATCCTTAAATATTTATACTACTAAATTAACGTTCGCTACGATATCCTCCATAAAGAGGTTAAAAACGGATGTTAATTGAGTCGATATATTTTACGTCGTGACAGGTATATGTATTTAAATAGGCACATTTGCTAAACGACATTAATGACCATGACACAAATATCGTTTTTGTGTTTTTTTTTAATCTTTTGTATCGCTCTTATGTTTTATACGTTTTACGAGCAATTGCGAACACGGTCTCTCATAGACGCCAAATGTTACCTGCAACTGCCACCGTTTTTATACGGACGCGCTTGCCAGATTTTCTATCTCTTGCGCAATGTTATTCGCGGGAAATATGTGGTATTTAATTTCTTGAGGTTCAATAATTTATAGTATTTACTGATTCAAACGCTATTGCAAGACATTTAATAGCGACACGTGGACGTTTCGATCGATTACCAGACACTAAGTCGTCTCGGTCGTCTCTAATGATGAAATGTGCTCCGACTATGCGATAATGCAAGAAAAATTGACCTCGTAGCAAAATGAAAATGATACGAGATTAAAAGAGCGATATATACTCGTAAGTTAATTTTTCTGAACGTGACTCTACAGCAGATGAATATGCCGTAGGAAAGTTATGAGACTGTATTCTTATTTTCAATAATTTACGATAATATGATACTTAAAAAGTATAATTTATCTTCAAATGTGATAAATGGAAACAAAAAATCGCGTTTGACATATTTTCAAAATTAAATCTAAAGTATACTTTTTTTATTTCAATATATCGTATATAAAATTTGTATGAAAAACCTATAACCCCTGTAATAGTTGTCTTTTAGTAATTGCTTATAGTAATAGTTGAACTTTGTCGAATCAAAGGATAAGTTCCAGTGCCAAAACGTGTGCACAATTTAACGCGTTGCAGGCACGTTTGAAGAGCAGAGGAAACCACAGAGAACCTCGGCCTGACCAATGGCGCCATTGGTAGCCTTGCAGAAATTGGCACGGCCAATGTCCTTAGCAATTCTACTGAAATCGATTTGACCAATACCGCAGTGGTGCTATTGGCGAAACTGTTGCAGGACGATTCGGTTTGATGAGCTGCTTCTACGAATGCCTTACATAGCGATCCACCGTTACTTCCGTACCTCGCTTAATCAGACCCTACTAATTTCATTAGCCTCCACATCGCTTAGTTTCTCATCCTCCGGGAAACATTTCCCCATGTATAATACTGACATGCGGCATCGCACGGTAAAGACTTTCGGCGTCCTTACACGATGTCTTCGAAGACTAAATAAGGGGTAGGGGGAAGGGAGCCGGGCTCGTTGATGCAAATTAATGATAGTGATTGTCGAGAGTGGAAGACAAAGTGCTACGGCATAGAAGGAATAATTAGGTAGATGACATATTTCTCGAGACTACAGTAGGAGAGAGAGAGAGAAAGAGAGAGAGAGAGAGAG
This sequence comes from Wasmannia auropunctata, assembly GCF_000956235.1. Taxonomy (NCBI): domain Eukaryota; kingdom Metazoa; phylum Arthropoda; class Insecta; order Hymenoptera; family Formicidae; genus Wasmannia; species Wasmannia auropunctata. Next base: position 251,300 of record NW_012026858.1, read on the forward strand.
AGAGAGAGAGAGAGAGAGAGAGAGAGAGAGATGTTTAAGCGTAATTATGTTGAAACTATAGAATCGAAACAATGCTATACTTTATTTAATAAATTAATTTTATATTTTGTTTATTTATTTATATATTTATTCATACATTTAACAAATTAATTTTATACTTTACTTATTTCATTCATATATTTATTTTTTACGGATTTAGTAAGTTATAAAAATTATACTTAATTACACAGAATTTTTAAGATTAATTGTTAAATTGCAAACAATATAATTTCAATTTAAGTGCTTATTTAGATCTGCTTTAGAGTAATTATAAATTATGCGCGGATACTTAATAGAATCTGTAACAGAAGAGTCAGTGATAATAGCTGCGCCATTACCTCAATTTGTTTTTCTTCCCGAAGTATATATTGTTTCACAACACGAACGAAACCGAGTAGCTCGCCAATTATATGGAGATAAAATAAAGCAGCCTACCAGCATAGAACCTGAGTAATCGCCATGAAAAAAAAGAGCACAATGACATCGCTTTTAAAATATCAACGCGATGACGAAAGATCGTTAAATGAAAGATACACGATATGAATGCGGAACCGCGTCAAACGTTCTGACGTATTGATCGATTCCGAACATTCCCTCATGATTCATTCAATAAATTTCAAATAAGAAAGAAGACGCACAAGAGATATCCAAGTCTAAATATCTAAAGCTGTATAAAATTAATGACTTTTATTTTAATATATGACTTTCATGACCCTATTAGAATTAATTTTTCTTCAGTTAAAACTCCGGTATTTTTAGAATTATAAAGTGGAATTAAACTTTTCGAAAGTTAATTTAAAGTTAAGTTTGGCTAACTAAATGAACTAGATCTCGATCGTTCGCTTCAATATTGAATATATGAATATTTTTTTTGAAACTTGTTTAAAAATTCAGTTATCCCAAGATTTAACTTAGAAATAAGTTTGTCCTTTCTTAAATACCGGAAATGTGAGATTTTATATATTCTCATAAATAACTCTAAAAAGATTAATATAAAAAATGATGAAAAATTACATGGTGCAACGGATAAATAAATAGTTTTCACGTAGATTACTATAAAATCCATGATCTAATCTGTCGTTATCTGATGAATCCGGAGATTGCTATAGCTTATCACAGAATTAACTTCTTAAAAAGGTTATAAGAATTACAAGGATTAGACAAGAACTTCATCATTTCATAAGATGAAATATCCTTTTTCTCCCTTTTTCTCCCTTTCTCTTTTCTTTCTCTTTCAATTATTGTACTTATTGATACCATTTTTGAAAATAAAGAACAAAGCACGTTCTTAATAATAAAAATTTGTGCCTAATAGCACACAAATTGTAGTTAATAGCAATCAACTGCGCGTTATAGCGGATTATCACGTATATTCGCAAAGAAGGTTACCATTTTCTCGATAACCCATCTCGCTCTCGCTTCTTCATTGCTTGACAAAGTAGCGAACGAATTTCGCCCCGACTTCTCGATTTATATCCCGCGATAATTACTTTTGCGCTTCCTTAATGAGGCAACGCTTACTGTACAGAGCATCCCCTACCTTTCTTCGCAATTTCAGGCATGTTTCTACCAAAAGTGAAACTGTCTTGAGATTTAATTATCAAGAATACTCATTTGAAAAGTTAGATCGCAGAAAATATCGTCCAATAAGATGTTTGCCATGGAGAAATAGTTTCTTAAAACATTTTCTTAAAATTCAACGAAGAAATTATCGCGTTATTACGATAATGTCAATCTTATGGCATATATCCTGTATAAAGTGCAGTTTTTATACAGTGACGTAGTATAACACGCAAGTAGCTTCCGATAGTAACTGAGTCAAGAAAGAACGTACGCCAAGAAAGAAAATTGGGTTCTTCAGCATCGTGAGACTAACGATGTACGATTTATCGCGCCATATCAAACTATATATCACCGGGGCAATATCATTCTCGGAAGGTTTTTCATCGCTTATACACATTCATTACCAATCTGAATTAATTGGAATTAATTGTGGTGGAATTAATGACTTGAGAATTGCTGAGTGTAAATTAAAAGGTTCCTGAAACCTCACGACTAAAAATTATACAAAGTACGTATTGTTTTTTTTTTATAGCAGCAAATAATACAATTATAATTGTTGCATATATTAAAAAAAGGGGCCTCCTTAATACGTTAATGTGACATCGATAATATTTAGAATTAAATAAAATTTTAAATATGTAAAAATACAAAAAATAGATCTATAAGATCTTATATATACTTATGAAAATTTTATAACACATAAAATGGCATATTAGTAGAAACATACTTATTTCAAAAATATTAAATTTACGGATAAATTCATATAAAACAATATGTAAAAAATCTTAGAATAATAAAAAATATAAAAATATTAGTTTCACACATATTTATATTACAATCATAAATACAAACAAAAAATTATTTTATGGTCATAAATACAATTTTGCAACGTAACGCGCGAAAATATAACTATCAATTTAAGAAATCAATATTATCTTTCTGTTTTTCACTGACAATCAAAAACTGTAATTATTATACAGTAAAATCTATTTTTTGCGCTATATGTTCCATAACTTTTGTGAATAAATTGCTATACGCACGAATATTATTACATAAAATATAATTTTGAGTTTTGTATACGAAAAGTTTGTAAAGATCTCTTGCTTTATATACATATTATCTTTAAAAATTAATTGAGATTAATTTGAATTTATTTTAATTTAATTTTAATTTATATTTATATTTAAATATTGTATAATATAAAAAAGAGCAATTGTAATATATCTTAAATTGTTTGAAAAATCAAAATTATTTCTATAAATATAATTAGGTTAATTAATAAAAGTAATTTGGATTATGTTTGCATTTTGTACCAGTTTTATAACCAATGCTATTATAATTATTGATAATGTTGCAAATGTGTAATTTATTTTTATTATGTGTAGAAATGTCAATTATCATGTTTACTTTAGCGAAATGTATAGAAAACTGATATGAATATGTTATAATTAATTTATTGATAATTGATAATATTATTCTTAATGACAAAACATATAGCGACAAATGTAAACTCATTGTCAGATAACATAGATGAATAGAAGGTGATGAAGAATTTATTTTAAAGTTTTACGGAGTAGGAAAATGAATATCTCTAAAGAGTTTTTAGCGAATTAATCTCACTGATATTAATTTTCTTAATTCCGTAAATATTCCTTAAAATAAATCTCAATTCAGAAAAAAGAATTTCAACGAGATAAAAACGAGATTTGCGGTGAATACGTGACAGTAATCGGCGAATTCACTAAAATCGCTTACGAATAGTACGCGGCACTATTTTTAGGTGAATACAGCGAATTTAACTTCGCTAATTTCTCATAAATAAAAATTATACAAAACGGGATAAAAGACGTAACACCTTAGACGTTCATTTGTAATCACGTGGCACTAGACTGAAAAAATTAATTATTATAATGGCTAAATATTTGTACGTGAATAATTATTAAATTTTTTAGTGTCATGTATTTATAGAATTAAAAAAATAAATATATTTAAAGAGTTAGTTTTTAGTGAATTCAAAGTCGCTCACTTACAAATAGTACGCGACACCTAGAGTCTCTAGATGGACATGACAAGTTCTATTTCTCCGTTTTCTCGTAAATAAAAATCATACTGAGACAGGATAAAAGGCGCAGCATTATGAGATCTTTCACTCATGTTCTAATAAAATAATTCTTTGAAGGCGAATCTTCAAAGTAGTTCCATGATGAAAATAAATGAGATATATTTTATGTGTACAGTTTTGTTTTTGTTGTTTCGTTTAGTTTTATATAAAACTGAATTCAAGAATCTTACAATCGTTGTGCCCATCTCTATGTTCCCGAAAATTGTTTTTTACAATTTCCAAAGTGTACATTTGTTGATATATGGAGGAAGTCTATATACACTCGACAGCAAAATTAAAGCATCACCCATTCTGATCATTAAAAATAGGCAAATTTCAAGAGAGTGTAACTTCGTCAAAAATGATCGTATCGGAATGATCAAAAAATGGTCATTTTTGCTTCAAT
>NW_012026858.1:255428-261824 GCF_000956235.1 Wasmannia auropunctata
ATAAATGCTCCAAGTTCTCTGAGGAATTTTAAATATGGTGTATGTAATTTCTTCTATGAATCTCTAAGATTTTTATTTGATTTCTTCTATGAATTCTTGAGGAATTATAGATCAGAAAAGATAAATACTTAAAGAATACTTTGAGAATTCTGTATACTAGCTGAGTGATATCTTACGTAATACTCGATTTGGTTTTTAATTTAAGAATACATATATATTAATAATATAACTATTAAAATACATATATATAATAAAATACATATATATTAATAATATAACTTAACTAACTAAATTTAAATACAAAAAATAAAAATAATTTTATTGCATTATAAAATTTAGAAAAGAATGATTTCTGTTTCAGACTGTTTTACATGTTATTAAAACGTAATGAAATTGGTAATAAAATTCGAAATAAAATTTCAATGCATTATAAGATTTATAAAAATCAATCAATTAAATTCATTTTCAAAAATTGAAAAAAATATCGATAAAAAACTGTTATACAAAATTATGAATATTAATATTAATAAAATTACATCATTATTAATTAAATTATTCGTTGATATTAATTGTAATCATAATATATTACATAATTTTTCCACATTGCATCAAATATTCAGTAGCGTCTCGTTAAATGATTCTCCTTTCTATTGAAAATACGACGACCTATATCGATATCTAGGATATCGGTTAAACATTACTATTGCTTTGTATGTTGTAATATACGTACACCTTTGTGACAAAATACAATAAAGATATGGAATCGCGTTATAATCAGAGTGATATTGCTTCAGTTGCAAAATCATTTTAAATTAACAGCGCGTTAAACACTATTACAAATTTACAGTACAGTATTACTGTCACTTGTATTATTTGTCGCTGCCTCGCTGGGCCGGTATTGCTATAATTTATTGGCTCGCTCGGTGAAATTTTGTACGATGGCGTTCGACCTACATGTAACTTTGACCGAGCTCACCCTGACGTCGAAGAGCGTGTTACCTACGCTTGACTGAAGCGAAATGAATATCCGTTACAGTTGTGCGTACAATTTACACGTGCCCAAACTTCCTTACCCCGCGCAACGCGAAAGGACGAGGTAGAATTACATGTAGTTATACGATTAATGTATATACGAGTAACTTATGAAATAGATTATGTACATTACAGGTGAATTATTTATTAGATAGAAGGCATATATTCGTGTTGAATACGTATTTATAGTTAAATGTAAATTAATTATGAAAAATATGTTATATAAATTATTTATTAAATATAAATACTTTATCTTTTACATACGAATTGATTAAACGCGATTTTATTCTAATTCTTTTACTTTTAACATTACCTTTTTCATTAATTAGTTGTAATTAGATTTAATACCTATAATGAAGATTGTAAAATTTTAGCTTAAAATATAATTTCTCTAACTCCCTATTTATTCTCGTCAAATTAATTATAATTCGAATATTATTCACGTCTAATATTTTCGCAAAGGACAAACCGATTCGGAATCTGTCGAAAATTTGATAGATGATTGGAATACCGAGAATTCTGGGGCTGTATAAACATTGACTGATTCGGTCAATCGCGACCCCTTCACTGCAAATTTGAGCAGCTCGCCGTCAGCACGGCGCCACGGAAACCGATTAATCGCCGGCGGCGTTAATGGATTTAACGGGTAAGAGCTGGTTATCATCTGGTTATCGGCCTCTGCGGGTGAGGGTTTAGCCACTCAGCCCCTGGCGCTTGTATTCTGTCTCGGAATCAACGAATATTGTCACAAAAAAATATCGTAATGAAAATAAATCGTCATTATTCATTGTTACCGAATTTGATAAGGAACAAACTCTCCGTGAATAAGTCAATATCAATGAATCTTCGAAAAATTTTTCTAAAGTGATTTCGAAAATAATTAATTCTTAATGCTACTGTTTTCCGTATAATAAATGGGAAATTGGCAGTCACGGTTTAATAATAAAAAATATAATCCAAACTACAATTAAGAATAATCTCATGTAACCTTAAATTTTTTTAGGTGGCTCTATAATTTGTAAAAAGTTTTGAAATAGAAGTTAGAAGTTCATAATCTAAAGTTTATCTTATTGTTAGACGGTTTATAATTCATATTGCAATAAAATCGAAGATAGAATCTTATTCTGAAATTCGTGACGCGTAAATTATAGATTATTCAAAAAAGCTAGTGTGCGTATTATAAATAATATATTAATATATACAGGGTGCCCCGAATTTAAAACTTTGGGAACGTGTAGGGGATCGATAAACTAAAAAAAGAAGTCCTTTAGAGATATGCTCGTTTTTGCTTCGTTATGGAGAAAATCGTTTTTTGCGAAGTAAAAACGAACATATCTCTAAAGGATTTTGTTTCTTAGTTATTGATCCTCTACACGTTCCTGAAGTTTTGACATTTAAATTTGGAATAGCTTGTATATTATTTATATATATATATATTAGAATCTTATTAAAAGTTCTATGTGTTAAAAAAAAAAGAAAATAACGAACGTTAAAAAAATTTAGATAAAAATATATATCACAAAATTAGGGAATTCAATTATATAATAATAAATCAATATACATGGTATATACTAAATAATGTAAAAGATTTTTTTTATGTCTTATCATTAAGAGTAAGATTCTGTCAAATAGAATCTTATCCACTTATTGAAATCTAAGTTTGGATGGTGTTTTCCAATATATTATTTTTGCAAGTATATTATACGGGATAGCGCGAACGCAGATCCCGACTACCAAAAATTATGCGTTCGAGATATTACTCGCAAGGGTCAGTCACAACCATAGTACAATGGAAGGACCTCGCCCTCGTGATCACGGTAACTTCAACGGAAAACTGCTTTCGATCGTCATTCGAGTTGTCTTATCAGTTTAGGTGTAGAATCTTGAATACGAGAAAGATTTGCGTTAGACGACATAACGGTAAATATTTGTATTAGTAACTGTGCAGTTTTGAAAAGATGCTGCTCTATAGTTTTTTTACATTATTTATGATATATTTATATATATATATATATATATATATCATAAATAATGTAAAAAAACTATTTACAAAATCAGAAATATATTAAATATACAATACATAGAATACGTATAAAAATACATACGTATGTACTTATATCAAATATTCACACTTATATTATTCTGTGTGTATTCGATGGATAATGTAACAGAATTATTATATATAAAAATTAATCGTACAGTTAGTTATTTAAATACTCGAAACAACAATTGCAATTTGTAAATAATGTCTCGTGACTCCTACTTTTTCACGATGTATTACGAAAATAACGTGAACGCAAATAAGACTTATGTAAGTAATTCTAATTTAACATATTATATTTAACGCCGTTTGAAACTGAAATACTTTTGAGCGACATTAAGAGACAAGATAGCCGTATGAACTATATTTGCGAGCTCGTCTGAAGTTTCAAATGTCACTAAGAGAATTGTTTCACGTAGCTCAGTTTTCAGTTTCTGCAGCTTTTCATTTTCCTAATGCAGACTACACATGTGCACAAAGTGTACGTGAGGAATCATATGAGTATACATAGAATATCTATATATATATATATATATATATATATATATAATATATATATATAAGGTATATAAAGAAGAATGCGGGATCTACCGGGAAGCTACATTTATGACGTGGTTTATATAGGGTTGGAACTTGGTTTTCTCGAGCATCTAATGCTCGTTTTCGATATTAGTACCAGCCAATCTGTAAAGGGAGATCGTTTGCATCATCTTTAAATTACTCGCGAGGTTGGAGTGTTCGTAGAGTTGGTATTTAATGGTCCCGGATAGTTCATGGTAATTGAGTGCATTACGACGGGGAACTAAGTTTCGCCGTAAACGATTTATCGGAGTATCGGACCGTACTCGGTCGAGATGTTAAATGGATTTCGGCGGTCCTTTTATTTTCCCGATAAAAAACGCACCTAACGCGACGGGAAAGATACGCGAATGGTGCAGGTCCCGCGTTGAATAAAATTTTAAAGTAAATGAGGGTTTAAACTGTTGTTTACAACGTCGGACCGCTCGTTTCGGGCTTCAAAGGGTTCGGTGTTTCGACGAGTACACTTGCGTGCGTGCATGCGCGGGAGTGTTTGTTAGCTTTTGCCGCGCGATTGAGATTAAACATGTAATTAAGCTTCTAACACTGGAAAACACGTTGGACTACCAGAACAGAGCGGAAAATCGATATTAATTTGATGAATCAAAATTGTTATTAAAAATAATTATTTATCGTTTACATTGATGTTAAATTTATAATACATTACACAATTATAACATAAAAAAAGGTATTTGAATAGCTTCCTCTTTTGAAATAATGTTATATAAAAGGGAAAAACGTGTAACTTCGTTCAATATGTTAATAGAAATGAGAATAATTTCAATTAAAAGACATATTTTTTACAGCAATATTTTTTATCTGTTATATCAAATTATCTCAAAATAGATGACATGCAAACATCTTTTGACCGATAACGTATTTTGCCAATTATGTTTTAACGAGAGCACGCAATTTTTTTATCTTTCTTCAATCCGTAAAAGTTATAACTCAAACTTTACGTCCTAATTATCTTAATTATCGACATTATACGCTTCTGCAAAGAAAACGTTGTTCTCGTCTGATTCAATTCTCCGTTCTTCCTTATTTACTCTCCACCCTCCTGTTTTTTTTCTCTTTAGCGCCTGGTCGGCCAGATACGCAATACGCTATTGATTCCTCCTGCTATTGATTACTTCTTGAACATGTTACATCATGGAGACTTATGTAATTGAAGGCGCGAGAAGCGAGGGAACGAGGAAGCTCCTTTATGACGCTTCCACAGTTGCAGTATAGAGCGGCTCGCACAACAAGCTTTTCAATGGCTACCGTCATTTCGTGCGTCCGTTATCAATCGCTTTGTAACGTTCAAGCCGCGGTGCGGCTCTATCATGGGAACGCCGCATCCGGCAACCTGTGAAATCAGCAATCGGAACCCGAACCCGCTCAATAGCGACGGAATCGACGAAGATACCGGCCGCCCCTCGGAAAAATGGTCGGGGTTGTTAAGAGAGAATCGGGAGACAAAGTCATCGATTGTGCCACATATCCATTTCGACGAAATGGTTTTCAATAAGATGTTGTCTTGATACCGACGTTGTTTTGCTTTTAAGTCGTATCACATTTTACGGATATTACGCTATAAAAGACGAGCGAACGGAAATGTATCGGAAGAATGTATGAACGGTATTGGAAAGAATTTATTTCTGCGAAATTGAAATATTTGAATGCGAAGAGATGAATTTAAAATCAAATTGGTAGAAACTTATTTCGGGGGATTGTTAACTTATAAATCGTGCCTGAAATTGCTCAGCCATCCGTCCTATGGAATTTTTAGTACCTAAGCAAATTAAATGTAATCGTATCGATGCAGTGATGTACTGCAAATAAAAGTATTAATTCAAATTGTTTTATTAAATTTATCTATTGACTTATTGTTAGATTGTACGGTCTCCCGATATATATATATATATATATATATATATATATATCTGCAGTAGAATCAGCCATTAAGAGGAAGCCGGTCATTGGTCAAAGACGTACGTCCTCCATCTTTATCAAAGGATTAAGTCCTTAGGACAGCCAGATATCAGATTAAAGGAATCAATACTGCTTATTGACAGCAAGCTTATTGGGAAGCGAGATTAATCCTTCGGATGCCGAACATAAGCTGTTCAATTGCAAACGCATTTAATTAGTTTAACATGAAAGTGTTATCTTGTACGGCATGCGAAATTATGCCTGACCGAACATATATTTATAACTGTGAAAAAACTCACACTGCTTTCGAATTACTTTCGCGCGAGAAAGGTCACAAATTAAATTAAAACGGCTGAGCCTGATTATGAGCGTTGAAACGACTAACTTTTAGCGGCGCATCAGAATGCCTACGCGACGACGAGTTATGCGAGAACGGCTAACTCGAAGCATTATTCAGCATCCGTGTCAAGGATCACGAGACGATTTAACCGGATTCACCGTTCCCCTACCGGAACTACCCCCTCGTAATCTCGCGCAAGCCGTCGCGCGAGTAATTTCCACGGACTTCATCGCCATGTCGCATCTACGTCCGTGATTCCACGACTCTCGAAGCGGAAACGATCAGGCCGCGCATAAAGGAATGTCATGACGATTAGCGAACAGCCGCTTCCGCGTCCAGCCGCGAGATTTCGCAATCCGAGTGAAGAGAGGATAATTGCGAATGCGCTATCGTATAAATCTGGCAATCAGTTGCGCCAAGTCCTCTACGCTAAAACGTACACACACACACACACACACACACACACACACACACACACACACACACA
>NW_012026858.1:261844-303983 GCF_000956235.1 Wasmannia auropunctata
TTCTCTCTCTCTCTCTCTCTCTCTCTCTCTCTCTCTCTCTCTCTCTCTCTCTCTCTCTCTCCTTATCTCTCTTGATTGCTTTTTATATTATTATTAAAATTTTAATATTTATTTATCATTTCGCGAATGCGTGAAGCATTCTTCTCTCTCCCTCTCTACTCTTCGATTCAACGATTCAACAATAACGATTCTCTCGGTTCTCTTAACGATTCATTACATTGTATGTACAAATGTCAGAAACGTTATTTAAAGAGCGTATTTTGATCGTAAAAAAAAAACTAAAAAGAACTAAAGGTAACAATCTCAAATAAAATGCACTAAATAAATTATTGTTTCCCTTGAATACAAGTAATAATCATAAAAGTCATGATATATGTAATTTGATAAGGACGAAGATTAAAGTCGCGTTATCAATTCCGCTTTAAAGAGCGGCTACACGCGATAAACTCACGCGATTTAACATAAACCCAAGTTTTACTACCTTTCGGTAATTGTGACCTGCTTGTATGCGGTGATCACAATCCGATCAAATGACTTCTGGCGAGAGGTAAAATTTTCACGGACGCGTATGAAATTAAAAATGCATGTGGAAATATGAAATTGTAACTTATAAAATTAAACGTCCGATTTTGTGGATTAAAAGTGAAACGGATATACCTCCGCGTTCCTGTCCTCTCCTCGTTTAGCTTCAAAGTTGATTATTCGCGATTAAAATATATATTTCGCGGTCGGATCTACACACACCGCGCATACGCACACACACACACACACGCGCGCGCGCGCACACACACACACACACACACACATGCATGCAACACGCATACAAGCCTGATTCTCACATGCATGTAAGCGCGCACAAACGTGTCCACGTATCATACATACACGCGCGGAAGGCGGTCGAGCGCGAAGCGGGTAATTAGCGCGGCGCGTCTCCTCCCCCTCCCCGACCGTGCAGTCTCACGCGGGATTAATTACGTAAGCTCGAACGCGCGTGTGTTTAACTCCCACACACACACACACACACACACACACACACACACACACACACACACACACACACACACATATATACGTAGGACACTCTAGCACACAGATCGTTTCGTTTATCATCCATTAAAATGCATTGGTCGTTGCAGGAAAAGGGATTTAAAGTCAATAGAGCTAAATAAGTCTTACGGAAAAGGCTAAAGCCACTATTGGAAATATACGTAAATTTATTCCAATTTACACAAAGGAATTTGCATAGAGGAACTTATATATGCATACTGGATCACAGTACAAATTCAAACTCGATTTTTTAGAGACACGTCTCTACTAAAAAAGATTTATTATAAATAACTTCAAAAACATTGATTCTTTTCAAATCTTCAAAATTTCCTTAATTTTGAATCATTAATGTTTCATTAAAAATTAGCAGGCTTTAATTTGATTTATTTAAATCTCAGTATCAAACTTATTGTTTTAAAAGAACACTTAAATTTGACTTAATTTTTTTCTTTTTTTTTTCTCTCATAAAATGTAATTACCTCCGACATATGTATTTTTTAAAAATCATTTTTCCTCTGTACGTTTAATTAAACAATAAAGAAACAGTAAAATTTTCATTATGATTCTTGCACCGTGCGGCAAAACGTAAACGGAAGTTGTTCATTTTCTACAAGAGTTTACACATTACTATCGTCCCTATAAATTCTGTAAGCTCCTCCGCTCGGTCGTTCCGGAAAGTAATCGAATTTACGGCATGTAACACAGATGCAATATAGATACCATTATGAAAACGCGATTTATGCTGCAATGTCTCGTTATCTCGAGAAACTGTGTGATAGTGAATGCGAGTAGAGTGTGAAACTGTAACATTCAGATAATGCATATGCAAATGTAACTCACACACGCGCGATTTAATATGGCACGTAGATATAATAAACAAAACAATACGATCGATATCATATAAAACTCTTGAATTACACGTAAAATCCTATTTACAATTTTACGTACATACATTACGGGAAACCGTAAAAGAGCCAGAAGTGCATGCGTATGCAAAATATTGCATGCATTAAAAATGTAATATATCGACGTGTGTGGTGGACATGTGTAAAATTGTAAATTGAATTCTGTCCCACTTTCGAATTCTTTGCCACGAAATACGAATTATTATGCGCGAATCGTCTAAAGCGACTCGTCAAATTACATTATTTTGTTCCTCGCTTTGCTTCTCATTGCGTTTATCAAGCGTTACATGTTCCTCCGCCTGCAGAAGCCTGCAGTAGTCGTGCAGGCGCGGCATTATTTGCAGAACAGTATTACAGAGTTTGCTCACTCCGGGCGCTAACTTTCCTCCCGCCCGCCACTTTTACCCAATATGTAACGTGTACAATCTCGAGATTCTATTCGACGAACGAGCGGCGGAGGTGCAGGAAGCGCATATACGTGACAATTCGCGCAATATACGCGTCGAGAAGGATAAGGCGCGAGCGGCAGGATGCGAGATAAGGGAGTGTACCCTCAACAACGGATGCCCGCTCGATATTCCGGCACGTGTACTATGCGCGTGACGACAGTCGTCGAGATAAAACTCTCGAGGATAACGAACGGAATTTTAAAATTCGCGATCGAGTCATTGGAAAGCACGTGTTCGCCCAGCCACCGTGACTTTTCCAACTTAAATCTTCCCGTGAGTTTTTGTCGCGTAACGCGAGACCGGAGCTTTTTATTTTTCCTTTCCGACGCGCTGCCCCCGACGCTCTTAGGCTGGATCTCTCACCACTACGCGACTGACAAATGGCAGTCGCGATACCTACGCCATTCTGTAATCCGAGAGAACCAAGAGGACCTGGCTATTCTCTCTCGAGCACTCAAATCGCCTGGCGACGACGGACTCTCGAAACGACGCGGCGACGTCGCTGATGGGACGCCGCGCGATTATTCGCCTCGTTTTACCGTCTCGACCGTCCACGGCCGTTCTTTTGTCGCGCGGTGGAAAAAAAAGTCGCGATAAAAAAAAGAGCTCCCTCAGATGGATATTTCTCGTGTCGCGCTGCAATCGACATCGCGCTAAACCGCGTCGGGAAAGCACGGAAAATCGCTCGCATGTAGCCAAAGCCCTTCGACGGCAGCTCTCTCGCAAGAGGAGAAAACTCGGTGATCGATTTTGTCGTCGGAATAAATAATACGTCCGACGCAGTTGGTTTTCAATGAAATATATCTCCGGGGGTTCGTTTGCGCGCCTGCACATTGCATTTTTTTCTAAGAAATTGTCAAGTTAAGACCGTCGAAGTAAGCTGCGTAAGATACCATTGTTTCGAGAAAAATATATGTATCGCTTGCATTAATAATTATAATATAGAATTCATATTACTCTTTAATCCATTAATGCGGACAATCGCTTCGTTTATTTGCGATGCCGCCATGACAGTTATATTATAAATTTATTGTAGCAATTAAGATTTAATTAAAAGAGCTATAACATCTATCCATTCTATCCGTAATGAATGAAATAACTAATGAACGTAATATAGATTTATATAAATTTTTGCAGTTTATAAAATGATATTAATTAATTTGCATTAAGACTCGATTCTCGTTCGCAAATCGAATTTTATCTTGTCGTCTGCGATCCCTTAATGAAAACATGTCGGAGCTTGAATGAGCAATCTACGTGAACATAAACAGAAATGGAACATTTCCAAGATGAGTTTGCGGCTTTGCACGAGTTGCGCGAAAAAATTGGAGTGAGTGGAAAGGAACGAATGTGTCAGCGTTTTTGGTACAAGAGATGCACTCAATGACGTACATTCGCGTAGGAATCAAAAACGATGGTTAATGTCGTTCTTAAATGGCGACGTAATTATCTCTTGGGATGCCGGTTATTTGCATGCGAAGACAGCGATGATTCGACTGCGCCCTCAACGTGATTATTCCTTCATATTAATAAATATATATCGAGAATGTACAATTTTTGCTTCACTACTATGCGATATTAACGTCGGTATTCACGCTATTCATGGTCTTGTGACCGCATCGCGCCGTTAAAATATCAAGGTCTCTTCTTTATTATATCTTCAGATCGTTTTTACGACCCATAAAAGTTGTGGTTTTCGAATATTTAGGCTGATTCAGATCGATCATTTTCCTTCTCGAAGGCGACTTGCACGGTAGCAAAAAAAGAGCGTTTGTGCATTTTTAAAAAAAATTCACATTCACATTTTATTATCTATAATCAAAATTATTTCATATAAATAGTCATAGTTTAATATTAATTAGGCATAGCGTTTCTTTCCAATAATAGGGTACAGCGGGATAACTTGAATAGTGGGGTAATTCGGATAATAGTGAGCATTTGTAAGAATTTCAGAAAAATAAGAAATTTTAAGATTTATTTCATTATATCAGACATTGATATAATGAAATGTAACTTAAAATCTCTTATTTTTCTGAAATTCTTGCAAATGCTTACTATTATCCAAATTACCCCGCTATAACTTAGTCTTTTTAGGAAAATTGTTTAAATTTGTATTTTAATTAAAAGAAAAAGAAATATTTTTTCGAGTATACATATATATAACGTGATCAAATTAATCTTTCACATCCAGATTCAAAGAAATTTAAGATAACATTAAGTAAGAACAAGCGAGATAAGTATGTCAAACTTAAAAATAACTATACATATTTGGTCTTTTTCATTATTTGACCTTTTTATGTTTCGATATCGATGTCGAACAAGTGACAAAATACCTGTGATTTACCTTGGTTCTCTTACCAAGAAGCTAGAATAGTAGGTTTGATGTACTACTAACGGAACGAAACCCTGACGTTTCAGCAAGTACCGAGATAAAGAGCTCGTATATTCTTACGGATAAGAATGGGTGGTTTATATTACGGTATCCTTTTTCATGAAAGCCACAAAAGGTGTTTCTTTAGGCGCTACCATGTCCTTTCAACCGATTGACCCAGGTCGCCCGTTATCCTGCCTTTATTGTATTTTGTTTGCTTTTTATCACATTCACCTACTGTACAAAAAATGTAAAAAAAACCGCGAAACACATTACTGTGGATTCTATAAAAAGTTTTAAATAAAGCCTAATTAAAAATATATTTTATAAATAAACTATTGGAAACAATATTATCATGAAAATATTGTGACATATTTACGTGTTATAAAAATATGAAAGATATAATATTGGAACATAAAAAGTTATTTAGAAAAATATTTTTGAAAGTTATACTGTCTAGTATTATCGACTTCATTTGTAGTTATTTTATACTGAAACTATTTTTAATAGTCAATATTTGTTAAAACAGACCGACAGACAAAATTGTCATATATGAAACATATTGCAATAAAATATCTCTGAAAGGATATATGTCGTAATAAATGTGAATATCTGCAAAGTATTTAAAAAATTTATCAGCGATCAGAGAGAAAAAGAGGAAGAGACAGAGAATACGTGATAGTTCAGTGAATCAATTGGAAATACCTTTTAATTAAACGCATTTATGTTTAATTCCGTTTGATTAATCAAGTTAATTTTACAATCTAAATTACCCGAAAAATGTCAATTAAATTAAATCAAAAATACTGATTACGATTATCGTGGACACGTAATTAAAACTGTACAGAATCTCGCGATACTAATCAATTTTCTTGTAATTTAATTCTGATTTTCACTGATTTACTAGCTCATTGGTAATTTAAATTGTATCATTGCTCTAATGATTTATTTGCTAAAATGCAGCTTTATGTACCTAATTAATCTACTCTCGCAGTTTTTAATGTACGCATGAAACGAATGAATTCATAAATATTTATAGACACGCTATAGAGACATACAGAAACTCTCATTCTTCGCGACGGCGCAACGAAATTTTTTTTATTCACACTGTACGATTGCAAGTCACTTCGCAATAAAGTGTATATTGCGAGCAGGTATTCCAGACGCAATATTACATACTTAGTCTACATATATCACAAGTCTTGTGACTTACTTTGAATGTGAAGAAATCGCAAATTGCATCGCGCATGTAAAGTGATAGTAGCAGCATTATTGGAAAGACACGTGAAAGCAACGCATGACTTCGCGCATGATTTCGAATAAGCATCAATTATATTTAAATAAAAACAGGAACATGTAATGCTTAATAAAATATGTCAATCAGCGTTCCTGCGCATCTCATATTCTGCGGAAAGGGTTTAATTGCGGATTGCAATTAGTCGTCGAACGACATCGCGCGCAATCGCGTTCTCTCGTTAAAAGCGTGCTTTAATTTATCGATGACATTGCTCGGCGTGAAAAACGCCGAGCGCTAACGGAATCGGTATTTTACCGCTTTACTACGGACTCGCGCGCACGTATTTCTCTCGAAATAGTGGTACGGAATTAACCACACCAGGAAGTCATATTTCAGTACCTGATGCATCCGATGCAGTTTCTGCGGCAATCAAATTTTTCCGCGCACGTCCTATGAACTCCCTACGATTGGCGTGTTTTGACGGAAATTTAACCAATCTGTCGAAGGTACACAAACAATCTTCTACGTGTTCTGTAAATGCTTTCCACGTTTGCGAGTATTGATTTGAACTGAGTTTTCAGACTCTAAATTCTTATAGCATATCTTCTCTTCATCTTTCGTATATATTAATACATAAATGATAAATTATTTTTTCTTTATTTTTTTTCTTGTGATAAATTATTTTGTTAAATTCAAATCCAGTTCTCTATATAAAATATAATAATAATAAATATTTATAACAATGCAATGGATAAGTGGTAGAATTTACACAGCATTAAATAGGAATTTCTATAATAATTATTTTTATAATTAACGTAAATACATTGTGAAAAATTAAAAGTGTCAGGCATTAGTAAATGAGAAATATCATCGATAATAATCATTGAAATAGCCAATGATATATAAGGATACTTTGTAAGAGTAAAGTAAATTAAAGTGCACGAGCGTAAATGATACATTAGTTATACTGATTCCGAGATTTTACAGACAGGAAAGAAAAATGTGGGCTACGGAGAAGATCGATTCGCGAAGAGCTATGTTATCGCATGCATCTCCTGCATCCCTCTAAAAATACCGAACGAGTAAAGTTCAACATCTAACCAAGAGTTTCGAACTTTAGTTTCAAACTAAAATTAATATTACAACCACGCTGTTGCTTCTGATATTATGCAATCCGAATTATAACATGGTAAATCTCAGATTCGCGTGTATCTTGAATTACAAAAATATATAGTTGCGAAATATCGCAATTTTAGAATGATAAATTGAAGAAACTGCAAAACAAGATAAATGCAAGAAAATATAATTATACAACGTAATTTTCCACTAAAATCTTCTTTTGTCTTCGAATCAATCCAATTAAATGGTGAATGTTTGGACTATCGCGGATTCCTACATAAACATTGTCTAATCACGTGGTAGTTTCCTTGAATTACTTGCTCTCGAGATCAACAATTTCCAATTGATGGCCGAACATTTACTCATCTTTGCCGAATTCCATGTGTGATAATCAAACACGTTCAACAAACTTTACATATTGCATTTGCCGCGTCAGATGCTGACGCCTACATTTCGATCTTTGCATATTTGACACGGCTGTTTGGATATACAAAAGATGTGTACTTCGCACTATTTTCAGAAAATTCTGAGAAATGAAAAATTGAATGTTTGCTCAGTGAAATAGATTCCCTTCGAAGAAATAAGAGAACCACGTCCCATTAATTCGTATTTCTAGTTCTGGTGTCATTTACCAAAATTTTAGTAAATTTTTTAGAATACCAATTTTGTTTATATTATATTATATTAAAATCAACTTTGATTCTAATATATTATTATTAACTAATTAACGTATCTCTTCATGATTTATTGAACTGTTCGAAAAACTAAAAAAATAGAGTTTAAGTGTCTATACTGGTTTCTAAGTCTCGATCTCTTTTCAAGTCTAGGCTCAGAATGATAAAAAAGATCCCTGTTTGTAAAAACAAGACTTAAAAAGTTGAAGATATTGAAAAATGAAAAGTATTTAATAAACTGTCAGAGGCATGGACGACAGTCTCGCGTACTTCAGTTTGCGAGGTATAAATGATGGAATGCAAAATGATGGAACTGTGCGTATCACGATGACAGGTCGACTGACGTTTGTTCCATATTCAAACGCTAACATCTGAGAAATTGCATTGCGCTCGGATCGTCGATCATTGCGATCGACAATCTGACTTGATGTCCCGTCCACCTACAGAAAGATAGAATGCTTTGCGCAAAGTACTTTGCCAAAGGAACCACCGAATTCAATGTGTAACCTGTAGAGTGTTCTCTGCTTTTCCTGGCAAAGAACGAAATTTGCCGTGTCGGATTAGACTAGCTTGCTTTATCCGTTGATTGTCCTTTGAATCTTTGATTATACTATCAATATTACATTCTACTTTCAAGAATATAATACTGCATGAAGAGTTCAGAATAGAACTCCGTTCATGTAACATTCTAAAATTCTAAAATCGTATATTTGAGATAAAATTTATAACTAACAAAGTTATTATAATTTAAATTAAAATCCTCTTTGCGCTATCATAAACACGTGTTACCGTGTTAGATTAAATTTAATTACAATAGCTAGAAGCTTCGAATAATACAATAATATGTCATCTGTTTAAAATGAACGCATAATCCATCGCGTTTTTGCGCCGTGCGTGCACTTACGAAATTGTTAGAAATATTCATTCGAAAGTAATGGATCCCTTGATGATAATGAGATAATATGACAGGAATAAAACAGAGTTATTCTGAAAGCATCCGAGCGATGGTCTAAATACCTAAATTTACAATAATTCGACCGAGTTTTACCCGTGTTCGCAATTTTCGTTATTCTGTGCGTAATGAAACGCATTAGCAACGTAGATTGCAAGCTGCGCATAAAGTGCACCCCTCCCTTTCCTCTCTCTTTCCGAGTATAGAGGGCAAAATCGATGGCTGTTAATATTCAACGCATCGTCGGCTCGCTTCGATCAAACTTCTCGTAAGCGAAGGGGTTAAACACAGCTGCGCCACATTTGCTGATTAATCAATGTCATTTTTTTATTTCAACGTAGAAATACTTAATTTTTCGTACAAACATAGAGAGCCTAACGTTCTCCAAAAGAAAATTTACTTTAACGGTTGGATAACGTAAAGTAAATTTTCTTTTGGTATCATAGAATCGGATGTACTTTCGATCGAGCTCAGTTTACATTCTCTGTGAGATAATAAAATAAAAAAATTATCGCGGTAAAGTAAAGATTATAATTGAGTCGGTTCTTCGTCACTATAATTATTAATCGGTTATTATTATCATTTTTTCCTAAAAAATAATTTTTTTAGAAAAAATTTTTAAATTTTTCATGGTTATAAAAAAATTAATGTTCACACTTAAACACATTATGTTTAATTAATTAAATATATTATTATATGTAAAATAAGAGTACTCTTGAAAATAAAGAAATATTTTAAATTTTGTGTACTTAATTATAGTAAATTATGTAATTATTAATAAAATATTCCAAAAATTTAATGTTCCTTTTAATCTACGGATTCTGTTTGTCTAATTGTTTTAGTTTAAGGTATTTTTTTAGGCAAATTTATATTTTTCTTATATAATAACGTTAATAAATCTCGTTAAAAAACGATATTCAGATACGGATAACATAAAATATCTGTTATATAGCGACAATAAAATAAACAATTTCTCTAGTAACCTCCTATCATCGATTTTGTATTACATTTCACGAGATAAAAATTTCGTTTTTATTTTTCAGAAGCTCCAGCCGTCAATGCCGGGAATGCGTCATCGTGTTGCTTCCATCATCGCGATCGAAAAGCTGTCGACAGGATAAATCAAAACGTACAGAGAGGATGCTGCAAGAACAACGCGTTTATGAATCCTATACAATATATCTAACGCGTGCTTGAAAATTGTAACGTAATTAAAAAGTAATATATTACAAGAGCATGCATGTATCAAGCTACGGGCGATAGGCTCGAAAGTAAAAAAGCGTAAAGAATGTGAATTATAATTATAAATATAAGTCTTGATCAAAATGATCTGTCCACGATGTATTTACTTTTAATCATAATAAAATAAATGGTACATCTGTAATATATTGTTCTCGTCATTTAAAAGTGAAATTGTCGCCCGCTTTGCTCCAATTTCTAGTTCTTTAAATTATAACATAATTTTTGTAAAATTTACTCATTTATATAGATTTAGAAAAAAGTTTACACTTGCTTACTTTATTGCAATTTTATACATATATGTGTTTTTTATATTATTTTCTCATAATATAATGAGACATACGTTTTATATTATTAATACTTATATATAGCTTTGAAGAAAAATAAGATTCGTCGTAATATCGATATGTCTTTGGACTTTTTATAGAACAAATATTAAATACAAGACAACATTATTTCGCTGTTTCCATCTCAACAGTATAAGGATTACTATCTTTCGATCTACTGTCTATATCTTTATATTTTATTGAAGTGGAAGTGACAACCCAATGCGACGCACTATCTCGAATGTCAGTAAAATCAATCGATCCAACTATATCATAACTTTTTCATCGTCTCTAGCCTGACCAACTTCACAATTTATTTCTAAAGTTTCTATCATTCTTATTTACAATCACATCAGTATTATGGACTCCACTCGATCGATGATAATAAATAATAATGATATCGATTTAGATCGAGATAGATAAATATACAATTGAAAATTGCATTTGAAGACAGTACAGACAGCTCGGTACAAAATAAATAAATAACGTAAAATCAAAGAAAACAAAGAACTTAAACAATTTTGAAGTATATTGAGAGATATTTCTTCGATACACGCGTTCTCGAGAAAAATTCGCAGAATATTAAATTCTCACGGGTCACAAGTCAGTCGGGATGCCGAGCTGTATCTAGTTGTATCAGAGTCTTTGTCACTAGAGCTACAATTGATTTGGTTCCCATCAGAAGTTAAACGGTCCTGTTCACAACGAGGTCAGCATACTTTGAGAAAGCTGAAACTAAGACGGAAGCGCGTCCTTTCGTGCGCGTAATACGTTCTCGATATAGAACAATGGTTACCGTGGTCAAACTTTTCACCAAGATTGGACCGTGTAACTTAGAAACCTCTTTTTATAACGCAGTGCATACAATTTATATATATTATTCACAATATTTATAAATTGGTAACAATATACGTATAATATTTTCTGTTATATGATTTTGATCTGCACTCTGCTGTTGTTAATAATAACATTTCTAAACCATATGAAAATATAAAAGATTCATAACAGATTACGTTAAATCCACTCAGGGATTTATATTTGATATAACTGTACTATTTTCGAAAAAATCAATCTATTCTTTTTCATTTCGAATTACTACAGTGTCGCGATTTTGAGAGATTTTAATATTTGTTAAGACGAAATAATTTGTTATCCAAAAAAGAGATAAGCTTTCAGATTATATCAATATAATTGTAGCAGTATTATTTTATATGGGTATTGTTTTCTGTTTTTAGGATTAATGTGTGTGTGCGTAAAAGAAAAAATCAGATTATAGAGAATCAATAATTTTTAAAGTGCTACAGTTCAAAATAAAGAACACAATATTTATTTACAGTAATAAGAAATAACAATAAAAATAAGCAATAATAAAATCAGCGAAACTGAAGCACTGTAATAGACTAATCTTTCAGAGTCAATCTTTCATGAATTTTTGCACAAAAAAACTTTCTCTTTCCCTTCCTAGTTGTCTTTTATTTGATACATAAAAGAAATATAGAATTCTTCTATATATTCGGGAAATTAATAATCCCGCATGCTGTGCACGTTTCGTGTGTCCTTCGATCAAAGAAAAAACAAATTAAATATCCCTAAAGCGTATTCTTTATCAAGTCCGTTATTAAAGCAAACCGAAAAAGATCGATCTTTCTGATCACGTGCCAATATTTCTTTCTACCTTAGCCGCTTTAATGGCACATATTGTGCACTACCTATTCCTGCATCGAATGATTAATGAAGAAACGAAAGCTGGCCTTTGAAACGTCACGAGAAAAACTAATAAAATATATTTGTCACGTATATATACCTTAAAGTCTTATTCTATGCTTAATTTCAAGCAGATTTTATTCATTCACAAATTCACAAATTCAGAATTAATATTACAAAAATCCTATTTCAAAAATTGAAGACGCGACGGCTAATGACCTATATACGCCAAGAAGGCTATTACTAAATTTAAGATCAAAATTATTAAATTTTACCGACGGGGAACTTCGATCTACTTAATATCCTTTTACGAAGTATTAGGCCATTAGGGTATCCTGCTCCTCTAGATATCGATGGGGATTACAGCCTTCTCTTTTTAAGTATATAAAGAAACCGGGGAGAGGGACTCCTCCGCTGTGACGAGGGTTATATTTTAACAGACACGTAACAGAAATGAAAGCAAATCAGCCGCCTAATGTCCGTCCATCTGCCTTATCTGTCGCATTTGTCTCCAAGTACGCAGTCGGGATGTGCGCGCGCGGGAGTGGCATTTAAGCGCCGCCGTGAGCGAAATGAGATGGAAATTACGAGGCGCAATGACGAGTGACGAAAGTACGAGGTCGTCTCTCATTCGGAGAAAATGCAAACGAGGAGGACTCGGCGACGGGGGTCTGCGCTATCGTGAAAAACAGGTCGTACTCTCCGTCCACCGGCGCGACGGAAAAACCACAACAGCCGGAACGATTATTAATGAGCGTGTTAAGCCAGCGGCGACCGATATTGCATGTACTGCGACAGGTAATAGTCGGCGGTCCCCGTACTCCTCTGTTGCGCCGCAGAGAGACGACGACGGAAATTGACCGCTTCTTAATTATCGCCGCTCGCTTTTTCAGCGCCGTGAACGATGTGAATAAATTGCGCGCTCGGTAACGGCGCGTGCTTCATTTCGCGATGTTATACAACATTGCGATACTACGTGGCGTAACGCCCGCCGCCGCGGCGATTCCAAGTTTATAAAAGAATCTGTACTTGACATATTGACGAAGAGCTTTCGCTACGGAGCGACTTTGACCCACTTAACGTCTCCTTGCAAGCTCTCCGAAAGCAATTTGCAAGAACAATTCATATCTGTCTATTCATAAATAATTCGGTTGGAATGAAATTAAGATGAAAATAATTATAAATTGTAATTTCCAAAACCATGAATATTTCACGACAACGATAACAATCGGAATATAATGCATGAAACGTTTTTCATGGATTTTGAAATATCGTATATCAAATTGGCAATTGTACAATGATTTGATAATTCTTTATTAGATTATATGTGATATATTATAATAATATACATTATATATTATTATATATTTTATATATGTATATTGTATGTATATCGTAATTATATCAAAGAATAAGTCAGCGAAGAAATCGTTTTAAAGAAATTTTTTTATCTAAAATGCAAAAAAAAATTAAACATGTTTTCTTTTAATTATTGTTAAATGAATATTGCGTTCATAACATTTATAATTGTGTTTTAATTATGAAGTTATTTAAGATTGCAAATAAAAAACTCAGAATGAAAGATATCATCCCATTAATAAATTTGAAAAAAAGAAAAAGCGAGCTAACCAAAGAATCATGTTACATCATTATATACTCAAATAGCTTTTGTTTACACTGCCATTATCGACATATAATTACGAGGTTCTCTGTTTAATTATAATAACATTCAAGAAACAGAGACGGTATTAATTTTCTAAACAGACAGATGGAACAACCGCATGACATGTCGGACTATATATTCCGCAAGTGAAATATTACACTCAGAAAGTAAACTTTGTGCGGAGATAATAGTTTGAATCGTATAGCTCTATATTTACTGTAACAGAGAATGGATTCCAATTTCATTAGAGAATCGCGTTACATTAATTATTCGTACGACATTTCTCCGCCTCGCCGCCATTATTGTTACATTACTAATGCCGCATCGCATCCAGACGATGGCAATTGGATTTGTTTTCGGATAACGTAGCGTGGTTCACAGCCACAAATTATTAATATTTCCTAATGCACAATCTCAAAATTGAATATGATGTCAATGGCATATTTATTAGATTCTTGTAGCAAATCTGTGTAATAAATATACAACAGATCGATATATATAAATTATATATATATATATATATATAAAATATATATAATTATAGTAATTTATATCACATTTTGTAATAGTAAATTTTTTATCAAATTCAATATCGTTTTAATGGAAATATTTTTTTTTATTTGGACAAAAAATATTAATTAAAAAAAAATTATAACTTTAAGCAACTTATGCGTAAAATTAATTAGTTTATTATGATATAATAAACTGTGTAATTAACTATTATATAAATATTATTTATAATTTAATATATATACTAACAATAAGTGTAATAAACCGTTAAAATTATTTTATTATTTTCTATGAGTTTATCGTAATTAGAATAATATCATATTTATCAATGATGATTGAAGATGTGCAATCAAGTGTTGGTTTTTGGGAAAAAAGAACACTTTTCGATCAACTCTCAAAGAGGGCAATACGTAGAAGTAAAATCATGAGAAAAGAATGAGGAGTCGTCGGCCAGAAAAAGCTCGATCATGCTGTTACGCAAATTCAATCGACGAGGAAAGCCCGTCCCCTACCAGCTGATAGGGCGAAAGCGGAAAACGAAGAACAACGACAGTCATTAATGGAAGTGATCGTCGTTCTAGGAGGTGATAAGTATCAACCCTCACACTTCATGCGCTTTCCAATTAACTTTCACGATGGAAGGTAAATGAGTGGAAATATTCCACACGTTGCTTGCGCTTTCTTACGTAATTAATCGTTATAATGAATCGCGTTTCGAAGGAGAACCGTCGATAAATCTCTCGGTTCAGCAAACTGTTCCTGCAAAATGTTAAAGTTCAAATATTGCAATATTAAATCCGTAGAAAAGCGAAACAATAAAACGTAAGTTGTTATACCAATTATTTCTATGACTCGCTTGCGCAAATAAATATATCGTGAAGAAATATCATCTTAAATTTTAACAGACTTTTAATTTAGCATTAAAAAATAAATATAATTATCTAATTAAATAATCCTTTTCTTATATACGGGTAGTTACTCTATAGCGATTTTTTTTTGTAATCTAGTCAAAAACAACACGATAACAATCCGATTTCGTGAGAATTTAATCGTGTGAAATAAATTATTTGCATCCGTAAGGTAAAAGAAGAGCACTTTACACGAGAAGCGGCGAATCGAAATTTTATAGCAGTCTGGTGCACATTTTAGTGTCAAGGAAGTGAACGATGTCGATCGTTTAGCCCGCAGGTTTCATTCCTGCATAAATCTCGAGTTAGTACTACGAATCTTATCAAACTATAAATTCTTCGCGTCGAACTAGCGAGTTACATTTACAGTTATAGCAAAGTCGCAGAACGAGCTTTGAACGAATTCGCATAATCAAATATCCGAGAATTTGCGAGATATTCATGTTACAAGAATTCATCTTTTACAATTCAAAGCGGTATCTGTATATCAAAGTGCAAACTCTCTCGAATGAATAATAAACCTAATTGTCTGGTTTTTGCCGTGAAAACGTGCCTTCCTTAAATTCCAAGTCGCAAAATTTCAATTCGGCCTTGGCGAGCTAAAACGATTCCTTTATGCGAGGATTATTCGACGTTTTAAGCAAATGAAGATAAAACCATTTGCTATATTCGCATCAAGATTTTGCGTCCTGCGAAGCGGAGCTTCAATATTTTTTACTAAATTATTAACGTGCAACGAGAGACATTATCTTCGTTGCGTAAATGAGTCAATTACTATAATACGAGATACAATGTTTCATGTGTAATTACACTAATTACGTCAATTTATATATGTAACGAAAATCCTTATTATTTTTCATTACTAACGTAAGTTTTGCTGAATTAGTTATTTGATAATACTCTCTTTAATTTAATCGTATTCTGTTAACGTCTAGCAATTAATTTCCCGTTTAAGTAATAAAAATATAAAAATATTCCTCAAATGCATACTCCTGGGTACAGTGAAAAATAAATCTGTGTCAAAACTAATGGTCGTCCCTCATACGGGAGATAACAGAGAAGAAGAACATTGATACGGTGTAGTTTTAATGGAATTTCCATGTGTCCCAGGTGGAACCATAAGGAAATGTGTCTTCCCTACCGAAATATAAGAGAGGAATTTAATCATCGAATGGATCGCATCAACTCAAGATTCCATGACAAAGTGAAAGAATCCATGACGATTACCTTCGTGAGAGCCGGTAAGAAATCGGTGTAATAAAACGCAATTGATTACAAAATTGCGAAACATTTCGTGCTCCGTGAATTTTCACGCGCGTATGGTTCATAATAACCTCCATGAGAAATCTGCCGAGAAGTCTTTCGTTATGAGCATATGTAGCGAACTACCATTGGACAAGAAAATTTGTTCTTTATTCAATTTCTTTATTTTAAAGGAAATTCAGTCTAACAAATATATACATACTTTACTACAATTGATAATGAAAATGTACTAGTATAAATAGATTCAGATTTGAATTGGAATATAAAGTGGAATATAAAGAATAACGGACATTAATACGACGCAACAAATATAGCGAAGAGAAATGAATGCTCGTATATAAATGAAATTACGAAAAATTAAATCTATAAAAATAATAAGTTTAAGTATTTAACCTTCAAACTTTAAAATATTATACAGAGCATTGAAATTGATGTCTTTTACGCTCTGCAACAAATTTTCCGTAAAATTCGAGATAAAACGTCAAAGATCGCAAGCGCGCATTTGGGTGAAACAATCGTAACTCACGTTACGGAAATCGTAAAACAGATCGCAGCACAAGCTTTTCGCTTTAGTTATAGTGGCACGAGAAAATTAATGTTCACATATAAAAAAAAAGAACGAGTTGTTATGTCAAAAGTCAAACGCAGTTTTTCCTCTGGATACGAGAAATTGTTTGCGCCGTGACGCGTTATTACCGCGTCCAGCGCTTTCAAACGGACCTTTCTTTCTTTCATCTTTGCTTTCTTGCCTTTCTCATCTTCTATTATCTTAACGTTTATTTTTCTGTCGTCTGACATTATATAAACACAAAAAATCAAGAATAATGTAAGCCGCTGTATTTTATGCCGCACGGTAAAATGCTATCAGCAGAGCTTTCAGCAGCTTTTGAATGATAAACGGACGCGCATTTGCCTTAGTAAATAAATATAGAATGATACGTGGAAACCATCTTTCTTTTCTTCTTGTTGTCAAATGCTAATTAATAATCAAATATATTATATTCATTGCTCATGTACCTAAGTGCTCTAAATGTTTACATTAAAACTAAAGTGAATCTGAAAAGTTTTGAAAATATTTTTACTTTTACTAAAATTTTACTTTTATATACAAAGTTTATTTTTATTTTCTTTAAAAATTTATCTCAGCTTTGCTACAATTTTAGTAAATAAATAGAATTAGAGATTTTTAACGTTAACAGGAATATTGATCACGAGATTCAATTGTGATAATTATACTTCAATTAAAAGTTCAACGGTATAAAAATTTCATTCAGGAATAACTGATTGATTGATATTGTTTTTAAAGTGAACGATTTTTTATATTATATGCCGATAAGAGATATGCCGAATATTTCGAATCACAAATAAAACATTGATAATATTGACTTTTATTTACATTCTCGTGTTTCGAAAATCTCACGACCACGAATATTCGCTATCAAAGAAAATTTCAGTAAATAATTTCTTTTTATTCGCTCTTGCAACGCTCTTTTTAAATATATTGTATATTGTAAAACATACATTATTTTTCATTCAATTATCTTGCGGAAAAATCTGGAAAATGTATTCACTCTAATCGAAAATGCAAGTAACATAATATTGCCGCATTCGTATTTCGGTCAGGAAACTTTCTTTAATTTAATCAAGATGAGCATATTGCAAAATTGTTCCAGAACAATATCCTAATAGTAATTGGGGTTACTTGCCTACCGGATACACAGCTTGTATGCAAATATGTAGGTATAAAGGTGCGATCAATTTAAATTTATATTGGACGCCAGCTGCGCCATTCAATTACATCACACTAGAAGCAAAAATCTATTGTTAAAAGACCTTGTACGTGAAAAAGAAGTCTTTTAAAAGAGCTCGTTTAACAGAAATGAGTAAATTCGGTTGCAAAGCATCGATGGAATGAAGAAAAGGTTAATCGCCATTGCATTCCGCATTTTCGCATGCATCGCACGATGGTGCAAAATGCGGAATGCGACCATAATTCCGATTTGACAGTGGCAAATATCTGCTAAACCGCAATGCCGTCGTTCTAACGAGCATAACACGCATAATACTGCGTACTAGGTACATTTTGATTTCATACTTGTGAACGCACAACGATTTTAAATGATAAATTCTTTTTCACGCACATACGAGCAATTAAAAGTACTATTGATACAGCAACGCGCCTGCATTTTTGCTACGTGTACATTCCTTAAAATCGAGTAAAATCGTGCGATGCGCAATTGAATGATATTACTTTTCATGCGCGCAATTTGAGTTTTCCAAAAAATAATAAATATAGTTCAACAATTGTTAAAACTGATTTTTTCGCTCTTGAATAAAACGAAAGGTTGTGTGTCAATCATAATGATTGATCATTGTAGACAGCTGCTATTTATTAAGGGATATTTTTCATTTACTACAATAATAAATACGATAATAACCTTTAATGCGATAAATAAGTGAAATTCTATATTTGTAATTTTATATTTTAAGCAAAATACAAAATGTTAAAATGCAGGTTCTTCGTACATGTGTATGTTGTGTGTGTGTGTTACTCTGAGAAAAAAAGAGCTATTCCCAGTTTTATTAGTAAAATTAGGTTTCGGTAAACAGCATTGAAACATGGTTTTATATATATATATATATATATATATATATATATATATCCTAACTATGTTTTATGAAATATATATCAAAATATATATATATATATATATATTTTTATTTATTTATTTATTACGCTTACTATATATAAATTATACATAATATATTCATAATATATTTATATAATTTTAACTGCTTTTAATATTCTCAGATAATTCTTTTGCCAGTTCCTGGAAAGCGAGAGTCTCCCTACCATTCATAGGCTCTCATCCTAAAGAGCAGTGTTTCTTTGAAACTATGCAGATAGTGCAAATAATAACATTATATATATACCCAACCGCGCATACAGTGTTTAACACAATTAAATTCACGAGATAGGCCAATGATGATCATAGCAGGGTCTTGTTGCTCACTAAAAATTCATGTGATTTTTATATACATTTTTCTTATAGTTTTATAAATTGCGCGCCGTTACTTTTGGTTTTAACGCAGTTCTTAATTAAACCAGAATAGAAATATCACAATATTAAATTGATAATCAATTTAATAACACTGATACTTTCAATCTCATAAGATTCTTTCTTCCCCCAACGCGATGCGAAAATACTGTAAAGAAAGAAAATAGAACTGCGCAAATACTAGTTTGACTTATACTTAACGCTTTGTTATGCAACGTCTGCAAGTTTTTCTTGTATTCAAGATTCTAGATCTTAACTTATAAGAAGGCTTGAACAAAGTAAGGGAACGAGAAAGAATACTTTCCTTGCGTAAGGTTACCGTGATCATGAAGGCGGCTCCTCCAGGGCGAGGATCTTTCATATACGATTGAAGTTAGCTCCAATCTAACTCTTGCGAACATCTTTAGTGTGGATATTTCGAACGTATAATTTTTGGTACTCGGAACTGCGTTTGCGCTATCCTGGATGATATATTTGCACACACACACACACACACACACATACACGCACGCACATATCCAACGATATTTTTGCATTAGAGAACTCTGATGAAAAAGAGAAACTTGAAGGATAGGATTCTTACATTCGAAGACTTCAATTTGACAATTAAAATCTTTTGTTTTGTATTTCGTGAGTACCGATATATAGCTCATTATCGATTGATAGGTATGTGACTCATGACTGTTCACTCGAGACTAACAATAAGTATAGTCCTTTCTGGACTATGAGAAATTTTGAAATAAGATAAAATCATTTTTTAATGATAAATATATATAGTTTTTTATTATCAAGTAACTTGCTACCTGACAATTTTTTATTTATGCTTTATATATTACTTCTTATTCGATCTACAATATGTCAGAAATGAATTAGCATATATATATATATATATATATATATATACAAAAAATATGAATAAATTTGTGGACTAATTAGATACATTAATATTAACCCTATCGTCTCTTGAGACGCCGAGATGCTTTCATTACGTTTTCCATTGGAAACAGCTAGCTGTCTCAGTACCGCGATCGCATCCAGTTTATGTCGATGCGCGAGTTTTGCCGGATAGACGTTAATTTCCTGAGAGAACGAACAAGCCGTGAAACGGTCCATAAAGGGCAAGAGACACGCGCGAGAAAATATCTGAGCGACTTTTTTTCATTCGTTGATGACGTTTTTCCGTTTATCGCCGCGTTTAGTTACCTGGTAAGAGTGATAAAACTTTAATTTAATATTAAAAAAAGCTCAAACAAGAATTTATATGTAGAGTCATGAGGCAACTAACAACATTCAAAGTGCAGCCATAGTTACATTGAAGTAGTTACGTTTTATAAGTGAGATAACACTAGTACTAATAAGTTATAAGTTAATAACTAACAGTTATAATTAACTAAGGGTTACGCTGTAATTTACAAATAGGTATATAAGTTAAATAGGTATATATAAGTTAGAGCTTATGTGTACATAACAAGTTAAACAATTAGCTACATCCTGAGCTACGTCCTTTATGAACGTGATTCAATTAGCAGATTAAGCAAATAAAGCATGAACATCCCTTGCAAAGAGAATTAAGTCTTTTAATTGTATTTTCATACCATATAAATTGCACGATTCTTTCGAAATCGACGGCTTCATCAATTATTCCGTATTTGTTCCATTCATTCGTGTTTGGATCTATAAATTAATATGTTACACAGAAAAAAACCGTTTGTCACTGTTAGTAATCACTTGCTCTAGGGAGCACGCACGTGTGATACATCTCGATTTTCCGAGACAATTTCTTTTTCCCCTCGTTGAAATGCCAATCAATATCTACCCTCTTTGGCTATTTGTTTCAAATAAGCAAGATATATGCATCATAGTAAATGACCAGTATATGCATCACTACATGATCATTTTAACTTATAGTTACAATAATTAAATCTGCTCGTATTCCTGTTTAAAGAAATTATGATGCAGTAAAAATTTGAGACAAAAACTTTGATTAAAAAAAAATTTTGATCGTTTAAAAAAAAAAGAATTATTATATCTTGAATATTTGATTTCTGTAATTCATATCGTGAATATAAATTGGCAAACAATATATATTCTATGAACAATTAATATACGAGTATTTTCAGAGAAGTGGGGGGGAGGGGCAAATAGTGACAGATTTTTTCCTCTCTTCCCTACAAGCTAATTTCAAGTTTACAAGATATGATTTTTCACTAAAAGAGTACTTTCCACTTTCAAGTATACAAAAAACTTAATTAGAGTTTACATAAGTCATGTATACGGGCTAGATTTTCATAAAAACTGAAACCTACATTTGTCACTATTTGCTCCACCCTATGGGTAAATAGTGACACCCTATGGGACAATTACACAATACATAATTTTTAACTCCTAATCGATCTTTCTTTGACATTTTGATTAGATAAGGTAATTTACATTAATTTCCATATGTAAATTTTTATTTACTGATAAATAATAGTAGTAACATTATTTGCTAGTATTTCTTATCAAAAATGACATTTATTCTGGATCTTGCCTTGTAACTAATCTCATATTATCCCAAATGAGTTAGAAAAATCATATTCAAATATTAAAAAAGCTTTTTGACTTGTCATTATTTACCCAACTAAGAATTGTCATTATTCACCCCAGAAGCTACTTTTTCCTTTAAAACTTTATTGAGAGAAATAAAATTAATATACAAGCATAGGAATTATATAAAAATAGAGGAAAAAGATATTGTATGACATAGAATAGGTTAGATCTCATTTAACGATTCAGCAATTAAGAAAATATAACTTCAAATATCAAAAAAAGATCCAGGTTTTACCTTATTTTACGAATTTTAAACTTTTCCGCTAGCTATATTTGGCTTTTGATTTTTAAAGCTTTTTCAGAAGATGATTAGATGCTTGAGAACTGTCTTTCTATTAACGAGTAGTGGTAAAATAGACGCGGGAAAGAAGAGAAAGTTAAAGTGACACTATTTGCCTCCCCCTTCCCTTATATGTATGTAGGAACTTGTCCAGATGAGTACATTGCACAATCCCTTAATTTTTTCTTTATTTTTTGAAACTCACAATGCAATTGTCAAACGGAACAAACGAGCGGCGCGCTGGTGATTTAAACGTCGAGTCAACCGGTCAACCACTCTCCGGTCACCGGGAAAATCCTTTTTACCAACTTCCGACCGTGGCTTTAGTTTTCGTTACGCGTTTTCCAGCTGCTCGTTACTCCGATCGTATATCCCGACCGACGACTCTCTATTCCGTTTGCGATTGTAAGCGCACACCACATTACCCGTTTCCGCGTTCACGGGCGCGCTTTGTACGCGTTTACAAAGTGGAAATTCTAATTCCCGTGCCAAAACGCTGCCACGAGCCCTGCATTCGCCACGCATATCCCGTATCACTAGCACCCGCCATTCTTCCTATTAGTTCCCGTCCCGCTCTATCACTGAATCTATCCATTCTCTCAGACGTGTTACCGTATCATCGATCAGAGATTACGCTTGTCACGCGTGCGAAACAAACTTGCCGATCCGGTATAAATAATACGGCACGTTCTTGCACGCCGAAAGCGTCGATGTATTGGTCTCATGGAATATTTAGTTGCTGACACGGCCGTCTGATCCATAAGGTATTCACCCGGAACATCCCAAGTTTTCTCGACCATAAAACTCGAGACCAGATGGTCGCATAATACATGACGAGTATACGCGCGACCTCTAGCCGAAATTTCAATTTTTTAGGGAAAACATTTACTCATGCACAATTTGTTTTCCTTTGGCACAGGCAGCCAGCCGCGTTTTTAAAAAATTATAGGTAACAATGAAATATCATTGTTTGCCAATGTGTATATAAAAGCGCTCTCTTTCTCTCTTAACAGCGATGACACTTTTATGCAGGTTTAACACTAAAACCGACACTATACTGTGTAATATTGTCGAAACATTATTTTTTAAAACTTACATGAAGCTCTTTATTTACAATTAGTGGCTTATTCGGGCCACTTTTACATCCATTGGTTGTATATCGTTATTTCTTACATGCACTTTATAAATAATATATATAACATCAAATCTTTACAAATAATAATTTTTTAAACTTTATTTTCTCTCTGTGGATCTTAGGAAGTAAAAAGTTAATTAATTTTTGTAATAACCAATCTTTACCCAATAATCTTTTCTCCGATCAATTAATCATCTAGCCAGTAAATTTCCGATAGATATAAATGTCAGCTTTAAATGAATTTCTCATTAAATTACGAGGCTAAATGCACATTACAGCACGCTCGGAAAGAGAATCGTTCTAGACTTAACTTGTCAAACAACATGACCATCAAAGAGCTTTGCTGCAAAGAGTAGATAGCGAGCTTAGTGCTCGAGAAGCACGAAATTGAAATGAACGTGCAAATGGCATTTCTTCTTAGACGAGATACTCCAGACACATCGAAAGCTCGGATCAAAGAGCCGGCATAACAACGTGCATATTTATCTTATTATCGTTTCACAAGACCTATGTATGTTTGTTGCACTTGAAAACTGAGAAGAGTAACATCAAGAATAAAATTTGAAGAAGCATTACAAGTGACGGTTGCTCTTAATACGGACTATTCGTAAAATGCATTCAAGGTCGAAAAGTTTTATAATGTTTCGAATAAACGAAAAATAATTTAAAGTTTTGCAACAATCTCTAAAATCTTTGAGCCAATTCACTTCTTTTATAATCCGACTGTAAAACTGTATTTTTTGTGGCTCGTGCACAGAAACACCGAGCAGAAGTACGAGAAAAATAGAAATGTAACGAGCGGGGATTTGCATTTATATTTTCGTCGTTAAATCCACGTGGAAGAAGCATTGTTGAATTTCAACTAATTGCAAGACGAGTCATTTATTCTCGCGAAAAAAGATACAAGCGAGCGACGGAAAATAATGCTCGTACTTTAGTTGTCCGTTGCTTTGTAGTACCTATGTTAATTTACAAGGTAATGTAATCAAGGTTATCACGATATCACGTTCCGGAGAACATTAAGAGTTTAAATTAACTGACTTAAAACATTCAAAGTTCATCGGATTATTAAATGTCAGAAAATTAATGCACAGCTCCTTTGGCACATTCCAAATTAGACGGATCTGAAGCAAAATTTTCGACATTTATGTATAACAAAGGGTGTCGTATACGCGGAAAACCAATAAATTGGGTCAACATGCATGTAAAAGGCGCGAAGAAACTTTGCCATGAAAAACTGTCGATACCAGTTTGCCAAGCGTCGCTTAACGCACGAGTTCGCCCGGCGAGCGAGGAACTTAATCTGAAGCTTAAGTGAGGGAAAATTTATACGGGCAACTCCTCCCTCTCCCTTTCTCTTTCGAATTACCCCCCATTATCGCGTCCCCGAGTCGTTTCGCTTTTCGCGCCATACCAGGGGGAGTGAGGTCAAAAAGTTTCTCACCGGATAATTTCTGCGCAGTTGGTCACACCTGGCCACGTGTCGCTATAGTAATGTATGAACGTGAAATTGAGATTGCAAATCGATCCCGTCGGCGTGCCGTGAATTATTTCACAATGATTATTTCAATTCATAAAATTCTCGGAGATGTTCAAATTCCACATCGCTCTGACGAATAATTAACTTTTCCAATCTCTATGCGGGCCGATTTCTCATTTTATGATTATCTTCACGATAGAGAACGGAGTTTTAATTAGCTTTTGAAATATAATGAAAGTTCTCTGGATTTGTTGCTGTTATCGTCATAATTTTAATAATCTCTGTACTATTATTTTCATTCAAAGTGTAATATTAAGGTTTTCATTGCAGAAAACTATTTTGTATAACTTGTATAAATGGTTAGAGAATAAAAACAGCTATGCAATATAATATTTGAAACATAATCCTTTGGAAAAATTTTAAATTACTTTTCTCATCAAATTTCACGTTATTTTAAATGTCTTTGTTTCAAATAATATAAAAGTTATCGATAAACCTGGATGAATAGGCTAAAAAATTAGAACATAAAACTGGCTTATATTATAGCTTTATGATAAGAATAAATATAACTAACGATCATTAACTAACGAGCATGTTTTCTTCATAAAACTAAAGAAATTAATTGAAATATGCTATTTGAGAGAGAAACATTTTCTTCGTATTAATTTATGTACTATTTAATTTTGGAAATATACTTGTCTCTCTCTTTTCCTCGTTTTTCATTAATTATTCGCGCCAGAAATCTGCGTCACGTAATCATTTGAGAATTAAATCAATTTTATTTATTAAAAAATTTGTGAGAAAAAATTTTAAACAAAAACAAAGATATTAATATATTATATTTTCATAGTATTCTCAATCACGTATCTCGAAAATCTTAATTATTCGTGACACTTCATAAAAATAAAATGTTTAATAAAGTGAATTATCTTAATTTCCAAAATTAAATATTTATACCAATATATCTTAGCCCATTCAACATAATACATCTTCATAAAACATTATGTTAATTATCGATTAATTATAGATATTTTTATACTCTTAATTTAATATACATTTCCATTTATATGTATATATATGTAGATACGTAGACGCACACGTATATCTGATAAATACATATACATATATCTGATAAAATTAGTATAATTGATCTATTAATAATATAATTAATAATATAATTAATAATATAAATTATCGTAATTTCTCCAATGCTTGATTTTGCTTCCCAGTCACCTCTTTCCCTCAATTCTTCGTTGCACTTATACACAACACTCGCGAAAATACATTAATTACGATAACTGAAATTAAGGGAAAATTATGCGTGCGATAATAAAGCCGAGCTAATGAATAATCAAAACATAATCATACGCACGAAATGCAATCAAAATTCAGTATTTAAATTAAAAAATAACGAAAAAATTGTATTTAAATTAGCGCAAAATTCAAAGCACGACATGGCTCTAAAATCTAAAAGCGTTAAAGGCATTCTCTTATCAATCGCAAAGAAAATATCATAATAAAGCAATAATTAACAATTTCGTCTTGTTTTGATTCCTACGTAAAATGAATAAGTCACGCGAAATATTTGTTTCGATAAATAGCCTGCACCTTAATCGTAGAATTAGTTCTGTATGTTAATAGACGCTAATGGACGTATAATAGATTAGATACTAATAATCGGATTCGGTATATCCTGCTGCAATCGCGTCTCAATGTGTAATGTAATAGAATACGGAATGGTTCGTGCCACTATCCGCTGAATTGAGTTTCACCGTGTGAATGATAATACGGCGCGCGTCGGTTCATGTACATACCCTGTGACGAATCACCATCAGAACAAAGGACAAGGCCAGGACAAGGTCTCATTTCCAGCCTCGCTATCACAAAATACTTCGTAATGCGAAAAATAACGATAAGTGTAACATATAGTTGTTATATTTCGTAGGTTGACTGGCAAATGGTTCAGGAATTTATTTTTATCGCCTCCGCGAAGCCGCCGCGATGTGACTTACGCAACGCTACCCCGCACGCAGTATTATCTCTCATTCATTCACGCAACAATACTCGGTCCGGCAGATCGTATAGCAGCGCAAGCCGCTCCGTGTATTCTCGCATTATTTGGCGAAATGCGATCGCATCAAGTACCATGAGAAAGTGTGATTATTCCTTACGAACAACTACCAGTACGCGCATTCACTTGACTCTCGCTATTGATACTCATAAGCAACGGTTATTTATTCAGACATATATTGCGCAATTTATTCATTTGCAGAGATAAAACGATTTTATTATATCGTGATATTAAATGGTTAAACGTTAAACGACAATTGTTTCTTTAATACGCTTTAATGCTTATTGACTCGAATATATTTCGCACCGCAGTTTGAGTTTATTATCAAATTAAATGTGTTATAAGTAATTTGCTTATCATTTTTTAATTACATTACGTTATATATCGATCGGATATTTATCATTTATTCGTGATGCATAAATTATGCTTGAGATATTCGGCATTTATATTATTACTTGTGAGTACATTTATATTAGTACGTGATAAATACAACCGCGTTCTTTCCACGTTGTAGACGAAGCGAATGCGTGATTCGTATAATCGATCGGAGAATTGAAACAATTTATCACAAGAATTTATCGCAAAGAGTTAGTTCTCGTCAGTTTTCGTGAAATTAATTCGTGCCTCGTTGAAATCGCGGATTTCCGTTGCAGAAATTAAATTCAGACTTTCTTGCCGGTTTCAGGAAGCAGTGATTTCCTTGGCATGAAATTAATGATGACTCACAAATTTTTTAAAGTTTACGTAATTAGTTCAGTGATATATTCTGAGAGAAGATTTTTATTCATTTTAAATGTTCTTTTATTAATATAAATATATTAATATAAAACAACTGTCTTAATAATAAAAAGACAGCAGTAGAGCAAAAATGTGACAATTGCTTCTAGACCAATTTTATAATTATAAGATTAATAAATTCGAATCACAGTAAAAAAAAATGTAAATGGAAACATATTCTTTAATTTGTGATTTCTTAATTTAAAAAAAAAATCGTTTTTTTTCAAACATTATCTCAAATCCACAAATTCCATAAAGTTTAATATGTAAGTACTTTAGATTATATTCTAATTAATATATGGGCGGATTATGACAGTTCTTTGATATATCTTTTTTATTAACTTAATAAAATATTACTTAAAAATGTATATTTGTTTGAATGACTGTATAAATTCTAATTAAAAGTTATACATGTGCGAATATTTGAGGCAAGTCGAGAGGGTATCCCGATATCAGTAGAACAGCCACAATCTAATGGAAAACTTCCTGCTGGACTAGTCTTCGTGATCACGGTAACCTTTCGCTTATATACATATTGCCATGATGGTAAGCATGCCTAATTTAAGTCTTTTTATTAATTTAGGTGTAGAATCTTGAATACGAGAAAAACTTAAAGACATTACACGATGTAGCACATGTAATGTCTCCAAGTTTTTCTTCATTTTGTTCAAAATTACTTATAATATTAATATGACACTTCAGATAATTTAAACATGCTTACGATTGTCAATTACAATTATTTATTCTTATAACGCGCCAATTTTAGCTTAAACTTTTATTGTCTATATGTAGCGATTGATAACTGGGCTTTATTCCAGTTAAAGTAATATGACGTGAAATTCTGCACATATTTTATTGCGGAACAGAAAAAACCTTTTTAGTAATTATTTCAAAATTAATATACACGTTTTGTGTCAATTAAAATACATAATCTTGAGTATATATCTCTAATATGTCATATAAAAGTAATTGTGGCAACATTGTAAAGAATAATTGACATGCAAATAAAGAATTTATATATTGATATGCAAATTTATAAAAGTCGACGTGAAAAATGAATGAAAAATATGTTTGCTCGAGAAAATATGAATTTACAGTAACATTAATTTTACGGAATTTCATATAATCTATTCTGAATTTTTCACTCTGCATGAGAGGTGAGATTCAATATCGAATCGAATGACAAAAAAAAACGAATATGGGCTTTAAATTCTCTCGGTTCATATGTCTATCAATTTTTACTCTCTCTCTGGTCTATTTCCATTAAAGTTCACTATTAAAGTTTCACGTTTGCAAATATTATATAGTTCAATATAAAATTTTTAACATTCGTAAAATTGAGTATGTTTGTATTAGAACGTGATAGAAGATTTCTTCTAAATTTAGATTAGAAACTTTGTTCTGGATGTATTTTGTAATTTTTAATCAAAGATTAAACGCAAAGTTGATTAACGAACATTATAAATTTTTGTTAATCATTCCTTCGCGTTCGTATTTCGCGAATTGTAAGTGTAAAATCTTTACACTAATTTGCCAGCAATGATTAGCCAACAGTAGAAGAAATATTTTTCCTTCTTCTTATTCTCTGGCTACATGTAATCAGAATGAATATTAGCCAGGAGCAACAAAAAGTGAGTTTAATTTAGCCAGAAAAAAGAAGAGGACACAAACGTTACCTGGTTTACACAGGTAATGGGATATGAAGGATACAAGGAGTATGTATGTGTGTGTGTGTGTGTGTGTGTGTGTGTATGTGTTTGTGTGTGTTTGTGTGTGTGTGTGTGTAATACTTAATTATAATTGCACGTAATTAGGGACACAAAGATGCTGTCTCAAACTAAATTAAATTTAAATCTTTCAATTAATCGCATACATATGTTTCCCTTATTTGTATCAATCGCGGTCGCGGCCATTTAAAAGTAGGGGTAAATAGGAATATGACGCGGATAGGCAAGTAGAAATACTGATGAGTAAGTAAGAATATGAATAGGCAGATAGGCATACAAATAGGAATAGGAATAGAACACGAGTAGGTAAGTATAGAGGAACTGTTATTCGATAACGAGATATTATGTGTTGCTAATTATATAGTAAATAAAAATGATGTAATATTAATTGTGATGTTAAAATCATGTAACATCATATACAAAATCGACAGAACTGTAGTGTAAGATAAAATTCGCTAAACATAATTGATAAATATTTACTTTCAAGATTTTTATAAGCTTTACAATTAGCACCTTGTGTTTATTTGGTTTAAAATGTCATGGTCTAAAAATTTGTTTGATTTTTATTAATGAAAATTTTATATACATTAAATGTAAAAATATGATTTGAAAAATATTGGCTTTTTATTCATAAAATTTAACGTTTCGCTTGATATATTTAATTTATATTATAGAATCGCGAACGATTATTATATTACGACATTTATCGCAAAGTATTCAATATTTGGAATTATCACAGTTGTTGCAAAGTCAGAATTTCCAAAATAATATATTTTATCTGGTCCTCAATTCGTATTAATTTGATATTAAATGTATTTCGCGTATAAAGTATCTGTTAAAAACATTTCTAAATTACATTCTGTAATAAATAACTGTTAGAAACAATTGCAAAAAACACAATGTTTCTTTTCACGTTCTTTTCACGGGCGCGATCGCTGCCTCAATGAATGGGCTTTATCGCTGTTCTTCGTATCAGATGAACGTTAACGAATGTATTCGTATCGGTAGAGAATCGTAACGATCTTTATTGTGGAGAATTCTTGTCGGTTCGATACCTCGTTGAAAATTGAGGATTCTCATGCAGAGTCAGAATTAAATCGGGATTCTTGTTTAATTAAATTTGGATTCCCGGCAGTGATTTGGCAATAGATTGATGTAACAATGGATTGATATATAACAATAAACATGTAATTGTTTATGAGAGTAAATTTTACTTTTCTCCATAAATATTTTCTCATTAATACTAGTATTAATATTGGTTCTATCTTCATGTAAAAGACATTAGCAATAATTGAAATATGATTGAGAAATGTAAAATTGTAAATTTATAAATGATTTTTCCATTGCGATTATCATATAAATTATAAAGTAATGAATATAACTCCTTAACTCTAAGTCAATTGATAATAAATGCGTCATATAATTATTGTTATTTATAACTGTTATTTATTGTTATTTATAAATTAACATACAATACATGTAAAAATTTCTGGCGAATTTTGCATTATTTACATATTTTTGACATTTTGTTAAAATTTCATGTTATAGAATGTCTTAAATATGTTTAATTTTATTGTATTTTGTATTAAATATTGTATATAATATTTATTAAATATGTATTTCTTATATTTTTATGTTATATTACATTTAAAAGAAAACAAATTGTATAAAAATAATAACTAATAAAAAAATGAGTACATATCACCGCGTTGATAGAAAAGTAAAATACCAATTTTTGATTTGTGTCACTTTTCTATTAACGCAACGATGTACAAAAAAACGAGTATCGATTAAAATCGACAAGGGTGGTGATAGGAGCTTCTATAGATTGACACGTTTTTGACCTAATAAAATTTTTAGATTAAACCTAAAATATAGAAGTACATGTGTATGATTGATTTGATGAGAAAAATGCAAAGTTTAATCATGATGACTTAATTACAATGTTCAGTAAGAGCGTAGCAGCCTGTATAAAAAGATGATTTATAGCATTTTCCAGCAGTTGTCGTCAGGATAAAATTAAATTTCGCAAATGAATGAACCGCAGTTCGTTACAGTTAAAGAATGCGAGGATTTCCATACTGAATATGGAAAAGGTTATTTCCTGTTAGCCATTACCTAGATAATTTTTTTAATTTCCCAAGATTTTTCACTGGGCAATTCTCTAGTTCACAACTGGCAATGTGTCGCAAGTAATGCAAGTCACGAAGTCAAAATAGAAAATTGCCACGCCAGTGCTCACGCATATTGCGTATAATGACTCTATTATAATTTACAAAATTCCACTCTCGGCGATATTTCAATTTTCCGTCTCTCTGGTGAATAATCAACTTTTTCAATTTTGTTTTTACGCACGGACCTATTTCCAATTTCACGAATATCTCTGCTCAATAGAACAAAGCTTTAATGGGCTACCGTGAGCTGCGGTATTTCAGTGTATGGCTCAATTTATGATTGAATTCGAATATCATCTTTCAATCTCTGAGGGAAAAATTTCAACTACTTTTTATTACGAATTTTTACAGTGAAGCGACCAGTGAGATCCCAGATAAAAGACAAAAAGGGAAAGGGAGGGATTTGAGAAAATCGATTGCCTCTGTAAGTTTTGCAAACATCCTCACGACAATGAATTTTCCACGGACGTAAGACGCGAGAACTTTTCCCTTACTGCTATGTATTCCAATAACGGAACGGACAGTTTATTGGCAATAATCGTAATCGCCCCAACCATACGAGACGCAATCGATAACAGTCATTTATATCAATTATAAATATCGGAACTTATTATTACGAAAGCAATTCACGTTACTGTCACGAACAAAAT
This sequence comes from Wasmannia auropunctata, assembly GCF_000956235.1. Lineage (NCBI taxonomy): Eukaryota > Metazoa > Arthropoda > Insecta > Hymenoptera > Formicidae > Wasmannia > Wasmannia auropunctata. The sequence continues at coordinate 294,154 of NW_012026858.1, forward strand.
ACGGTGTCTTGTAATAGTAACATGAATCGAAAGTATAACAAAAACGATTATTCCGCTTAATGTATTTGACATTTATTATAGCTGGAAAATCTTTTCTCAGCTATTGTATACCTTCTACAGTTCTTTACACGCGGAACGCAAACAGCTCGAAAATCCGATTTCTCTCCAACCATCCAATATCCTCTCCCTGCCAATAAATATATCTCTGTTTCGTATTAAGAGTAGCATTTTCCCGGATTTTTCCATTAATCCGGCAATAAGGGCCGCCGCGAGTTGAATATCCGGCCTTGGCGGTTTAAATCGTAACAGCATAGCTGCCTTATCCACCCTTCTATCGGTCCTATCAAACCGCCACGCTTCCGCTCTCGCTTCATTTCTACTCCTTATCCTCGCGTATCTCATCTTGACACGGACTCGGATTACCGCAATCGTTCTTAACGGTAATGAGGAATAATTGCGGGAAATCGGAGTCGCGCCGAAAGAGGAATACCTATACCCGCCTCCCGCCTAGCGGAGATTTCTCTCCTTGCCGGCTTATAAAATCGGATTTTCCGTATTAAGTCGTTACTCGGGCCGTTACGTAAAGTATCACGCGTATCTCGTCGTTGCTTTAGACCATCTCGCAATTTAATTCCCTCCGTGTTAGCGTAAACCAGATTGCGCTTTGCTATGATGTATGGATACACATACAAACACGTTTGAGACGCAGAATTTATATCCCGAACACAGGATATATGTAAGCATTAAGCCAGATATTACTCATAAGATGATATTCCCTTAACAATCTAAATTTATGTAAAATTATGTTGCACAAATATTATGAATTACTGGAATTTAAAAATTCTATAAAGTCACACACACAGAGAAAATTAAAATGCGAAAATATGAATATATAGTAAAAGTATGACATTTACAAAAATATGAATAATATGGCAAAAATATGGTATTTAAGGCATATTTCTAATCTTAATTTAGTTTATTTATAGAACCGACTTGTCATAATTCTTTTGGATTAAAAGAGTTAGGTTTAAATTTAATAAAGCTTTTTTTTGTAAATATGTCAAAGATATACAGAGAGAGTACAGAGTATAGAGAGTTATATAATTTTTTTTTTTTAAAGTTACAGAGAACTTAAAGTTATGAACAAAATTTATAAATTGGTCTCAACAATGCTACTCGATCTTCAGATTGCAACAAATCAGGGATCCTTTTTCTTTTCTTAAAAATCTTTCTCGGTGTACATCGAAAATCGTTCACGTTTCTTTAACCTACTCCAAGGTTGAATGCAACGTGAAGAATATAAACTGCAGTGGAACTTTTCACGGCTCTGTGTCGGAAAGATAACACACATGCAAATAATGTTCTGAAAGCTCACTATCTTATGTGATTCAGAAACTTTACGGAGGATTTGCGAAAGAATGACGGAATTTTATATCGATTTGTAATAATTCTTTAAAGCAGGATTTAAAAGAGATGTACCAGTTCCAAATCGCGCATGTACGTGCTTTTAGAGTGAAATGTAGCAGATATATAAAACGTGCTAAAATTATGTGCTATGTACAAAAATAATAAACGTTCTACAATCTATCTAATAGTAATTATAAAATTATATTATATTATTTATATTACGGCAATTAAATAATAATAACAGCCAGATTATATACATTATATAATAGCGATAGCTAATTAAATAATGACAGTTTGAATACATCTTAGGCACTTATCTTTATCTAAGGTCATTCACTCACGTCAGAGTACATTTCTTAAATAACATTTTCTTTTTTTTGTAATCATTTTCAGTGAAAGACATTATTCGAAAATCTGTATTCAGTATGCAACTTTATTCTGACCTTAATTTCTTACGTAAATATTCTCTTACTAAGCAGAAATCCCAATCGCAATTCTGAGAACCACCAGAGGACGATTTTATCCAACCAGAGTGGCTATTTGTACACAGGAACTCATCAAATCCCAGTATGCGACTTTGCAAGTCGATGAAAAGAATTCTTTAAAATTTTATATGTAACATGAAAATACTCGCAAGTAGAAAATATACGATCTTATTATGTGAATTTCATTCGAAACGTCTGCTCTCCGTAAGTTTATTTAAAGAATGAAATATGATGCCTTTCAAAATTATACGGAAGTAATGAGCGTCTGTTAAATGTGAAGTATTTTTATTACAGATGCCAGACCTTTTGTTGCATCTTTTGGCTAGACAAATTATGTCGCAATCGCGTAATGACGTTGCCAATTTTTGCAACGCTAACAAAGTCCATTGAGAGACATGATCTATGGATCCATATTACGATAATAACTGTATATCGCGCGTACTTTCAGTATCTTATAGCCCAAGAGAGATACAAGTCGCGAAGGAGAGATGCTGCACTTTCACGATGTATTCTCGTTACAACAATGGATATTACCGCGCAAACTGGACGCATTATATTTTCCTTATTCCGGATCCGCCGCGCAGATAAGAAATATCGGGCTCGGATTTATAGCCACGCGGATAGAATCTGGTATACAAAGCTGCACACGCGTCGAGCTCTAATTACTTCCCATTTTACACGAAATCCAGGATCCGCCGCCGCGCCGCGCCAATGCAAAATGCTCATCCTAGAAAATCCCTCACTATTCCGTGACCCTGAAAAGTCTAAGTAGCTTCGTTACCACTTTGTTCGCGGTCGCGATCGATGAACAATTTACCCGTTCCCACAGCGCGTAAGTTTGTCACGAACTTCTTGACAAACTTTGCCGGGCACGGGCGAGACTGTACTCTGAAACCCGGGACTTCGTTACAAATATTCGGCGAAACGCCGTTGGCGGCTTGTACAATAGATAACTTAATGAGGACACAACAGCAGCAACGTGGGCTAGGGTCGTCGTAAGCGACCTTCCGATCGACTTCATACCTTTTGATCGTGATACCGGTCTCTTTAATTCGGGTCTATTGAAATCCCCGTTGCGTTATTGCGGCTCTATTTAGAACTTCGATGGGACAATTCTTGTTTCTTAACTTTATTCGAGAAACAGGAATTGTCCCTTCTCGTAATTCATCTACGATGACATTTATTAGTTTTATCGTAGATGTCATATTTTTTTTTTAGATAATACGATGTAATTAATTTAATCTTCTTTTTAAGAAAATGTAAAATTGCATCGTTCTTCAAAATTACATCAGGTACTGGCAAAGTTTACTGATAAACATGAAACTGAAATGGAAATTTCCTCCAAGTTGTTGCGAGATGCACGTGAGTACCTCATTACACACATAAGCTGGATTTGTTATATATTTAACTGCTAGATTGCCAACGTAAATTTCTAGCACAAGTATCATAACATGACGTTGTATTATAATCTAAATGAAATCTACACGGAAAGAACGATTTCGCTGGATACAGATCTGAAAATAATTTTTGTTGAAAAGTCAAAATAATTGCTAGAATATCAAAATAATTATTTTCAGATCTGTATCCAGCAAAATTTTTAGATCTTCTAGCAAAATCGTTCTTTCCGTGTAATTTTCCAAGAAAATAAAGAATAAAATTAACGAGTTTTATTTCTTTTCACAGTATTACATTTTTAATACCGATAAATGTCAAATACTGAACCATACCAAATACAAAGAAAGATACTTTGTATTAAATAAAAAAAAATAAAGTTTCTATAAACATAAAAAAATAACAAAAAAATTAATTTTATATTTTACTATAGCGTAGTCAATAACTCCACATTATGGAACGCATAAGTGAAAATTACACAGGAGTTCCCTGTCTCAAAAGCTGAGCTTAAGATTTTATTCCTGCATAATATATCAACATAAAAGGTCGCTTACAACGGGCTTCTTACGGGTAGAATTGCAATGCGACGTACCCCACGCACGTAGATAAAATCCTACGACATAAAAAATCATCCGGTGCCCGCTCTAATCCCGCGCGTTATTTCATACGCGGTATACATGGCGCTAGAGTGAAAACGCGGCCGGTCGTCACGCCGCGCAGTGTAATCGTCTTATTGGTCGGCCGAGCGTGACCCGATGCTGTTAACCCGCCGAAATTGAATCGTTATGACGGTAACACGCCCCCGTGAGGCCGTAATAACGCGTTGCCGCCGCGGCGGCGACCTCATGGTGAGCTGGAAAGCGCCGCGCAGAACGGCGTCGTAAAAGTCTCGGCACGTGCGCGACCACACCGGAAAGCCGGGAGGCCCGGTGCTACGGGCACCGTCAATCACGTCGACTTTTCGCCAGGCGGAAAGTATAAAGACGCCCGTAAGTAATCCGCGATGACGCAAACGTCAATATATCATCATTCCCATACCGCTGTGTCGGAAATTTCGAATGCCTGCGAGCGCCAGGCGTCATCGAGATAAAGCTCTCCGGGTCGACGGGAGAAGAGCCCTGCTTATAGAAGAGCTCCTCTTCGTTTGCCGAGTATCTTCCGCGTTGCGAGCAAATCCCGGTGGCGATTACGCGACGGATCCCGTGTAGCAAGATATGATTATGTACCTTCGGTCTTGCATTTCGTGTTCTCGGTTTTGCACAACGACAGTTTTGTAGTACAAGAATTGCGTTAATAATTCAAAAACCTAATTATTGCAGCGAAAATAATTAAGTAATTTGAAATAAACTAATGAGCACATAACAGATTTGTATATTCTTTCCGATTCTTCCTTTTCCTTTTTATTGCTTTTTTTTAGAAATGCCAACAGATTACGGAAAAAATATTTAATAGAAATTATTTTTGGTTAAATTATACCTTTAATTAGTTAAGTAAGATATAAATAAAAGACAAAAATTAATCTCGATAAAGTTTGTAGAATAGTTATTTAAGGAATTAACTAATTTTTGAAGAGATCAATCACATGGATTGAATAACTAATTATAATTAAATCAAAATTATGATTAATTATAAAATTAATTGATTAAATAAATTGATATAATCATATGAAGATAATTGAAAAATCTCCAATAGATACGATAGAATACTTTTGCGATATTATAAGCAAAACATATTTTATGGAATTAATTGACATTGAGATCTCGAGATATTAAAAAAAGACTTCAATTTGAAACAAAAGAATTCTCTGGAATGGAAAGAGCGTATTGAAGGATTTCGAACACTAGAAGGTTTCTTAATTAAGCTTCGCAACCACTTCTCATCTCCATAGTAGAATTCCCACAGTCTTAAGCTTTCAGCTTATTAAGTTAAATTTATCTTACTTCTTTAAGGTTTGATGTTCCGTTTAATATTGACAAGTGCAACGACACTTTAGGGTTGAAAATGAAAGAGTTTCTACCGTCAATTTTTTTATATTTTTTTCTCCTCCGTCATTTATTCTTGTTTGTAAGGAAAAAAGAAATTGTTGTGGAATAAAAGAAAACTGCTTCGAAAATAAAAATGACTGTGCGTCATATCATTCATCATTTTGAGACAAAAAAAGAAAACGACAATTGAACAGTAAAACGTAAACCCCTACAAAAAACTTTACAATTTCACAATGTTACGATTCCATCGGTATCTATTTCGAATATTATAAAATTTATCACCATAAATAATTTTTTTTTATTCAAGGCATTTTCATAAAAAACGAAATTTTTCGTATTAATTTTTAAAATAATTGAAGTCAATTTAAAGTTTCTCTATTGCCAAATTATTTCATCGCCAGTTTAAAAATTATTTAATGCATATGTATAATAAATTAAATAAAATTAATAAAATATACAATATATTTTTAAAGATATATTTTATTTATTTTTAATTATTATACAGACACATTAAACATTAAAAAAATGGAAGCTTAAAAACTTTAATTACCTTTGATATAACATTATAATGATTTACAAAGGAATAAAAACAAGTTAAATAAATATTTGAAAAATATAATAAAACTGTAATGTATAGTTCAAAAGTTATCATACATTGGACAATGAAGACTTAATGAGAAGAGAAACATAAAAAGCACGTTGAGATTATTGGAAATGTGTACGTGTCAGTAATATCATCCAACGTTTTTATCCAATTTGAGATAAACTTGAGATTTCATCAAACTTTATGATGTCATTACTGTAGTATCGTCAAGCGCTTCTCTAGTTTTCTTATTTGATACATTCCCCTGATATTCTTGGTGATACATATGCATGATACATAAAGACCTTCCATTTTTCTATATTACACATTCTATATTACATTGCCTTTTTGCCGAACAATATCCACAAAGGTCAGGTAAAATAAAACGCATGGCGTTCTTTTATTTTGATGAAATTTCGATTATGCGAGAATGTGTCTCCGATTTTAAATCGTCGATAAAGCCCTAGCAATATTTATATAGAATTATCTATTCTCACATCTAAGCAAATTTTTTTAAATGTTTTTATTAAATAAAATTAATGTTATTGATTTATAGATCTCATATAAACATGACAAATGGATTAATTTACCAATAAATATAACACACAGTTTCATCACACATGTAATGATTGATGATTTCACGGTAGATTAAGAGTGCAATCATCCGACATTAATATTATGTAATAACTATCCTATTAATCCATATGTGACTAGAGAACCTTCTATTTCGTATTGCATCACATATCGAATCGCTCATTCCTATCCTATTACCGCAGTTATTTCTTCAATGCTGGCGCTATCATCTACCGAGCGATCTATCTACTGCAACACAAACCGCATACTCTAAATGCTATCGAATATATCGAATGCACTATCCTATCCAGAATTCCATTCACGCTGATAGCAAAAATACTACGCTTCGGCCGGCTTCGGAATTTCTATGTAAAAGTATTTACGAGCAAAAATGCGGTCTGAAAAGAGAAAGCTGGAACATCAACACATTTTAAATACACAGATGTTTTATATTACAAACCTTTCTTTTTACTTAGCTATTACTTCTGTCCTTAAAGAAAATAATAAAAGTATAAAATACTAATTTTCTACAAGGAAAAAAATGTTATGACATGTTGAAAATGATAGTGTATTATTGTATATTGTACACATTTTTTATATTAGAATATTTAATAACATTTTGAAAAATGGATTCTTATGCTAGTGCAACGTTAATTAATTAAATCAGTATGGGCATGTACTCGCATATAATAATAATTCAAAATTGGTAGAGTCTCTATTCTATTTGTAACAAAAACATCTATTTTTTAATTAATTTATCGTGCCTTTCATTTAAAAGAATAATTACATTATTTTGCATAATTTTAGACAAGCTAAACATAGTTCTCTGATTTCCTTGTTTGAATAGTGTATATTTCGTATGTTTACAATTCCCTTGGTGTACCTATTTCGCAATTTCATTAATGCGCATTTCAAACAATTCAATACGTTCTCAATTCTTTCGATTACTGTTCAATTCGTTTCGTGCGATTTGCAAAATTGTTCTCTCAGTATAGTATATAAAGTAATCAGTTTGCGTACCCGCACTGCCCGTTTAATCGCAGAGAATCGCTCGAAACGCGATTTCCCATCGCGATTACTAAATTAGAGAAAGCGACTTTTTGTACGTGATGCTCGATACATTTCGACGATTTTTTTTTTTATATTAAAATAGGTCAACGTTTAAATTATGACACTTTGGGCGTATTATTGAAATTGAAGCTCGAGCATTATAAAATTATGATAATGTTGGCACTATCGCGAGGATTTATTCGTGTGTATAATAATCGAATGTTGATTTTACTTCAATAATTAGTTACAATCGCGAAAAAGGTATTATCAAATTTAAATGAAATTATTAAGATTAAAGTTAGTGCAGTCATAAAAAAACAAGAAATTAAGAAATAATTACGTATTTTTGAAGTTCGATTTATTGGCTAATTATTTGCTGATGCATTCCCGATATTATTGCCTCTGCCGAATCGCTAAAACAATGGCTATGTTAACACAAAATTAAAGTTTGCGATGCCATAAAGTTGGGAATACAATTTATATGAATTATTTATTTTGGATTTGATTAGACGGTGTATTGCAGCAATTTGTATAATAATATGGTATACTTATAAATGTCATATTTATGTCTGTGCTTTATGTTTGGCTAGAATATGATATGTCTCCTTTAAAGACTTGCTTTTTCAATTGTAATTTGGCTTAATATTCGAAATCTTAAGAACCAGAGAGTTCTGTTATAAGAGAAATCTTGGAAAATACCATCTCTATATTTGCTTAATCTTATATTTTAATGCCGATGTTGGAATGGGAGTTAGCTCCTTGCAAACTTATAAATATTCATAAGAAATTATAACACGATTTTTTTTTCTCTTTTTTGCTTCTGTTCTCGCTTTGTCTTAACGAATCTTAATTAACTACATAATGAATATATATCGTACCCGTCTTTTTAGTGTATTCCGTGACTTAAACCTGAGTATAGATATAATTATCTACGTATTAAAAGAAATCTGTGCAACTAAAATCAGTTCTATAAAGCTTTTAAATAATCTTTATACAATTAATATTATTTTCTTGTTACATTTATGAAAATAATAATTAATTTTTTTTATATTATTGCTAAATTAAAGTTAGAAATTTCTCAGTTATTTACAATTTTACAAATTTGTATTTACTAAAGTAATATACTTATGTCATATAATGCTTATTTTTGGATGTTACAACATTAAAATGGAAAAAATTTGTTGCATTATTACACTTGCATAATTTTTGTTTTTTGTATATAGGAATGTAAAATATAACGTCGCGCATTTCGAGCGCATACTTAAGTCAGCAAACTTTTAGACGTATATCATTTGCGCGAGTTCCTTTCCATTTGTACTTAACTATTAAGTTAAACCAAGCGCACGGATATTTTTACTAGCGAAAGCAATTGCTGACGACGTTCTTGCAAAATATATGTAACAGTATCGCGACTCCTTCAAATTGGCTCACACTCACTTTAAGGGTACTCCCGCAGATTCAATTTTTGGCCTTATTTATTTTGTGTATCGCGAATCGCCGTCGGGAATCGAAACAAAAGTTCATCGTGTGAAATATTATATTAATTATTATTATATTAATTATTATGATTTCTTGATGATTATACCTTAATACTTTTATGCACAGAATAATGAGATAAATCGATTGGTGTAAAGAAAACACAGTTATTTAAAAAAAATGTAATATTGAATATTTATTAAATATTGTATGATTTGCTTGAAAAGAAACTATGTGTTTTTTTTACAGCAATAAATTCACTTCATTATAGAAACTAGAGAATCTTATTAAAAATTCTATGTGTTAAAAAAAAGAAATAACGTACATTTAAAAAAATTTAGATAAAAATATATATCGCAAAATTAAAGAATTAAATTATAATTATAAATCAATATACTAGAGGTGTGCAAATAGTTCGAGTTCGAATCAAATCGCATCGAATAACAATAGATTCGATTCGAGTTCGTTTTCGAATCTGCAAGAAGAAATCAAATATATAGTTCGAGAATTTCGAATCAACAATGGTTCGATTTCGAATCGATCGCCTAATGTAATGTTAATCTGGGAAAATTTGATTCAGATTCGATTCGTATTCGAATTAAAGAGATTCGATTCGATTCGATTTCGAACATGTTATAAAAAATTCGATTCAATTCGATTCGACTATGCAAATGCTTGGTTCGCACACCTCTAGAAATTATCTTGGACGTAGTCATGACGATGGGCTTGAAGATCTCCAGCATCACCCGATGTACTGTTGCCGTACAATTAGCTCTCCCTTATCCTCGAGCAACCGATCACGCCGACGTATCCTGCCGGTTGAGCTTATTCATCAGATCACGTAGATAACGCACGATGCGAAGTACAGTAGTAAGTATC
>NW_012026858.1:304003-345400 GCF_000956235.1 Wasmannia auropunctata
AAGTACATACGGATATTTCGATATGTTAAATACTTTTTTTTTATTTAACATTTCTTGACAAAATTTTTTGGCCGAAAATGACATTTTTTTTTCAAATGTTTGCAATTTTTATAAAAATCTATATTTTAAAATATCCGTATGTACTTCTGTAGTGCATATTATATAGTTTTTAAAAAATTTTGGTTTTTTGCTCCAGGTTCAATCGAATGGCAGATCCCCGCAACGCCGATTTGACAGTGACTACAAAAACGACGTTTAATAAAATGGCTTCAGCGTCGTCATTTTATTAAAAAAATAAATAAAAAAAATATTTTGTACTTCTAAAGACATGTATTATTAAAGCCTTAAAACGAATTTTGTATTACTTTTATTATTTTCCTAAAAAAAATTCCCAAAGTTATCTATGATTTTTAGGCGCTCAAGGTGGTGTAACTCCTTAAATATTACAAAATTTCTACAACATATGTGATATCATATATAAAACATATCTCGTTACATGTATTTGAAAATGATAGATGCTTTGTTTGCATCACTTTAACTTTATATTGTTGTATCATTAAAAATATTATAATCTAATAAATAATATGATTATATGTTACATTAATATTAAAGTATTTAAAAACTCGAGATAACTAAAACCATGTTATAAAAGATTACTATAATATAATAAAAAATATGATCCACACATTCGTAAAAAATCTATTAATGTATCGTAATTTTCAAACAATTTAATTCTTGTAGAAAATTGCTTTAGAACACATAGGAAATTTAGTTGAAAACATCAGAGAAAAAAAGCGATAAAATGTGGTTTGCGGAAACAGAGACGCTTGGGAATTAATTGTAATGCACATGAATAATTGCAACCATTTTTTCGCGTGCATGTGAGAGAATAACAGTGATATGGATTCGTACCGGAATTATATTTCCCGTGAATTATTTATTGTAATCAAGAAACAGAATCAGATACTCTAAATTTCAGAGTCTAAAGTAATAGAATTAAAATGAGTTCTATCAAGTCTTCTTTAATAAAAATTTTGGCGATAAGAAAGATGCTTAGTCTAAAATTTAACCAAAGAAAAATTTTGACAATTTTAAAGTTTAATAAATAATTCATACATATATCTAAACGTTACTTTACAAATCTATTTTCTTCTTTTTCATATGCTTTTTATTTCTCCCTTTTTCTATTGAAATATTATTATCTTGTTTGTACTTATAGATACAATGACAAATACGTTAAATTAAGTGCAATTTTTACAAAATAAAAATAAGAAATTTATATTTAAAATTAAATTTGCATTAAATTAGTTATATATATATATATATATATATATATATTAAATATTATAAATTTTTAATAACACCCTAAACAAAAAAAAATGCCTGCATTTAATAAAAATTCATATTAGTCACTTCTTGATGTAATATTATGTATTTATATACATATAAAATTTTATATAACATATTTTTTATTACATATAAAAAAATATATGCAATACAACATGCTAGTATAACTTTTATAATAGTATTTGCTAACAGTGATCGTCAGCTATCATTGATCTCTGAATGCCACAGTTGAATTAAAAAGACCTATACATTTCTATCAATATTTTCTCTCTTATTATCGATAATAAATGCAATATGTAGAAATCGTGATGTATGCAAATGTTTTGTAAAGTGATGTAATTATATTATATCAATTTCCGTAATTGGGAGTTATTATCTACTGCAGATTGCTAATAAAACCATAAGCAAAGCAAACATAACAGATATGTTTGCTATCATATTAATTATTGTATAGTAATAGAGAAATAATCTCTCCCTCTCTCTATCTCTCTCTACTGTTTGTTACGACACATACACAAAACAAATAAACCGCGTGTTTTCTCTCTCTCTCTCTCTCTCTCTCTCTCTCCCCCTCCCCCCTTAATAAACTAGCATGCTATTTCGTACGATCATAAATTAATCTTATTGATCGATTATTCATATGTAAACTTTCCATTCGTGAATTAAAATTATGTAACATGTTATTATAGTAGAAGTACGGATTGAACGAATTCCCTAGCGAGAAATAAAAATTGCATGGCTATAAAAGCACACGCATGAAATTTAATAACACGTTTCACTAAATCAGCAACGAAAAATCGACTTTGTATTAAAAAAAGAGAAAAAGAGAAACTATCAGAGCGAAATAATATGGAAATAAGCGGTGAACATCAGTAGATAAATTTTCCTGGCGCACCTGTTTGACGCGACATAAATTCATTCGGTATAAACGCGGCGAAAAATATCGCCGCGTCGGGCGAAACGCCGACTTTAGTTACGAAAATGTTAGTTTTCAGATTTAATAAACGTCCCTCTATTCTCTCTGCCGCTACGTAGTTCCCTTTGTTCATAAATATTCTGTTATAAAAAAAAGGATGAGAATATGAAGTATTGAGCGCCACCGATAAATAAATAACAGGATATTTTAAGAAAAATATGATGCATTAATGTTCAGCTGTATAGATCGTTAATCAACATCACCTCAAGAATTAAGTCTAACAAATTAATCAATTCAATTCGTATAAATGGTTAAATTTTTAAAATCAATTTAAAAAGATTTTTAATTTTTAATTTAATTTAAATTTAAATTTAACTTAAGTTAATTTTTTAATTAAATCGTATTATGTTATGATTGCAAAGTAATATACATATATGCGTATGTACACTTAGCAAGAAAAATATGAAAGAATTTATTCAAATAATGGGCGTAAGAGTCAAATTTGGCCAATGCTGAATGTTGGTTACCCAATAATATTCTTAATTTTTGAATTTTTGAATTTTAGCTATCGTAAACTGTGCCGATTACTGGTTTTTAAGAATGCAAGTTTTTTTTACAGTATTTAAGATGCTTGTAGTATCATCGTCGAATTGGCGATTAATTTAATTTGTTAATATTTCAGCTTTATGATTACGTTCTTAAAAACCGACAGTAATCGAAGCGCAGTTTACAATAGCTGAGATTTAAAGATTTAGAAATTAAAAATATTATTGGGCAATCAACATATTCTCGCCTTGACCGAATTTGGCTCTTTCACCTTTATTATTTGTTTTATATGTATATCGGCCTTGTTTGAAATTATTATAATTTATTCAAGTTTACAGTTAAAAGTGTTGTGAAATTATTTATACTACTAATATTATTGTTATTATTAATAAATTAAGTATATTTCTTAGTATTGCGGTAATCAAAATAGAAAAGAATATTACAGTTATAAGTAATTATTATATACATTACTATTTTGATAATATTATAACACAACACGCTTATTATACTATCACAGTAGAAAAGTCATAAATATGTAATTGCATTAACGATTATGTATTTATGATATTATAAGTTATGACAACAGTGCCATTAATATCACATGATAATGTGTATGTTAGAAATCAATTATATATCACATTCTCATATTGAATAAGAGAGAACTATACCGCATTAGCGACTAATTACCGCATCAGATTCCAATATATTGTACTATACGAGAGTACACTTCGCTCCAATACATTTCCATTATCACCCATTATCATGCAACAAATGCAAGATAAGAGAAAAATTACATCAAAGTACATAGCATTATTAATGTAAAATAATTATGAAAAGCAATCAGAAAGCAGAGGACAAGAAAATTGTAGTTACACTAATTTCGTAATATCTGAATATTACTCTGTAATTTTCATTAGTAACATACAATGAAATATACAATGACACACAATATTATACTACCTGTAATGCTTTTTGCAATTTTAAGCGTTACATAACATTTGTACACACGTCACAATAATTGTCTATGATTGTTTTTTTTTTCCAAATCAAGACATAGTTTAGTTTAAAAAAGAATGAAAAATTAAAAAAATATAGAATTTGATTTAAATGAAAGTTAAAATATTTAAGTAATGGCTAGTTTAAGTAACGAGTTAATTAAATGTGCTAATCATTATTTGCTGATATTTATTACAACTGTTATTTGACATTTAATACGAGTTTTTTTAATTTATATATTTTTATCTTAATAACATAAACACTGGTTATTATTTCTTTTTTTCGCTAATACCTCAAGACATTTTTGCGCGAGAAGAAAGTCGCGTCATTTCCGGTCATAAATTAAAGTCTGCCTCTGTCGTAAACGATAATTGCAACCCTGCTGGACAGCAAATTAAACGAGTGCGGGGACAATGAGAGTAGCGCACAAAGGCGACTCAGTACTATACCGCCGTGAGTGAAGAGAGCGACGACGAACGAACGTGACTTCTAACTAGAGGAACATAAAGCGAAAAGTTAAAAAGACGAAACAACCGCTGAGAGTGGTGACCAGCACTGACGTGCAATTCACAATTGCACGATGAAAGTTCTCTTGGTACGAAGTATCGTCGGTCTCTTCGATAAAACCGAAGAAATAAACGTAATGTGCACAAAATATATACAGGCAATCATACATTTCTGTTTCATCATGTGACGAAGGCGAGTATAATAAAAACATACTACAGGAAAGTAAAAAGTTAGTTTGTCGCTGCAAATAATAAGCTTTTTTTTATGAAACGATTACCAAAAATATTTTTTTTCTTTGTAATTTTGGATAATCAATCAGTAAATGATATTTTTCAGAGAGCAAAATATTATTTTACAGTGACTTTATGTAGGAAATCATTACATGTTACTTATATATGTAAACTGTAATCAGTGATCTTATTAAATCTATACTGATTGCGGTTTAGCAATATTTAGAATGCACTTGTATCCAACATTTCAAGTTCGAGATACACTGCCTCGAGTATCTCTAACATTGCGATAAGTTTTACGAAATCAGAATTACGATTGACTGAGAAATCAATCATTCCTTCCGTGAAATTACACGTACTTTCCGCTTTGCATTTTGAGATCAAAATTACTCGTGTGAAATGGAGCGCAATAAAAGATATTCGAATTTGGGCACGCGAATATCAATCACGAATCAAGTAAATGTCAATTGGAGCAATATGTATCTAATTTATAAAAGAGAAAACTGAGAGATTTTTGTATATTTTAAACGAATTTTATTACGAAAGGGTCACTGATTCTTTTGTATAAATATTTCTTGATATTATAGTGATTAATATTTCATTCGAAAATGCATATTTCTAATGAAAGATTTGTTGACACAGGTGATGAAATTTTACGATTATTGTTCATAAATTGTTCATTAAATTTACAAAAAAAAAATTACATCACAAGATGCAATAATTTGCACGGATAATAGTTCCTCGCTTTTTTGCGACGCTTAATAGAATTTCATTATTTAAAAGTTTTCTTAATATTAATCTTTGATATACTTCCATTTAATCGCACTGTAACTTTCTAATAATCTTATTGTAAATATGCTAATAATATTGAAGAGAAGTTGCTCTATATGCTTCCATCAATTCCTATCTCCATTGTTAACACTAGGTTTGCATTTGCTACCTATTTGCATAAATTTCTATATTAATTACTCTCTCCCCGAAAACCCATGTATCTAATCATTATCGTATTTGATTTAACCAATCTCGCAACCGTTGTTTACATTTTGACCGAAAATTTGCGCATGAGTAACAGATATGTTGAATTATTTGTATTATTTAATAAATTATAAAACGAGTTTTTCAACAATTATCCATATATGTGTTAGAAATGAAACGTATATAACGTTTAGAAGTGTTTAATTTTCTAGAATTTGTTTTAAGAGGAATCAAAATTTTTTTCTCGCAGTTCCTTAATTCTTCACGTCACTTCATTAAATTTATTGACAATTGCAAAGAATTTTATTAACATCAAATTCCAAGCAGACTTTTTTACCGTTCCAAAACTTAGCCAAATTATTAAATCTTTAATTTTAAGTCATAATGGACTGAGTTATTTCTCGATCCGATAAAGGCTAGCGTCTTATAGGTTTTTGAAAGACAGCCTTAGAATAATAAGACAGTACTTATATAGGTATTCTCTTATTGTTCGAAGAATCGATCGTATCTCGTAGCGACGCTTATCGAGATTACTTAAGCCCAGTAAATTAGCCTGCCACGTTTCTGTCCCCGGCAGCACCCTTATTTGCGTAGCACCGTCCCTCGAATTCGATAGAATGCCGATGTTGGTATAAGTTATGACAAAGGAGAGACTTATCGTAAAAGAAGGATTATGCAATAAGGCCGGTGCGGCAGAATATTCTTCTGTGTGAAAGAGATCTCGCAGAAAATTGACGAGAGTGAGGTGTGCTTTATTATGCGCAGTCCTCCTTTATAGATCCGTTCTTATAGATATCGCACCATTCCCTCGTGGTAGTTAATTAGCTTTATAATTAATTCTTTTATTCTCAGTGATGGGATTACGCTTCGGATAAAATGTGCTCATTAAGACGACAATTGTGTAACACGTTTAACATTTTGGAAATGCTATTGTGTTCGAAAAACACAATAGATACTTTCATGATTATTAACGTAAAGTCAGGATAGTAGAGTAAAATGCATTATTAACAGTACTCCATAAATTGATATTAATATTTCGAAATGAGAACAGAACTATTTTGTGAGATAAAAGCGGGAAGGAAGGAAATGTCGGTACAAAATGCATCCCCATCGTTTCGGGAGCTATTAGTGTTTTGTTCTGTATTAATCTCGGTGCGTAAGTGCATTTATTCCTTTGTTTGATTATCAGAGGAAAAATATCAATCTCAAGGAAATCACATTTTATATTTCTACATTTCTTAATCGGGTAGTTCTTACCTATATAAAAAGAATGTATAATAAAAATGTATAAGGAATGTATAAATTTAAAAGTTAAATTTATAAATTTCTATTTTCAATAAATGCCTTACTAATAAAATTTGGATATATAGGATTATTATGACATACTGTTTTGCCATAAATTATTCTTACGATTATTCACATTGGATTCTGAAAAACTTTTTAAATTGATTTCTCAATTTTGATACGCAAATTAAGTTTCTTTTTTTATAAAATAAAAATTGTGTAATTAATATTTCAGACATAACTTTATATAAAAATTTACACAAAACAGAATATTATTTCAAGTCTTTTGTTATAAGAAAACATCACTAACAAAACATTCCCATCGTTCCGTGTTATACGAATTAGCGTGACACCCAGATATGTAATAGCCCATAAAAATAATGACCGTTTGATTGCAGAAATAATTGCGTAATTGCACGTTGCACGTTGAAGCATATATAACGAATCGGGTCAAACAAATCGGGTCACATTTTTTATCTACCTCGATAACTCGAGAAAAAAAAGAGCAGTTCTCGTAGACAAGAAATGAAAAGAAAACGGAGTTCACGATGTATCTCAAAGCAATGAAACAGTTTTTCGATCGCGTGCATCCGTCCGTAATAGCTAACCGATCAAGAAGATAGTATCAGAGGCATAATCTTTTGCATCCTCCGAGAAGCAATGATGCGCGTAAATTTAATTAAATTTACTCCGAAAAGCAGAGTATTTAGCTCGACAAAGCAAACAAATAGCTGAAGAAGTAAATGACGTAGTAATTTGGTCTTCATACCGTATTCGGCAATCCAATTTTAACGTATAATATTCCACATAATTATAAATTCTCGTTAGTCTATTCGGCAATCTAATTTTAATGCATAATGTTCCACATAATTATAAATTCTCGTTAATCCGTTGATATTATTTCTCAATTTGCGAGATACTTATTTACAAAGATCTCATCAATCACAGAATAGTATTTTCGCTTAAACGATTTATATAAATGACTTGACAATAAATATAAGAATTAGATCATTTAAAATCATAAAATTCTTGGGGGGAAAATACGAGAGGATAATAAATATAAAAATTAGATCATTTAAAATCATAAAATTCTTGGGAGAAAAATGCGAAAGATGGATACATTATACTCGTCGATTAACTAATTGTAAGATATCTTTACGCGACGTAATATTATTTTTTGCGACGAAGATGTTAGATTTCTGCGATAAAGGAGCAATGGTTCGTCATGACTAAAACTGCATGGCTGATTTTCTAAACGGAATATGAAAGTACAAAGAATATGAAATTCGCTAATTTATTATTTAACTTTTAAAAGGTAGCGCGCAATCTTAATACTCAAAAGCTTTCGTAAATATAGCTATACATAAGTAAATGCAAATTTTTGCCGTTAAAATTTGGAAAAGTTTACGTCCAAGCGAACCGGAATTAACCGGAATATTCATTTGATTTGCATTCGATTGTTCACGAGATACTTAGTTTTCTCAAAGAGACTGTAAAATAATTTTACTTTCACGATCTCGTGCCAAAGCTCTTTCTTTGTGCATCACAGAAGAAAAAAATATTTCAAAGATCAAAGATATTTCTATTTTAAACAGATATCTCTATCTTCGATAGACGTATCTATAGAAATGAATATGAAAAGATAATTAAAGATAAAGCATTTTTAATTTAACATCACTAAATTTCGATAAATTTGTTGTCGACAATTCATATATATACAATACATGAATATATATCGACCTGTTTCTTACATTATAACTATAAAAATAACTATTCTCTAATATGTTTATTTTGCCAGACAATTTTCTGGTTTTAAAAATGTAACAAGAAATATAATTTTCTATGTGTTTAAATGAAATGCAATCCTTTTGTAAAATGAGAGTCGCACAAACTAAGTTTACGTCGAGACAGATTGTAATTTGCGCTAATTAAACAAACGTATGAAAGTCAAGAAACTGACATTAAATGCGCACTGTTCGTCCCATAATTATATATACCGCGACTGTAAACGTTTGTTCAAGCAAACGGAATCACTTGCTTCATAAAGTATAATTCCAGTTCTGTGCGCGATAATTCACTGTATGAAAGCGACCTTCTTCAATTGAAATTCAAGCACGTTGAAAACTCGACGCAAAGTTACGAGTCATAACGATTAGGTTTCCGAGGAGAGCGTCGTCGTCTCCTCTTTAAGAAACCGCTCAAGGAATGTGTCAAAACCGGGCATTATGTGCGACCGAGGCGCATTCTCGACGTGCACCACCGCATCTTGGAAAGTTCCGCCGTTTTCGAGATAAGTACGAGAAGAACGCGCTCGCTTGTGCTGGCGGTCCAGAATGACTTTATTAGTTCATGAAGACGACTGTTAAAGTTGATTAACGCTAAATCTCCGGATTGTGCTAAACTTGCGCGTCCTCGTTTCCACACTCCGCGCAAATCGCATAAACCATTCTCCCACGAGAGAAGAAGAGTGCAACGTGGCGACGAGAAACTGCTAAAGTCCATTTTAAACGAATTGCAATTCACATCAAGTCTGAAATTATATATTTTATATATTTATAATAATTCCATATGTCGAATATTTCTATATGTGTGTATTCTGATTCTTCAAATGTTTTTTGCATAGGTTGAGTATAAAGTCATAAATAGATTTCGTTCACGAATTGCCTTTATTATCACGAATTATCTGATATAAATTCAAGATCGTTTAGAACGTAATGTGAAATTTTAATTTATGACAAGCCAAAGTTATATTTTTTAGCATCACTTAATATTGATTGACAAGAAATTGCTGAATAAAACGACTGTTTTGATTGCCACTATTTAAAAATGCCAAACATTAACATTTATATGATTGAATCATTAATCCTATATAAAACGCAATTTAATTAAAAGTTAAAGTTTAATATTATCAAATAATTAATCAATATCACTTTATGCGTGTTACGACCAAACGATTAAGTACCGTGTAAAAGGTCGCTTTTAATTAAATCTGATGATTGTCAGACATAATGGGAGAACACAATTTTCATTTAAAACTCTAATACATTCCATTAGATTATTTCGCGATACGCCAATGAATCTCTATCACAATTCTCGAGCGCATGAAACATAATATTATTTAATAATACAATATAAAAGAATTTATAGTGTACACATGAAATTAATTCGAAATTTCAATTTACAAAAGAGAGCGTGTAAAAATACTTTTGATTGCCAAAGTAAGTTTTCCATATGACTCTCCTCTGACACCGAATTACTCTTGAAATGAAGAGAAAAATGTTCACGTAGGACGACAAAATCACTTTTTACGCCGAACTTCTCCCGGGAAATCTGACAAAGTCATGATTATAATTTATCATTCCTTTTGTCCCTGATCCTACATTATATTTTCTCGTACATACTGGGTATCCCAGTTTCACGTACGCTTCTTTTCATATATACGAACAACTTGGAGTAAATTTTTTCTCGAGGAAAAATGAAAAGGCCAATTTATTCTCATTCACATCTTTAAATATATGCATAACTGAGGTCTCAAGTTGAAATTCTAAAAGCGAGAGACTTACTTGGAAACTTTTCGAAATAAAAAAATAATTTAATTACAGTTAAAGGAAGAATCAGATTTTCTTTTATCTATTCGCAGATTTTTAAAATTTAATTCTCTCAAAAATGCAAAATATTTAATTCAACAACCACTTGTTTCGCTAGAATTTTTATTAAGGAATAGCTGCGAATATAGTTACTGGAAATCTCAAATACCGTATATATCCCGCGAGTAAAAATGCAATTTGGTTATCGAGGTCAAACTTGATTATCGTCGGAATAAATCTCAGAAGAGACTGGTCGGCGAGACGGACAAAACGTGCTCGTAAATCAAAAGAGGGAAGGACGCCGCGGGTCTTAAGCCAATTGGAATTGCGTAAATGAGTTATAATATTGTTGTTCGCACATCAGCCACGTGTGTTTTCCTTCCATGAGCTTTTGATCGAATCTCTCTCGGCACCCCGCGTCTCGATTCGTCGTATCACAAATAAAGATAAATCTAATTCGACAGTGAAAAGGATTTCGGCCTGTCGTCGCCCTCACCTTAGGCTGGTGTCTTCCTAAATGATTAGACGACCTAAAAGTCAATTGCTTCGTAAGACAGAGCAAGTTAGGGCTCGATGTGAGCTGTTGAGTAAAATAGAAATAAGATAGAGATAGTTGAAAATAATTGATGTTAAATGCGCGCAATGCAGGATTAAAGTTCGGATGAAAATTCGATATAAGACGCGTATACGCAAATATACAATTTTTAGAGAAATAATAAAGATATGAAATGCAATATAAGTATTAAAAGTATCGTGAAAGCAGAAGCTTTAACGTAAGATAATCGCACGTTATTTTCTAATCAAAAGTAGGTCTTTTATAAAAAGAAATATAGATAAACGACAAAGATTATTACAAATAAACTTTCGAGCAAACTTAAAAAAAAAATCTGATAAAAAGTAGATCTTCGAGTCATTCGGAAAATCGAAAAATCATTCAGCCGGATCAAAGGCATGCAGATCATAGCTCGAGGATCGCTATGGGACATAGCGGCTTCCGCAACTATTCGGAGCTAGAGATTGACTTTTATATGAGTTTACATCGTACCGGGAGGACAGGGGAGAAGAGTGCATAAACGGTACAAAGGACAACACGTAAATTAAATTCCGCAGCATTCCGGGAAAGATACAAAACTTGTCGCGAATTTGATGTTGGATCGTCAAAAAAGCTTAAGTAGTAATTTGATAAGTTTTATCTAATAAGTTATATCTGATAGATATAACGTATAAATTTCACAAATTTACAATAATCATAAATATATTAATTACAAATTTAATATTTTAGATTAATTTTTGCTACATTTTATTTGTATTTTAATTCGTCCTGGATTTATAAAATAATGGATGAAAGCAATCGACTTTTATTTAATATAAAAAATTGTCTTATTAATATAAAATATAATAATAATACGAGAGAGACAGAGAGAGAGAGAGAGAGAGAAATATTATTTTATATGTAATTTGATGTATATTAATTTTCCTTTCGCTTCTGATAGTAAATGAAAAGATATTATCTATATGCAGATAAATGTACGTAGATAATATCTTATCGCAACTGTCAGAAACTACAAATTTATCATTAATCATGACTATATTAATTAGAAATTTAATATTTTTTTAGATCTATTTTTGTAACTATAACATTTACATTAATTTTAATTTGTCCTGGATTTATAAAATAATGAATAAGAGCAATTTATTTTTAACTAATATAAAAAATTATCTTGTTTTAATATAAAAAATGAGTGATATTTTATACATAATTCAATATATATTATTTTCTTTTTGCTTTTTGACAGTAAATAAAAAGATAGATGTTATCTATACGCGCTACATAAATATAAACAGATAATATCTTTTATCACAAATTGTAGTAGAAGTGAAAAAAAATTTTAATTCATCTCTGTTTTTGCTGTTAGACGCTGACTTCAATAATGTCATAAATATAATAAAATAATTTTTTCATCTGGAGATTTTTTCTCTCTTCATATAGAATTATCGCAAATAAAATATAAAAATCTCATAAAGGAGTAAACAGATTTCAGACTATGTCGAAGACATTTTAACAAATTTCTTGTCCTCAATTATTATTTTAAAATCACGACTCACCGCACCGTCGAAATTCTACTGTGGGATTCGCTGCGGGACCGCCACGACACGCGGCTACTGCGCTTTCGCCAAGATTCCGGCAAAATAAATGGCTCGATTCCACCAAGTTATACAGGATCTGTAAAAGACAAAATTATAATTTCAAATAAAATTATTAATTTCAAATAAATTTTGCTTTGAAACGTCGTGCGCCTCTTTCGCAAAATAGATTCGTCGCCAAAGAGCAGAGACGACGATTTATGTAGTATAGCGCGATCGAATAAGTATAATATACCGGAATCGTACAAAACCATCGAGGAAAATGGTTTTCCGAGGACGTTGGGAAGAGAGATCTCCCGATTTATATATATTTGTACGCGCGGAAAGAAAATCCTCTTTCCCCCGGGTTGCACGCATACCTCATTCCAATCCGCGCGCAAATCCACGGCGAATACACCGGGAATGACAACGAGATCTCGATATTATGTAAGACCAGTTTGCAAAACCGTACGCACATCGTTCGACGCGACTGTCGAGAAGCCGCGAAATGGATTTCGTCGACTCGAGTTCGAATGCGGACAGTTCTCAGTCTCCCCGCGAGCGGCGCCACGAACAATACCGAGCGCTCCGGACGTGACTCCGAAGTGCAGTCGATCACAAGATAATCGGGACATTCCTATCTTATCGACTATCGCTTGCTCGATAAATTCCACGGCGACACTTCGATAAACATTTTCCTGTATGTATATAAGTTATATCTATATTAGATATCATGAGAGACAATGAAATGAATTATTTTCACACATTGAATATTATTTTCTATCAAATATCTTTGACAAAAAACCATTTTTTGCCGTAAAAAATACTACTTATTGTTTCTTTTGCCTGCGTATATAGCGTATATAATTATGCATACGTTCGTCTGCGCACGTAAAGTTGTTTCAGGACGCGACTGAAATTATGACGGAGTGAATATTATCAACAATGGAAGCATATATGTAGACATAAACGTATTATCGCGAATGACAATCGGACGGAGCGTAATCGCGTGAGTGGAAACAAGCTCAAATGTTTGTAATATAGTTCGTGCCTCGCTATCTACACATATGTGGCAAACAGAATGTAAATAACGTACGGAGGGAATTGTATATACGTGTCGCGCTCGAACAGAGAGATGTCCAAGAAAAAGAAAACATGTGACATTATATTAATATTCATGGCCGCACATCGTGTGTGGCGTGGGTGTGCAGTGTATGAAAAATAAGCACGTGGAACATACAAAAACTGATATCCTTTTTTTATTACATACCATGTATATTTGCATCGCGCTCGAATAACACAACGGGAGACAAAATTAATAAGTTGCACAAGCAAAACAAAAAGTCATGCTGACATCAAAATGGTGTCAAAATGGCTCCAAAGTGATTCTTAAAAGTCACTTTTCGGTCACGATTCATTTTAACGCCATTTTAACGTTGCATCGTGACTCTAACGTTATTCTGCTTTTGTGTGCTGTAGTTTTCGTCGTTTGCGTGATTATATCGGAGATTTCTTTATTTCAACACGTGCGCGCTATCGTAATATGATCAGAGCTGAGCATAATAATTACATATTTAAACAAATGTTGAGGATTTGCGAAAGAGTACTAAGATGTATCTTCTGTAAAATATATGATATCCTTAATTAATTCGTAACGCGAGACTTTGGAGGAAATTGGATAGTATATAGTGTGTATAAAACAGAAAACAAGTTCGCACGGCGAATTATCCCGTCGCTATCGTCATTATCGTCGTTGACCTGCGCTAAAAGGCACAAAAATACAATGTTTTTTGTGAACGATATATATTTTTAACTTTTTATTTTTAAATGTTACACCCGACGCGCACAGCACAGCAGCCGCGGCGATCAGCGACGGTATACGGCCTCCATTAATCTCGAACCTTGCTCTTTATCCTGAGACAATAAAAGGCACGTATAAGTGCGTGACGCGCGTGACGCGTATATATATTTTATATATACACATTTCTTTCGTCACGCGAGATTATCGATCTACCATTAATGCCCCCCTCCCCCTCCGCCGAGTCAACGCAATTATAAAGCTCGTCTATAAGCCTAATCTGTTTCGCACGAAGCCAATTTTCCCGGAATATCTGAGCTCTGTGCTCGTCGAGAACGCAGATAACACGATATACATTCTTCGAAGAAACAAAGAAAGAGAGATAGAGAGCGAGATGGAGAAATAGATAATATATGTATATACCTATATTATACGTTCTATGTACGCTTTGTATATCCGACTTTTCCTCGAGAACATCCGAAAAAAAATTAATGATTCATCCATTTGCTCCTAGCAACTCCCCTCCCTCCGCCCCTCCTCAAACGACTAAATTTACCGAACGGGGCGGGCGAGCAGCGGCGACGGCGGTGGCGGCGGCTCTAAATTTGACAATCATCCGAACGACAGCTGTTGCGTCGACGCTGCGCACGGCGATCAGCTGTTGCGGCGTGGCGCGCGCGCACACCGGGGCTTAGGGACTTTCGCGGGGACGCGGGTGCGCGTGCGCGCGCCGGCCTGCGGCGCGCGACAATTCGAAGGGCCTCCGCGATGCGATGCGCAAGATGTCCCCAGAGATGCCGGAAACGCTGTTAACCGCGAATCCGCGAAATCGCTCGCGCGACGAACCGCGGGTGGGACGAGGACGAGGACGCGCGAATCTGCCGTGGCGAGACAGAACCGCGGCCACGCGACGTTTCATTGAAGAAGAAGAGCCCGTCGGCAAGGATCGGCCGGGGCGAACTCCGCGCGTTTCAGTCCGCCGACGGACGATCGCGCGGCGCGGACGCACGTGACGTTTTCGTTACGTGTCGCGTCGTTCGCGTTTGCCCGAAACGCTGCGGCCGGAAGCGAGCGAGAGAGGCTGCTTGCCCGCGGAGGTAACGCGAGCCGAGGAGAGTCGCGGGCGCGCTGCAGCGGGTGAAGCCGATCGGGGCGAGACTGTACGAGGGTAATGAGAGAGGAAAAGGAAGAGAGGGAGATCAGCGCGGAGCGAACGAACGTCACACGCAGTGTTGTATCCAGCTACGAGAATTTTCTCTCCTCACGTGGGCCGAGTGCAGCCCGTGTGTCAAGCGTGCGCCGTCGGTTGGAGCGAGACGCGCGGCGGTGGAGGGGCCTGCAAGCGCTCGCGCAAGGCGCAAGAAGGACGGAGGAGCGAGCGAGCGAGCGAGCGAGCGACAGACAGACAGCGATCAGCAGCGGGCAAGTCGACGAGCGGCTCGGAACGGCCAGTGTAGAACGGGCCTTTATCTGTGCCTCGTCGCTTCGTAGCCCCTGTGTAACATGCGCCGCTGAGTTGTGAATTGTCAAGTGAAATCCAGCAATGGCTGCCAACGAGCAACAGCGTAAGGTGAGCGAGCCGCCGCGGGGACGGCGAGACGTTTTTTCCACCGGCGGAAGCGGCAACGCGGCCGCGGGTCGCATCCGTGCGGCTCTCGCGCACCGTCGATCCCACGGGACGGAACGTGCGCGCGCGGCGCGTCGCTTTTGTGTCAAAAGTCACGGCTCGATTCGCCTGTTCTTTCTCTTCGGCCGTACGAGAGAGAAGACGGATTGCACATACATACATCATACATACATACATACATGCGCACGTACGGGATGTCGTAGCGCGACGTGACGACGACGACGACGACGGACGGACGGACGTGCGACGCGACGGTGGACGACGAGAGGACGAGAAACGGCGACGTGACTCGTCACGTCGACGGGAAACGGCGCGACGATTCCCCGCGGGATAACGCGGGGCGCGGATATTAATCGGTCCCCCGCTAGCGCGCCGCATTCCCGAATAATCGCACGTCTTCATTCAAAGATCGCGCAGTCAGTCGCCGTATTTACATCGGCCAGCCGAGCAGCTGTCAGTGAGGCGCGATGAACGGTACGACGACGTCGCCGCGGCCGCGTCCCAGGATGCGCGACGAGGATCACGACGACGACGACGACGACGGCGGCGGCGGCGACGTGAGTGCCCGGTGTCCTCCGCTTGTCCGATAAGCCGAAAAAGATCCCCGTGACACCGACCCGACCTGCAGTCGCGCATTCTTGTTTTCTTATCCGTGCGCTCGGCCGAAGAAACGCGCGGGGTGAGGGGAGGGGGAGGGGGGTACCCCCGCGAGACCTCGCTGCTGCTGCTGCTGCTGCTGACGGTGCAATCGAAGCGCAGCGTAGTACAGGCCCCACAATAGAGCCGTGTTTCGACGCGAGCTGCTACGTTTACGACGCGTGACAGCTCGCGGGCGCTGCACGAATTCCCGTCGAACGGGTTGCCCGTCCGTCTGCGCCCCCGTACGCCCCCGTACCTTTTCTTCCTTTTTCTTTCCGCTTTTTCGTTTCCCTCCCCCCCCGCGGGAATTCCTCGCGGACGCTCGTGCGAGAAATCTGGCACGAGAGAGAGAGAGAGACGAGCTTTTTCCGGGGCGGTCGCATCACGATTTTGTCGTTCGACTCTCGAGCGAGTGGTGTACAACATATGTGTACAACAGTTCGCTCTTCGTTACGAGATCGACGATCCGCGGCGTCGATATCGAGACGAGAGAGAGAGAGAGAGAGAAGGAGAGACGCGACTTCCTGCGTTGAGAAATCCCACAGCGAGGGCTGCGGATTCTCACTTTCCGTCCGCACGGATCCTCCTTTCTCGTCTCCCGCGGAAGTCCCGTTTGATCCCGTTCGGGAACCTCTCGGCCTCGTACGACGTCGTCGCGCGTTAAATACGCGATAAATGTTCCCCCCTTTCTTTTTTTTTTCAACTTTGCCAGCCGCGAGACGAATCGATAGCGTTTTCGTTGAGTCGGGCGTTTAATTGCCGTTAAACGGCGCTACATCATCGGCGTACGGAAAAGAAAAAAAGCTTCGCGGTGCCTCCCTGTCACGAAACGTCATGTGTCATCGCGGATAAGCGCGACGGCGCGGCGCGGCGCGGCGCGGCGCACGACATGATTTGCACGAGAGAAGGAGCTCGCGATCGCGAGCCGCCGTGCGAGAGACACACAACGCGGATTTTTATCCGTCCGTCCTTCCACGATTGCACGACGATTGAGACTTGGCGAACGAGAAGGCTCTCGTCCGAATACCGCTCCTCGTGCCTCCGTTCACACGGGCCGCCGCTCGGACCGCCCAGCACCGTTGGGACATATGTTGCAATTACGTGCACATATACATGATCCATTTTGCGTGTTGCACAGGACTCCTGATGTGGCTTTTCCTCGCGCTGCCGCGCAGACCGAAACTTTCTCGTTTATTTTCGGCCGATTCGCATGCATATGCGCACGGCGCACCAGCGGGATCGGATCGGATCGGGGTCTGGTTCTCCAGATTCCTCGATCGGCATTTTCCCTTTCTTTTTCTTCTCTCGCGCGAGCCCGATCGGCTGAAATCGGCTAGACCATGATGTGGATCAATGCCGAGCGCAAAAGCTCTTAAGCGGGCGGGATATGTGCGAGCTCGGGGATACTGACAAGCTGTGTCACTTTAAAGGCTGTGTCACTTTAAAGGCTTCACCGACACAGCACAACATGGCTACTTATGGCTATGATGCAAAACTTGATGATACACATCATAGACATTTCCTAATGCAGGAGAAGTGGGTACGGCGCATTTTTGTTGCTTGTCCGGACTTGTCAAACGTGTTGCCTGGAGTATTCCTGGTTTAATCATGCGAATTAATGTGTTACTTAAGGATATTGGAAGTCACTGGTCAACAAAGATTTATAATACGTTACATAAATATTTCGCTGTAGTCGGAGACGAGCAAAGATGAATCGAGATTGCATGAAGACTGTTCTTTTATTTTAATAATTCTTACTGAAAAACCATATTATTATAAGCCATATTAATTTTTTCAGTGAGCCTCACTCTTTCTTCTCCTGTCTTCCCTGTTCTCTTTTCCTCTTTTTTTCTGAATAAAAAATATAAATCATATAAAAGAACAAATTATATATTTAAAAAACTATTGTAGAATACGTACACTCTGTTAAATATTTTTTTACATTCACTATTTATTTGGACACAAGTCGGATAAATGTTTATAAATCATTCTATTTAAATAAGAAAATTATATGAATTTACTGGGTTTTTCATAAATATGTAATGTACTATACAATTGATGTGTGTAAACTATTATTTAGTTATTAGATACGTTTTATGTATTTAACTATGTACATGTAATGACATAATTTATTATAAATGAGTAGGAATCGCGTGAGACCAGGGAACCAGCCCATCATGCAAGACGTCCTATGAACGCATTTCTGATTTTTTGTAAGAGGCACCGTGGTTCAGTGCGATCTGGTTTTCCGCACTTGGAAAATAGGGCAGTCACCAGGGTTTTGGGTGAATGGTGGGCAACTCTTCATCCTGATCAGAAGCGTTCCTACACAAATCTTGCACAGGAAGTAAGGATAACACATGAAAAATTAATCAGCTGATTTTTATTTTGCAGAATAATGTAAAGTTGTATTGTGTAAAAAAATAAAATAAAAATAAAATTACTTTATTCAACTATCATTAAATCTATATTAAAAGGATATGAATATCACGTAGCACAATTATTATTATTATTATTTCAGTACAAGGATGCTTTTCTAAATGCAAATCCTGACTTCAAGTGGTACAAATTACCAGCACCTCCGCTACGTACTTTAAATACTAGGCCTACCAACAAGAAGCAAGAGTCAAGTGGCGGCGTGCAGTCCACAGATAGTGTCAAATCTGAATATGAGTCTTCCGATTGTACAAAGTCAGACAGACGGGACGGACAATCAATTCAACCAGGCAAATTAGCCGATGAATCGCAGATTGGTGGACTTAGTTCTCTCTTCACTCCTCAAAAGACAGAGACGTCCGAGGAGATTAATGGTGCAGAAAGTGATTCTGTTCCACCGAAACCACCCAAAAAGAGGTACACAGAATCACCTTTCCAAAGTGACCAGAAAAGGGATTGCAAGACAGATCTCTTTGGCGAGAAGAAAAGAAAAAAAGCTGAGTCAAATAACAACGAACAGCACGAAACGGTAAGAATCGACCTTGCTTACGAAAATATAAGTTTATGAAACATTACATGATGCATTTGTTAATGCCTATGCATTATATAATCGATTAAAAATCTATTTCAGATCATAGAAGATGAGAAGGATACAATAAATTCTTTTGTAACAATGCATATACAACCAGAGGAGAATAATTTTCGTAGTGAAAGAACATGTAAAGGTTTACGTTATCAGAAATTTCTTGCTGAGCAGAATATTGGCCCCTCGGGCCAACAAAACAAACGAAGACGAACAATTGGAAGTCATGGGTAAGTATTAAAACTTTTGTCTTGAAATATATAAAATAACTAATTTTGTTATCTATATAATGTTAAAAAATACATCCCTTATTTTTTTTTAGTCATGATGAGCGTTCAAATGAAAGAAGAAATTCTATTTCGTCAAATGTTAGTGAAAAGACAGATTCCTTAAGCAGTGAAGAACATCTTGCTGAGAGGTAACATATTTATTACACTTTAGATTTTTAAAATTAATTTTTTATATGTACAAATAATCCAAAAATATATTCAGTGCTGAGGGAAAAATGGAAGCTTCTAAACCTGAAGATACAGAAACTGAAGGAGCCGAGGATCAAGTAGATTATGGACCTTGGACGGCACGTAAAAGATTTCGAGCCGAGTATGTTTTTTAGAATCATTCTCATAAATATTTATTTCTCGTCTTATTGTAGTTTACATTAAATATGTACTGTATCCGATATATCCAATGTATTATTTTATTATTAATATTTATTATAAATATTTTTATAGAGACTTTAACTTGGAAAAGAAGATCGAGGCATTACCGTCTTTGAGTTTAGAGGAATTTCAAGAAAAGAAAAAACAGCAACGTACGAAAAAAAAGAAAATTTTACAGAAATTCAATTCTTCAGCTAATAAAAAACATCAAAGTAATTCATCTTCTGGGGGCCAGACAAACGGTCAAACTCAAAGAGTTAGTACAATAAATGAAAGTTACGAGGAATTAGAAAAAGCCCATCTTGTTGGAAGCCAAAAACGGAAAGCACGGAAGCAAAGTATCACGCGGAATGCTGCGGCAATAAATTCCACCAAGCATTCTGAGGATCAAGAACAAAATAAATGTAAGTTATAAGTATTTCTCTTAATTAAACATGGTTAATTAATGTGGTTAATTGATGTCATGTATTAATATACTTTTATTTATATTGATAATTTTATTTTATGATGATAATTTTATTACACTCGAAGAAAATATATAAAAATACTTTTCTGTATAATTATCAGAATATACTGCAACATAAAATCTTATCTCTTATATTTAATTTTACATGTAATTTATGTCATTTTTTATATTGTTAATTACATAAATTAATATTAATAATCAGAACATTTTGACGCTTTATTATTCCAGTTTATATGATATATGCTTTAATTGATGTTTTGCACATTAATAGCTTGGTGTGCATCTCCAGATCTTGAAGCTCTAGCTTGTCTTGCAACGGTTGCCGCCAACAGGACAAAACTTACCAAAAATGCTTAATTGTGTAAGATCGCACTATAAAAACCAAAACTTTATTAAGTTTTCTCCATGCAATTTTCTATCACCGGGACTATTAAAACATACTTTTTCAAGTGCTGTTATAAACGATACCGTTACGGTATCAATAACATAATGATTATTGTTAATATCTTTATTGTTAATCTTTACTATTATACAAATATTAATATTACGACTGCTATTGATTATAGATTATTCCATTATTCAGTATACGAGGGACATGTTTTTTTATTTGGAATAACAGTTTTATCGAAAAGGTAAAAAGGTAAAGGATATCTTTTTTTACAGTTTATTTTGTGAAAAGTCATTTTCTACGGTTTGGAAAAGATATACTATTTTATTTATCATTCTCCTAGTTGTACATAAAATCAGTTAAGTTATCTAGTATAATTGATTATTTTAATACTAAGTATTTTATCATATACGTTACTAAGTTCGATAATATTCTTAATTATGCACTTTTTCATCTATTTCTCGTTATAATCTTTATGCGAATTCTATGAATCATATTAATGCCAACAATAAACCTATTGATTAGATAAATTGCGAAGCTGTGACGTTTATGACTATGGCGAAGATGGGATTGAATTAAATGAGTAGAACAGGATATATACAACACGCAAAAATTTGTACATTATTCTATTTTTTTACAGAAGATTTATATGTATTATTTTCTTAACTTGTTGCTTTTCTTTTTATACAAAGTCGCATAGATACGCAAATTGGCATGATTCCATTAGCTGCAAAGTGTAACACACTCGGGAAGAACTTATCCTCTCGTTATCATTTCCGATAATACATAGGAAGCGAAAATATATATTTTACTTTTTACTATTATTCTACCAGCATTCGATGTATATAGGTATAGGTGCAGTATTATATATAGATACCGAGATGTGGAATATCCTTTACGACACGGCTTGAACATCAAAAAAAGGGTATAATCAAAATATGGATATATGTACGACCATTGTTTACATGTTATACATGCATACACGCCAATAGACGCGCGCGCTTACACGTGTAAGTTTAAATGTTTATAGATTTTCAGGTATATACACGAGTGCATGTGTTAGATTATCTCTATATGTACTGAAATACATACGCGTCTATTCGTGTATGCATGTAATAGAGTCATAAGACTACCTGCATATGTGAATGTATATTTATAATATTTATATCAACTATATATATATATATATATCATATAAATATATATATATATATATATATATATTTAGTGTTAATGGAGGTTGCGACTTTGTGCTCTGTTTGAGAAAGTAAGAGACTTGTCTGTGATTTCGGCTAAAAAGGAGTTTTTAATATTTTATATTTTTCTAATAATTTTTTCTTTTCTCTCGTATTCTTTTTTTTTCTCTCTTTGTAACATATAAAACTAATGTTTGTTTCTCTTTTTCTATACATGTGTATATAAAACTCTGTAACTCTTTAGTAACGATTTAACTTTGTAAACTCTTTGTAAAATGGAAGGAAGAATGTAATAGGTTTCTCCGTAGTTTGCAAAAGGGATGTACTGATTATATTTCAAATGTGCCTTGAAGAGATGATGAATATAGCGATTAAATAACCGACCAACAATATATTTTCGATTCGTTTCGCTCTTCTGACCGCATTTTGGCTTTTACATTTGTACCTATCGCAGTATGAAATTATCTTGCTGCAGGACTTTACATCGGGCTTAGTTGCCAGTGTATAAAGATCGGACATCTAACGAAATCAGGGGAGAATGTTTCGAATTTTACTGCACAAAACATCTATGTACCTAGCTTTAAAAGAATGTATAATTTACATGAGTCTATATACGTGTACATATTATATACCACATTTATATATGAATAATAAAGATATAATATTTTGATGTAATACTTGTGCTATTTATAGTTATTTATTCTCTGTTTTGAACTCTGCGATAACTTTATTTATTATAATATGAAAAATATTGAATATTACTTTTTTACAGTATTTTGCAGTATATATAATATTTCATTGTTGCAGAATATTTATAAGAATTTTACTTTTATAAGAATGGCATAATTAATTTTTTAGTATTTATAAAATTTTATCTAAAAATGTATATATTATTATAAAACACGTTATCGTTATAATTTGTGGTCGGTACAAAGATTTTCTTTTAATAAATCAAAAAATTTAAATGAGATCTCTAAAATCTATATGTATGATAAAAAGCATAAATAAATTGTTAAATATGCTTAATGAGAATATACTTTATATTTTGAGAAATTATTTGTGTGTGCGTATATTTTCGATTTTATTAACAAAATAAATATATGCATATGGATTATGTAATATATAAATGAAATTTTATAGATATTAATTCATATTTAATAAATTTATAAATAACATATTTATACGTATGTAAAATTATTTAAATTTTGTATATACCAATAATTATAAAAATATATATTTATATTATATTTATAGAGGTGAGTATATGTGTATAATTAAACGTGAATGATCAAGCATATATTAATTATACATTTAATTATTATTTATATTGATTTCCAATTTTATAATAATTTATACTTGTTTGTCTCACGCACATGAAGTTAGGCATTTCCGAACTGAATCTTGATATTTTGCGCATCTAAATATTTACAAGTTACAAATTATAGTTTTGCTGATTAATCCGTATCGCGTTATCTGTATGTTTTTTTTTTTGACGTTGCATTTAATTCCTCGCTCATAAATACACAGATAAAATACGTCACACTGTCGCGGAGCGATCGGTATCTTGCCTATCTTGTATCTTTTCCCGCTCGTTATCTCGCGCGCTGGGAGTTTCGTCTCTACATATTTCGATGATCCACGGCGTACCATAAAAACATTTCCCCCACTCCAGCCTCGACTGTTGGTACACATTTGGCAGTCATACATGGCACACGTATACACACAAGCGACGAGGCGAGAGCAGTATGGCAGCGTTGACAGTTGTGTGATTTTGTTGATTCTTTTTTCGTTGTTGCGACATACATCGATTCGTATCGATTCGCCAGATAAACAAACGCCGCCTGTTCGCGGATCGAAGACTTGAGACAGGTCGTCCCGTCAGAGCTCTCGAGATGGGAGTGATATTTCTCGAGCACATCGGTGGCAGTCGCCTGTTTTCCTGCGCCTCCTGCGACACCAATCTCACCAACAGGTCACAGCTCGTGAGCACGCGTTTCACGGGTGCCACGGGACGCGCGTTCCTCTTCAACAAAGTCGTCAATCTGAATTATAGGTGCGCCCTTCCGTTTGTTGTGCAAGATCGTTGTGAAATGAATTCTCGCGAAGAAAGAGCTAAATAGCTTTCCCGAACGGTGCTTTGTGTTCGTATCGAGATCTCAAGTTCTACCGTTATGAAATATTTGCTCAATTGCATTTTTCTTTATTTTTTTTGTTTATTCTTTCTCTACATTTTATAAACGAGTTAAACATATATATATATATATATTTTTATTTATACATATATATACACAATGTGAACATCAACTTTGCATTTATGTTTGTGCCTTTTTACTTAAGGCCTGTTCTTTAGTTGAACTGGCTGCACTAGTTCAAAGCTTATCCTTCTTCTTCTAATGTGGAAAAGAAGAGGATAAACTGTGAACTGGTGCAGCCAGTTTAGTTGTAAAGAACAGGCCTTATTTAACTCTGTGATATATGATGTACAGCGAGGTTCAGGATAGAGTGATGCTGACGGGTCGTCACATGGTCCGAGACGTCAGCTGCAAAAACTGTGATGCTAAGCTCGGGTGGGTGTACGAATTTGCGACAGACGAGCAACAACGGTACAAGGAGGGTCGCGTTATCCTGGAACGAGCTCTCGTGACGGAGAGCGACGGATTGACCGAGCATAATGCTCAACAATAATGTTTAATATTTAACACTAAGTAGCGTTTAATACATTAAGAAATAATCCAACACTAGGACTCTCGTTATAAGTTATTGTATTTTTTTA
Organism: Wasmannia auropunctata; assembly: GCF_000956235.1. Taxonomy (NCBI): domain Eukaryota; kingdom Metazoa; phylum Arthropoda; class Insecta; order Hymenoptera; family Formicidae; genus Wasmannia; species Wasmannia auropunctata. The sequence continues at coordinate 329,081 of NW_012026858.1, forward strand.
AATCTTGTCAATTATGAGAGATTGTTGGTTAGCGGCCAAACTTATTTGTGCGTGAGCGAGTATTGACAACATTTAATTCATTGTGATAAGCGACAAGTTCAACACTTACGTAAATATGGTACGGTTCCTATTTTGTAAAAGGAAATACGTTTCAGATTCTCTATACCCTTATTTATGTCATCCTCTCTCTCTCTCTCTCTGACTTAGCCTACATTTTTCACATCAGATTCTCTTATTCACAACTGTTGAATCTATATAAAGTGTGTGAACATCATTGGTATTTTCTTGTAGATGGAACATTAATAAACTGACCTCAGTGACAAATATCTTTGTCAAGAAAATTAAGAAAACGTGAGTATATACAATTTGGCAAGTGTGTATCGATGAGTGCAATATAGATACCAATTGAACAAGCATCCTATCATGTAGCTTTATTTATATCCTTTCAATAAATTTGATTTGGATAAGCAATAATAAGTGGAGGATTGAGTGTAGAATTAACGCTAGATATAATTATCCGAGATATTTAATTTTTATTTCCTTCAGTGGGAATCAAAGTAAATCCTTAAGGAATATTAAATTGACTCAAGTACAATACAGATACAAATTGAACAGTATGGATTATGTATAACTTTACATTCTTTTAAATTGAACAGAAGCAACAATGTACGAATTTGTCTACAATTAACGTTAGGCACGATTGTCTGAGATATTTAACTTTAATTATCTTCGATGAGAAATGAAGTTTTTGAAGTATTAAATTAAGTGTAGATACATATATCTGTACAGCTGTAAATTGAGAGGATACAGAAGGACTTTCGAAATCTCGTGAAAGTCACGTTTTGGGAACTTCGAACACTTTCTAAAGAAATAAAGGTCGCGTTAAATATAAAAATGTAACGACGAGAGACCGATAGTTGTTTAGATTTGGTATGAATGTGAGATGCTGACACAAACTTAATAATAATACAGTACTTAACGTTTACTCTGTACGTACTTCAGATAAGCGGATAACACCTATATAGGATAAAAAAAATTCAATCTTAAAAAAAGATTTAGAATGATAAAATAGATCGTGATAAGTGATAATGCATGAAATTGTTTTCAGGTCAAAAATAAAAAAAACCACGGCTCAATCTTAAAAGATTTAGAATCGAACGATAAAACAGATGATAAGTGACAATATATGAAATTGTTTTCGTAACAAGTTATTTTCGATCGCGTTAATTTATGTGCCTTCCGAATTGATAGATAACCAACCAAGAGGCTAACGGTATTTCCGTGTCAATGTATCATCGTTACCTTAAAATAATTATGTATGCAAATCGAATCTACACACATTTACGTCCATAATTTTCTAATGCATTTTAAATATGTAAGTTCTTTGTACACAATTTTATCCACTCGATTTTCTAGATTTATCGAATTTTATTTTAATCTACACCTATCGTATTATTATATCGCATAGCTGTGAGATACCAGAATTTCGTCATCACTTATACTTGCCTATCATGCATAACATTAAGTTTAAAACTTTTAACAAGAAAATCGAGGTATTTACTATAAAAATAAATAAAAGAGCATACAAAAGAATTAATGTTATCAATTATATACACACACAAAAGTATAATTGCTTTTTTTAACAAATACTTTCGTAATAATTTATATGTGCTTTAAAAAAAAAAGCGAGATTCTGAATTTCTTTTCGGATGCAAGCGTAGCTTTTTAAGACGAATTCAATTCTTGTTTTAATTGATCTCGTCTCTGTATACTGGAGACGATCTTGACTAGTGTCAAAGTTATACCAGTCTTCCTGCTTCCGGATGACCGGATATGGTCAGGTATGGTCAGAGTAAAGAGATACAATGAAAAATAAAGATCAGTTAGGAATGTTGGGTCTGAGAATGTTTTAGGAGTGTCCATGAAAGTTGGTTGGTTTGATCAGAAACTTTCAGAAATTTTTGCGCCCGCCCTCGGCGGTGCTTTTTCGGTGCAATTACGGACAAATTTAATTATCACGATGCCAATACACGCTGCCGGCCGTCGACGGGCGCAGAGATAATAGCAAATAACCATTCGGAGTGATGAAGGAAGCTGCGCGCGGTCGACGCACCCCGCGCGCGAGACGAACGAACCGCGGACGCGCCGTGATTGGCCGTCGCGCCGCGACGCGCAGCCAATCCGCGGCCACGCGGGGACGCCGCGCGCGAGCGTAGGCGCCCAGCGGCGCGGCGGCGGGACGACGGTCGGAGCACCACTTCTGTCTGGCTGGCATCACTGCGGCGGAGCCAGTGTGGTCACGTAGTCCCATCGCGCCGCATGGTGGATGGACGTTACTCCCGTTCGGACACCGGAATAAAATGCTGTAAAAATTGTGCGTCGTCGCCGTCGCACCGGAGAGGAAGGAGCGCCGTGCCAGCGGAGATTGTCCCTCGTCGATCCCACTTTTGCGGTAATTATCCAACAAAAAGTGCATTTAAAAACCACGCGAGGAATCGCGGCGACGTGGACGGGGCGAGGAGAGAGAGAGAGGAAAGGAGGCTCGTGTGCTTGCCCGACGACATCGGCACTGGGCCGCCGACCGACTGAAGTGAGCACTGCGTGCGTGTCGCAGGTTCGCTTCGCCGAGGGATTTATTATACACAGCGATGCATTTAACCGGAACAACATCCATCGCTGTAACAAACCCCGCGGCGACGTAGCCGCGTCCCCACGGCGGGCAAGATCACCCTTATCTCGCGTCATTCGCCGTCGTCGTCGTCGTCGTCACGGTGATGTCTCGTTCGTTTCCGCCGAGAGAGAGAAAGAGATAGAGATCCATCGATTTCTCTCGATCCTCCACAGCGGGGGATCTTCTTCGTCTTCCCTTGTTTTCGTCCCTTCGTTCTGCGCTTCGTCTCCGCCCCCCTTCCCCCTCCAGCGTGTATACGTTTCGCATCACCGTGTCTCTTTCCCTCTTACGCCCGTTACCGGTTTCCCTCCGTTTCTCTCTTTCTCGCCGCGTCCTCGCCTGTGTGACGTCGAACGCGGTACGACGCACGCAGTGCACGCACGCACGCAAGCGAGCGGGCCACGCACAGACACGCTCGACACGTACCTACACACGCGGCGCGCGACGCGGCGACGTTGACAAGGGCGGCGAAACCGACGATGGTCTCTCTCGCGACGCCGGGGGACGCGAATCTCCTGCGAGATTCGCCAAGCGGATTCGCAGGAAATCCCCCCTCCCCCCCCCCCTCGACAATGGGAAATGCCCGGATGCTTTTCGACGGCAAGAAAGAAGAGAGAGGAGAAAAAAAAGGAGGCATCTTATCGGCTTTCCCTCTCGTGAGGCGCCGCTCGTCTCTTCCTCCCTCCCTCCCTCCCTCCCCCTTTTCCTCCCGCGCCGCCCACCACGTCGCCTCGTCTCGCGCGCGCGATGCCATTGCACCGCCGAACGGGCCGCAGCAGGAAAGGCTATAAATACACACGCATCGCGCGCGGGGTAAACAAACTTGACCTCAGCGGAATTCTCTTATCGGCGACACGGTAGTAGCGCGAGCGGCTTCGAGGTTATGTGTATCGCGCCCCACGTCCCACGAATTTTTGACGACGGCGACGAAACAGTCCCGGCCGGGGTGCGACAGAGTGAAATTGCACGACGACAGGGAGACGCGTCGCGTCGGCGGACCGTTGCCGGCCGTTCCCTCGCTCGACGCGGACGAGGGTCGCTCACGGAAGCTTCGTGCTCGGGGAAGAAGATTCGAGACGGATCTCTCGAATGAGCACGGACATCGTGGAGATCGGATGACGCGTGACGGACATGTTGACGAGCCTCCTTGTTTTGACACATCTATCAAAACAGGCTTTCTATTTGCTTAGGATAAATTCAATTTCGAAACGAATTTTTGTGAGATGTGTACATAATTGCGATTCGTAATCGTTTCTCGTGAGATTTTTCGTGAGCTAAACTCACACTTTTTTTCCTTTTTAATTTGAAGACGTTTAAACTGTCTTTGTTTTACTGGATAAAGAAAAAAATGTAGTGTCAATTAATGTTTATACTTACACACATATGGCTTCCAAACTGGAAAGTCGCGTATCATTTGGAATTTATATTAAAATAATATTTAGTGCTTACATTTACATTTCTCTCTAAAGCAACATTTACATCCAACTTTTGTAATATTTAATAATTTGCTGTTTGTGCCTTTCTGTTATATTTTTATAAAGATACATAACTTACAGATGATTTAAATAAAATGATGAATTTGGTTCATTTTTGTAGCAAAATACTGGCGTTTGTCAGCTACTTGAAGGCTGTGAGCACGACTGTTGTGCGTTTGGCTTAAGCGGTGGTCTAAACGCATCGGAAGAGAAATTTCTCTAGGTGATCCAAAATGAAGTGGACATCCACTACTCCCTTCAACGAACAAGTGAGTGAGCTCACTCGTTTGTTCTCCCAGTGGAACGAATGCGAACAGACGGTCGTTCTTTATGCCTTGCTGCGTATTATACCTGCCGTACAGGCGAGGTTTCTCTCGCAGGCGATAGAGCACTCTTTGCACTCTGTGGCAGAATTGGATACCAAGGAAATAAATGCCAATAATCCAAGTAATTACAAGTGCTTATATTTAAAAAATGAACTTTATGTGTGTTTTAAGAAGATCTGTCGTACATAGCAGCAGATCTCTTTGTAATAAAACAAAACTTTTGTACTGCAGATTACATCAACTCCTTGTCGACGGAGTCAACGGAGATTGCGATTAATCAGCTCTTGACACATTTGCCTTTACTAAAGCCCGGGAATGTAGAGTGCAAGAAGAGCTATCTGGTAGCTATACCAGAATTGGTGAGCCATTGCGTGAACACGGGACAGTATACAGAGCAAACGCAGCAGCTTTTGAGCTACACTCTGATACACCCAGCCATAACCGGCCAAGACAGACGTCTTTTGACGCAGTGGCTGAGAGACCTGGAAGAACGTATCAGCAGTACACCACCCATTACCGGTTTCGAAGATTATCCATTAAGGTGAATCAAACTGAGATAATGTGACACCAAATGACACTTGTAATACTCTCTTATCCGTAATATGTTTCTAAATTCGGTTTTTTTTTTCTTATCACAAGATGGGAAAATTCATCATGGCAGAGGACCTCCAAGCATCACAGTGATCAGTCAAATCTGTTCAATACGCAACCGGGCGCCGCGTTTAACTTACACTTTCCCACGTCCGTTAACCGCCAACGTCGTTCGAATAGCCTGACACCACCGGTAGCGCCGCCGCATCATCTCGAAATTGTCGATCGTACCAATAACACGAACACCTCATCCAGACACAAGCCGCGCAGCTTTAGTGTCTCTGGAGATCATGCCAGTAATTTTCAATTATATTTCATGTATGAAGATAAATTTACATTGTATCCACACACACTTTAAATAACTCGTGTTTACGTAGGCAATATTATTGGTTTGGGTCCACTGAGCCCACAGAGTTCCTGTGCGAGCAGCGGTAGCGAGGGTCGTTTGGATGACGCTTCGAATCGTTCGCTCGCGAGTGGCATGAGAGGTAGATTTAAATCAGATTGCTGTTCAACAGAATGCTGTTGATCAACAACGTATGAGATGACCGGAAGAAGATATATTTTCTATGATTTCAAATATCAAATGTAGATATAGACTTGATAAAGTCTTATATCTCTAAATGAATTTGTACTTGGCCTCTTATCCTGACTATGTCTTATATCTCTTTAAACTATCGAGTCTTATCGTAATAACGTTTTTCTTTCGAAATCATCTCTGCTTAAATATACGTTTTTCTTCAAGGATAAAAACATTTAAACTATAAATTGTTTCTTTTTTTTTAGATGTACAATTATGGCTTAAAACATTACGACTTCATAAGTACAGTTATCTGTTCGCTACCATGAGTTATGAGGATATGCTGCAATTGACAGAGGATCAATTAGCAGAGCAAGGGGTTACGAAAGGTGCTAGACACAAGCTGGCTCTCTCTATCGCTAAACTGCAGCAGCGATACAACACGCTTTTGAATCTAGAAAAGGGTCTCGTACAACCTAGTACCCGCGACGGCATGCAAAACGCTTCGTTCTCGCAGGGTCCGTCACTGCTCATTAATACAATGGAAGAGCTTAAAACTATTCTAGCCACTCCTATGAAACCGAATCAAGAAGGCGATCCGCAAGATATTCCTGCACAATTTACAAAAGTACTTGGAAAATGTATGTACAGATTTGAGTTCTAATTTGATTGTCAAAATTTCAAGTTTGAACGATTGAAAAGGATATTCTTATTGTATGATTTCTCTTCTCTCAGTGTGCAGTAGATTAGCTTTGGAAAGCGTCGAGGACGGTATTTTGTGCGCGTACGTCAACATTTTGGAAAAGGTGTTGCAGCACGACTGTTTCACCCAGAATCAGAAGGAGAAAGTGCAGCAGTGGCGCAGTAGACTTGGCAATCCGCGTCCGACTCCAAAGTAAGTCGAGACATCAAACACGCTCCCATAGAAAATGTCCATTTAGAAATAACGAGTAAATATGAGTAAAATAAACGTATGCGGTGACTTTCGACATAATCGATGTGCACGTGAAATTTCAGATGGCAACATAACTACGGATATAATAATAGGAGATATGGAAATCCGCAACAGCACAACAGGAAGCCAAGTTTGAATTTGAATCACATTCACAATAGCCATTCGCATAATCAGTTCATGATTGCTTCGCACAGAAACAGTATATCGACACCGTATTTGCAAAATAACCAGAATCAGACTCAGAATATGAATAATATGAATACGAATAATTTGCGCGCGGTACATGCGACCGAGAAGAGACCCAGTTTACAGGAGACTAGCTTGCAGGTAAAGATGGATCCACTAAAATCTTCAAAATTTATAAGATCAGTCGCATTCCATTCCGTTTATTAATACAATGCTGCAAGATGAAAAAACATCCGTTTATTTAATGGCTTCGCTTTTGCCGTTATAGCAATTACAGAAGACATTGCAACGTGCGTATAGCGCGCCACGTGACCACTTCTTGGGACACTCTGCCAATGGAGCGAACGAGACAACGGAACCGGAAATCAATTCTCGCTTGGAGTCCCTCTGCTTGAGAATGACCGAGCAAGCGATCGGTGGGTTCGGCGAGGCCTAATCTTCCATATTTCGCGTTCCGAGATTCGTAAGTAAGTCCTCGCATTTGAACAATCCTTTTCGGATTCTCGACTCCGAAAACTGAGGGAAATTCTGTCCGCCAAGACGCGAGTCATCTCTATCTCGCGCTCGCTCGTGTTTTGGCGAACAGCACGTTTGAAGTCATCAGTTTTATAGTGATACTGCAATGGAGACGACACATTTTTTTTTGTGTGCTAATATCTGCGTGTACACACACTTATGCTTTAATATCTTAACCAAATGGAAAAAAAAATGTCCGACACGCGCGACATATTACTAAGAGAGAGAAAGAGAAAGAGAGAGAGAGAGAGAGAGATAAAGATAAGTTTTTCTTTTAAGATCGAACGACACACGTATACATATACACACAAATTATTTTTTATTATGTCCGATGCAATTGTATTATTTAATTGACAGAATTTGGCAAGCCAAATGCTATTTAGAAAGATAGATTCTTTCCTCGATTGTTTGCTGCAACCGTATATATAAAGATATATAAGAGGAAGTATATTATATATATAAATATATATATATATATATATACAGACGCGTACGATAGAATTTTATGGGGCAGAAAGGGGAGAAAGGAATTTTAAATCATATAAAATACGAGGAAAGAAAGATGGAAAAATAACATTACATCACCATGCGATGTTCTGCAATATTATTTTTTGTGTTATCCATTTTACGAAATGGAATTCGTCTTTTTTAAGCGCTGCGGAGACGTTATAGTAACGTAATTGTAATTCAACTTTTTAATAACTGGACTGATTTTACCTTCTTTTTATTATTATTACTATATTATTATTAATATTATATTTTTACTATTATTGCTATCAACATCACTATTACTAGCACTACTATTGCTCCTACTATTATCGCTATTACTATCATTACTATTCTATCACTATGACTATCACTATTTCCACTACTATCATCACTACTATCACTCTCACTACCGTTACTGTCGCTCTTTAATATTACTATCCGTCTAGAGAATGAGCATACTTAAAGGGTTGCCGCTTTGTCGCATAAGTTAATTCGCGCATATCTTTAAATCTCAAACTGTATTGAGAAAGCATGTACGGCGGCGTGTATGCTTTGTAGTTTGCGCACAGATCTCGTGATTTTTCAATTTGGTTGATGGATTTCATCCCATTTTTCTTTTTTTTTTCTTGTTTTTATAAGATGATAAGCTATAAAACGCGAGTAAAATATACAATAAATGGATATTAAGGGCCTTACGTGAAGAGAAAATGAGCAAACGTATGAGGTGTAGAAATTTGATATTATAAAGTAGCAGCGAAATTTCGAGGGAGGTAGACTGGCGCTGTACGATTACGGCGCGACATCGAAATCTGTGGCTTTAAATTATAAGCATACATCGTATCTAATCTATTTAGCATGTGTTGAAGTAGCGTCGCGGGTAAATGTAGCATAATATTTTTTCGTGCAAGCAGAAAATTAAATTTATTATGTCGCATAACGCTAGTGAATAATAATCGATTAACCGTGAAATAAGAAAAAAAAATATATAACGAAAGACTGAATAATTCACGCGCCACGAGCCGTCGATTTAGATTATCTGGATGCTTTCACTGTCCCTTCCGTTCGCACGGACCTCGCGAGCGCGTGAATTGAATAATTGGAGAAGACTGCGAAGAAGGAAAAACTTGTCAAAATAATTAAGAATTTAGCGAGCGCGCGCGAGAGAGAAAGTAAGAGCGAGAGGTAAAAAAAAAATGAGCGAGAGAGTATACCGAGATTGGAAGACGATGAAATTAGTTAATTAGTATATATTATATTAGTGATTATTGTAACAATTATATTCTGCTAGAGGGTAAATACGTGTAAGATCGCGCGGTGATTTCTCGAATCCAGGAGTATCCTGCTAGGGTAAAAAAAAGCTAAGAACTGTCTATATTTAGTAATAATCGTAAACACACTCGAAAGGGATGACCCATACTTAATCATTATTTCGTTTCACATACGCGATACCTTTTACTCGATCAGCGGCAATAGCAGCAGCAGCACCACCAAAACTGTGTATCCGATCGGTTATATATACATATATATTGCGAAGGATGAAACTCCACGAATTCCAAGAGAGATGATCAAAAGCTAGTCAAACGTTTCTAATTTCTACCAGTTAACCTGTATAGTTAATTAATTGTACATTAAATCTACATTACACACATTGCCAGAATTATATAGGAAGACACTCGTGAGAGGAGGAAAAAGGAGAGGGAGGACACACACATATATATATTATATATACAATCTACATCTTACACACATACACAATGATACACACACGTACGCACGCGCGCACGCACAGACACACGTACATTCACACATTTGTCACGTTATTATACACGCAATAAGTAAAGCGATCCGAGCGAGAACGCATGTGAAAAAGCTCAAAGACTGCTCCTAAGCGACATCAGGAATTTCATTCAGCGTAGAATTACTACTTATATATTTCATCTAATCGAAGCGCAGCATCTAATCTCCAACTGATAAAGGCAGGACCTGAAATTGTAATAAAGGATGCAAAGAGATTTTATCCGCATTATACATATAGCGATCAGAGCTAATGGAAAAAAAAAATGGAAGGGAAAAAAGGAGTGAAAAAAAAAAGATGTAATCAATCCTGCCGAGGATCGGAGGCCGCCGCTACGTTAATTTTCTGCCGATCGATCATTAATCTATCGTCATTGTTGTTTGTGGTAAGCTTTTACGGACTAGCATAAACGTAAATGTACTTAGTACTGTGCACAACCTCTGTCAGGATCGACGGACGCCTCCTCTGTCTTGCTCAAAATTAACTGTCGGCGGCGGTTTGTTACGTGATTTTCGAAGGCGCGAAAGAGCTGTTGATGATGCGCGCGCGAACGAGTGAAAACGAACGGATAAACAAATCGACGAGATGTTTAACTGAAAACCTTTGGTCGCAAAGTGGAAAATCACAAGGAGAGAGAATGATAATGTGTATCCTATGTACAGGAACAAACACTTCGAGTAATCATGAAAGAAGCGTTGTCTCTCAATATAAGATAGATGTTAATAAATGTATAATGCATGCATTGTGTAGTTATAAAAGAAGAAGAAAATGTAAAAATCTGAAACGGATGCCGGTGGGCAATGAAAAGTTTCACGTGAACGGTAACACGAAATTTTTCCATTTGAAAGAGAAAATACTGTACTTACATATTAATGGGACAACCTACCTTCGGCCGTCTCGATGCGACATCAAAATTCCTATTAGTATGTAAATACTAATGATCTTGTAACTCCTTGCGATTTTCCAATTCGCGATTATCTGCACCACATACGCGTGTGCACATTTTATTTGCTTTGACTCGTTACATTCATATCGAGTTCTCTGGCTATCCTTTTTGGACAGCGGTAAAATGTCACCACGCTCGTCGTGTTTCTGTTATCCGCTCGTTGACCTCGGTTCAGGATAGACGAAAGTAGATATTGTACGGGTTGAAGATTTCGCTGACTATTCTTTGGCCGGACACTCTTGCGGTGCCATCGACTGTTTAGGAATTGCCCTACTGGTATCGCAGGTAGTAGACTACTCGGAATGATTTTCTTTGATTGCGATTTCGAGGACAAGACGTTGCGAGTTTCCGGCTGAAGGTATTCACGATGAGACCCAGATAGCAAATGGTAATTAGAATCCGATCTGTGGATATAAGTATAGGATCGACGCGTTGTAGCGACTGATTTTACTTTAAAGATAAACGCGTCGCGCGACCGGAAAGCACGCCGCGAGACGCTTTTTTTCTTGTACGCGGAGGGGGGGCCCCGCGCCCCCCTTCCGTTGGAATACTAGTGTTCACGTTTTGCCGCAGCTTCTCCGGATAATATTAGATAAGTCATAATAAGACCCTTCGTCAGATTGCTAACTGGGATTACCTTAGTCACATAAGTAAGCTGGGCAACTTGTAAAAATGCAATTTTTGTACTGTTATAAAAAAAAAGTTAAATAGACGAGGGTACACTGACGTTGTAGCGTGAAAGAACATTTTTCAATAAAAGATTTTTCATACGCATACATTGCGTACTGTGATATTACTATATTTAATATTAAAAGCTTGTACACAGATTGGAAATTGGACGAGAGAACTGGACCTTTTCACTTGCGAGAAATCGGTTCCGAGACGTTATCTCTTATTCCTACTAATCTTATTAGAAATTATATCTATTTTAAGAATTTAATCTTGAACGATTTCCCGACGATGGAAGAACAAAACGAACCATATCATTCTAATCTCTTCAGATTTCAAGACATCGCTGAGGATAACCTACTTATGAAGGTAACCATCAGACATTTCAATCAAAAGCGATGCTCTCATTTAACGAAAATTCCATTATTTTTTGCGTAGCCACATCTAGTTAAAAATGTGATTTTATTTATTTGTCTTAAATATCTCTTGCGTATTTCGGCAGTATTTTCAGATGAGACGGGGCGTATAAAAATATAGGAAACGTGATTGATTTTATATAGTTCTCTAAACAGCATTTATTTTCTTCTTTTGTTACATTTCTGAAGTCGCGTCCCATCCGGGAACGTTGTGCAGAGTTTTAACGGTGAAAGATAATATTAAACGTCGATACAATGTCATCATCGTTCCGTGTAATATATAAATATTTAGACCTGTGCCGGCGACAAGCGCGTACGCCGAATCTAGAATCGTGTGATTTTGTTCGGACGACTTGCAGCGCGTCGTCATCGTTTCTCCCACCCACCATCTCTAACGGAATGGCTACGTACACACGCAGGGATTCAATATATTAATGTATCTTCTCACAATCGATGTGAGGTTGTTGAAATATCGGATACGAGTACAAAACGCGTCGAATTCGCGCCGAATTCCCTGATAACGAGGCGATTATGCACCCACGAATTCGCCTTCCTTTTCAGGTTGCCACTGACAACCATGATAAATTTAAAATCTTGTTGTGATTTTTTGTTAAGCTCTAGATCGTGAATAAATCAGGACACACAAAGGTTCTTTCTAAAATTTTAGGCATCCTTCTGAATTTTTATGTTGATGAGAATTAATGGTACAAAATGTCGATGCTGATTAAAGATTTTTCATTCAGAACTTTCTTAACTGTAATATAGAGTTTTAGATAGAGAAAGAGAATTCAATTAATCACGGTGGCAGTACAACTAATATTATAGCTCGTGCACTTTGCTGTTCGTACCAAATATTTGAAGAACCTCTCTCCTTGTTTCTATACACTCACGCGTTCCGCCTAATACGAAGTGGCTACAAAATAATAATAAATACTTACAGTCTAACCTAACGACTACTCTTAAGTTTTGAAATGCAAAGGATCAATTCGTCGCTTAAATCGTACAGTTTAAATAGACAGTATCCACATATTTAAAGTTATTATCGTAATTTAATATATATGTTCGGTATAATATAAACATCGATTTACCCCGCTTTCTCTCTTCATCACGCATACACATAACACGAGCGCGTAAATTCTACCTTTTTATCTATACACACGTATTTACACAGATCGACGATACGTTTTACTGTTACGAATGTAGTTCAACATGACACCGTTGACGCGATGAAATTCATGAAAGTCCAAAGACAACGTGAAACGAGATGAGAGACCGTTTACTCTAATGTTAAATAGTTTAGCTAATCACGGTTTTTTTTCTTATTACAGATAAATAGTAGCGTATTGAAGTCACAGGCGAGATACAACTTCAATACAGCGTTACGTATCGTCCGTTTAGGCGAGCTTTTTATCGCTATTTTATCGCTTTGACTTAAAAATAGAATTGCATCAAACCGAAACTGTTTTGTCTAATCAGTTATACATTCAAAACTTCTATAGAAATTTCTATCAAACTGACGATTTTTCAGGACAACAACTTTATCTCGCTTAAATGTGATAACGACTTGACCGGGCATTGGTGTTCGTGTTAATCCTATGTAAGTATCGTCGTAGACGAAAGAGAATTTTTTTGAGGTTGATCAAGAGGGAACAGAAAATGCTAAGAGTGTGCCCTGGCTGAAGAATTTTCATTATAACATTTTCCAAACCCGGTAGCTCGAATTTAAAAATTCTGCAATATACCGTCTATATCGTCTTTTATATTATTTTTAGGCAATAACAGGTAATATATTATATATATATATACTTCTCTTTTTAAAGCGGAACAATTTTTTTCATAAAAGTGAATCTGTCTATATATGGAAAAATTACTCTCGGTAACGGCACCTTTAGCCTTCTCCATTTTCTCTTTTGGATCCTACAAAGATTCTGCGAACTATGAGTCGATTAATTTCTTTAAAACTATCGATAAGAAAAATGTATTTTTTTTGTTTGAACGCGAAAATTATAAAACGTAGTAAAAAAAAAAAGGAAAATTTAAACGTTTAACTCCTCGGAAAGACAGAAAAACGTATGTATACATCTACATATATAAATAAAGCGATTCGGATACACATACTTTTTATTTCTACGAATAAAATCGGAAAATATTCGAAACTCCTAGTAGCAACGTGTTTTTTCTTTTGGATGACGAAGTACGCGTGTGTTGCATCCTTAAATCAAACAATTACATTTAGGAGATGTGTCACAGCTAACAGCTTGCGGCGGTATACTCTAGTTCCTATGTACAAAGCCTTATGACAATCGTAAAGAAAAACAGTACAGTTTCAGTAATCACTCGTGCTATTCAAGCATCGATGCACGATCAGTTTTTAGTTATTACACGAGGAACACGTGCCGATCGGACAGTTACTGAGTCGCGGTGATTCGCGGAGTCATTTTACCTACTCGGCAGCGGCGGTGCGTGATCATCACGTTGTTAATAATAAGTGTAACGCTTTTGCCGCAACTTTCCCCGTTCCGTTCGGGAAAACGGTTTCAAACGCCGTAGACTAAAAATGACTCCGCAAGCCACTCTTCGTTCTCTCTCAACGGCTCTCTACTTTTGCAAACCTCTTTGGTCTCGTACATTCAAATAGAATATTGATAATACAACGTGACGTGAAGCATTCCGCCTGTCACGTCACATTTACACGTTCCCGTCATGTCTCGTAGCACGCTTGGCGGCTAATACAACCGGTTTCGAGTCCCACATTCTATTTGAGGCTCGACTAATCTGTAGTATGGCATTACGGAAAGAGGAAAAAAAAAATATACACACAGTCGTAACGTAATGACGTTTCTTAAATCGAGTACGCTAATAATACTTGTCATGCAATATCGGTGTATAACATCTCCGGCGTTGCTCGACGACCGCTAAAATTCGCCTCCCGCTTTTTTTTTCTTCTCCCTACGCTAAATTTAATCGTCTCCCCGTTTTCGCTTAAAGGCTACGGCTCGCATTCGTACGTTCTCACATTTAGCGCCAAACGTGGTCGTTTGATTCTGAGATTTATTTGTCTCGTTGCGAAGAAGATCGCGCGCGCGCGTTTTTTTTAACAGTATAGTATGTACCTAGACTTAGAATCGACATTTCGCGCTAAATGCGGAATATAAATACGGCTCTATGTACCGCGAGAGTTCGTCTATCCCTACGTTAAATCGATCCGATTATTGGCAGTACAGAAAAAAAGAAGTGCGCGCCAGATCAATAGAACGTACAAACGGTGAGACACCAAACTCAGTACGTATCTTCTTAACCCTTAGCGCGATCGCCAGAGTTATATAGAATTTTCTAGACACTGGTATGATCACCGAAAAGCTCATAACCCTCTAATCCGCATTCGAGAGTCTCCTTTATACTTTTTTTTTTAAAACTACGTATAATTATTTATCGTTAAATATTTACTATTAGATTTCCTCTGTTAATACAGCTCGCTTGTGTATGTTCTTTTTCGGGCGTTCCGCATATAAGCCGAATGCATCGGATAAAATCTACATTAATCTCTACGTGAATCATTTGGTATGGAAAATGTTTGTCTCACACAATTTGTTCGTAGTTGCGTTATTTCGGAATACCAATAATTTACTCTGAAATATAATGTGCGTGTATATATATAAGTAGGTATATATATATATATCACATTTTTTTAGCGTCGCGGTTCCGCGATATCGAGAATCATCCTCAATTCCGATCTTAACGTCAGCCGCTGCGACGTGTTTTTTGCCAACGTCATTCTCTCTCGACGTCATACTTTGTTTGCCGGATTTTTTTTTATCTTGCTACTAGATATTACATGCGAACAATTGCGTACCGTATATAATATGAGTTATAGACGAATACATATAAGATCTCTCTACATATAAACTCTTCAGATACAACATTCTTCGGCAAACACCGGAAACCCGCGAATGTCGACATCGCGGCGTTTGTACAATCAGATTTTTTTTCTCCTTCTCATGTTTCTAGAAAAAAACCGAGAGTCTCACCTTCGAGAAGAGATGAACCTCGCTTCGCTAATCAGTCTGGATGACGAGACGAAATTCCGAATATCTATTAACGTAATATTCACACGCCTTCAAAAGTCTCGATATGATTGTCATCCAGCGTAAGACACTAATACTAAATATCGTTTGTCAATAAATTATGCAGTTAACACAATCTATGACGTACGTATTGATTACAGCTCATTGTCAGTGTAATATCTTCGAGATTGCTATTTATTTTTGTCGAATCGAAAAAGTCAATTGAAATTTATTTTCAATTTTTGGAACATAAAGGCTGGTACTCATTGTATGGTGTTATAAGTGACAAAAATGTGAATTAAAATTCATCATAAGGCGATTCGATCGATTAAAAAAAATTGATTTCGTAAAGTACCGTACGATTGAATATCATTACATCAGCAAAAATAACTCTGCACCGTAATAGAAAAAAATCCTTTTAGAATCCTTTAATGTAAGCTACAGTGTTTTAGTAAGTTAACAATAAAACTTGAACTTGCACATAATTAAAATATTGAATGAAACGTAGTGTATGTCAATCGATTAACAATGGAACGTATGTCGCTTTTTGTATTTATGTAATTATATATACTCAGACATAATATAAAATTTTATTAATAAAACGAATAAATAGATTTTCCTCCACATAAAAAGAAACAAGAATCTTATTTCAGAGTTAACACATAAACTTCTATCGAGCTTTTAAAAATAATGAAAAAAAA
>NW_012026858.1:345420-382250 GCF_000956235.1 Wasmannia auropunctata
AAAAAAAAAAAAAAATTTATCGTTTATTTTATTTGATTTCTAAAGAATTTACTCTGTTCACAGGTGCAAAATTGCTCATGTTGATGCACTTATTATCTCATTTTACACATCAATTTTCCTAGGGAACATGAAAAATGAGAGAATCAAGATGCGGATTAAACTCTTTACTCGCTCGTCAACGTCCGTTTTTTCCTTTGATTGCTTCAACTCTGATGAGACGGCGGGAAGGTGGCTTGAACGCTTCACTCCTTCGGCTTTCTCAGCCAGTTTCTACGGCCGAGACTGGCGACGCTCATCGAACTGGCAGTGCTGGTGACGCTCGCCAACGAGTTCAGGCTTACCGAATGTTAATCCTGTAGCATGTGGACGAAACTAATCGGAAACATGCCCCGCCGCTCCGGCGCCCGTTCTAACGCGCCCTCCATCCAGTTGTCATCGTCGGTCTGCTCGTTCGTTACGATGATGACCTCACCCTCGCGGAACGACAGCTCGTCCTCGTTGTCGGCCTCGCAATCGTACAGGGCCCGGCAGCGTCGCAGGCCACTCAAAGTCGACGACGTTGGCTAGAGACGGAATGAAAAAGTTATTCGCGGAAGCGAACAAATACCGTAATGTGCATGTTTCGACCGTATGGCAGAAGCAAGCACCTCTATTGCTCGTCTATCTTTGTCACGAGACGACAAGCTTAATTCTGGAGAATGTTTGTTCTCCAGAAGTTGAGAGAACATTGGAAATTCTAGAGGAATTATTACAAATTCAGCGAGTGGTGTAAGATCGATTAATTAATGATTTCTTTCACTTCTTAACTGATATTATTAATTTCTTTACAAAATCAAAAGAAAAAAGGAAGAAATTAACTGATATTATCGTGAAAATAGATTATAACAAGCATACGTATATCCAAGAAAAATTCAATTTTATTCAAGTATGAGTATAAAGAAATTTTAAGAGTATAATATAATTTTAATATTCTTCCGTAAAGTATGTGCTATAAAGTATGCTGGAACTAGAATTTCCAATATAAAACACCGACATCATGCTAGTTATACGTCTTTTAATATTCAAATAGCTTAGGGTAAGAACATTTTAAAGAGGAAATATCTCACGTGTCGGAAGAAGTAGCGAATAATGCGATCAAGTATTGCCAAACATAAATCCACTCGGGGAAATCCATGCGGGGATCAATATTTACAATTACACTTTATATCAAACGGTTTCTAAAGTATTAGCTATACATTAATAAGAGTGATTCATTGGAAGAATATAGTTTTTTTCATTGAAGAAATCACATTAATGATTCAGATAGGATTAATAATCGAGAGATGTAGATGTTGCAATGTCTCGCAGTGAAAAGACTGATTATGATCTTGCGGAAGATTTATATTATTACGATCGAGTATCTCAACCGACAGAAAGCGTGATTAAAATGGCAATGAAATGGCTAAATGATTATTTGGCATACGTGGAAATATATTTAAAGCCACGACTTGAGCTCCATAAATGATGATACGAACAGCACGTCTGATCATGCAAAGCATTGTTACACTTGAAAGTATCGAAATAAGTGAAGATAGAGAAGAATATAGGCACCTAGCAATTAGATTTATTATTAATCATTGCGACATGATATATGGTACGATTGCAATCTTTCTCTTCGAAAGATGATGTTCTTCTATTGTACACATAGTACAATATTAATTAATCAATCAGCATATATACAGATATCATGCTTTGTATTATGATTAATAAAACACGTGAAAACTATCCTTATGTAGATATGCATAAAACAGTATGCTCGTTTACAAGTGGTTTCAAGTGTAACATGCTGTAATGTGGGATGGGCTGATGTTTACCAGATTCAGATTTGGGAGCAAAGATGAAGGCTCTTCGGCGTAGCTCTCTAGCCTGGACCGGTCCCTTCGCTGTACCAACAATGGTTAATGACAAACCATAAAGCACTGATCTTGAAACGCATGCATTCTCTACAATATCCACACACCACGTAGGTACACGCGGTTATATATATTTATCTCGAACTGGATCGTAGCAAAGTAGCTGCTATTTAATTCGCGATAAATCGATGAATATTCTGCGGTTATTCCCGAGATTTTTCCCCATTGAATGATTTTTATCTCGACAAACGTATAATTTCTCTTTTAAGATATAATAGAAATTGATTCAATCATTAAAAACATTAGAGCTTTCGACATTTATCTTTAGGACATTATTTTTCAAAAAATTTGTTAAAAATGTGATTATTTATTATGGTGTAAAATGACAATGAAACGAAATGGCTGGAATAATATAATGACATTTTATAATGTACTATTATACTGACAATTAATAGATAAGAATTAAATGTACGACAATAATATATATCTTGGTGTTACACACGATAATATGATGAAAATGTGAAGGGGTACAAAATATGTCAATGTGCATGACGATATGGTTAGTATAATGCAAAATGCTCAAGCCCGCACGAATGAATCGAATGAAAACTATACTACGAGGGAGAACATAATGACACAACCTGGTTAGTTACACCTTTTCCTCTACTGTGTTAGTATAACAACGGCAACCATTCGAATGTATGTGTGTGTGCAAATAAATAAGATGTGAAACAGTAGGATAATCGTTGACGTCACTCGTTAGGCAATACAGAGATGATATAATATCAATGTCAACATATAATCATGTCGATAGTAATTCCGTTTGAAGTTTCGTTCTAAACTGGACGATGATTTAGGACTTAGGATTTTTTTTATGAGCGAGGGCTTTGCAAATTCGAGAGCTTTCGAGAGCTTAAATATTTTTATGAATCGTATGGAAATTAATGTTTTTTAAAATCGTAGTTTTGTCAAAATATTGCATTTGTTGAGACTTTTTATTTATTGTTATATTTGAAATTCTCTTCTATAAGATGATATTTAGCAAAATGTTGCAGTTATTAAAATTAATTTTCTAGGATTTCGTTTTCATCAAAATTCATTTAATAAAAATAAAATCCTAGAAAATGATAATATCTTGCATTTGCTGAAGTATTATAATTTATTAAAAAATTATACATTTCTATAATTTCTCGAACACATAAACGAAGATCAACATGTAAAGCACTCGCCTTAACTCGAATCTCCTTTCAGTTTGTGTAGTTCATTCTTATAACAGCCCTAAATAAATTTCTACCCAAAACTTCATCAGCTCTAGAATCTCCAATAAAGTAAGACGCTTGTATTATAAATATAGGAAAGACAACTATATTTTCAAAGAAAGAATTTATCCTAGATATATAAAAACAATATCCTCTTCAATCCCCTACGAAATCTCAAATTTCCTATTGAATCGTTAATTTAAATATAGCTTACCTTTCGCGGCGGCGGAATAGGATTGCCCAGACCGTGATCGGAACACATAGAACTCAGAGACTCGCTGCTGCGTCCGTTGCTTAGCCTAGTCGTGACGTTGGATGGAGCCGGAGGCGGTGGATTTCGCGGTCTCTGCAGCGTCGAGCTGTTCGACTTGTCCATACCTGTATATAGAAAGAGAGAGAGAGAGATGTAAGTGTCGATACGATAATCAAAACGTCGGAGTTTCTCCTGCGAGATTTATTTATCGAATATACCGTGTCCGGTCGACGAGTCGCCGCTCGGTGATCTCTTATGATGTTGGCTATTTAGTGTATTCAACGTATGCGGTAGAGTGTGTAAAGTGTGGCCGGCTAAAATCGGCTCGCTGGTCGTACGACTGTGCGTCGACGTAGCCAACGTGGCCGACGAAGGTAGCGTACCGTAGTGCGACGACGGCAGGCCGCTCGTGATGGAGTTCCCACCGGGCGGCGGCGGTGGCGCGACCCGCTTCTTCAGCGAGCCGTGGATGTTTATTGAAATGTCCGGCGCCATGGGGGTGGGCACTGCGCGGAAGGAGTCGCATAATCAAGATACCAGACAAGAAATACGAAAGGATTATGGAAAGTGAGTTATTTCGATCAGCACACTTGGGTAGATTTATCGTGCAGTACGAGAGGTGTATGAAGTGCGAGTCCAGCTTACCAGCTACGGGTTTCCTTGCCTGCGGCGGTGGCGGCGGAGGCATTTGCTGACGGTTCGTCGAGGCGCTCGGAGAGGATCCGCTCTGCAGGCTGTCGCAGGTGCTGCTCCGACTGCGCAGTGTTACCGGCGAGTCGCCCGTACCGCCACCTCCGGCATACGACGGTGGTCTGCTACGTGACTTTTTCTCAGGCGTCAGACATCCATTCTACGAGAAAATGCACATTCGTGAATATGAATGTAAATAGTTACATACATAAATCTGCGGAATATTGTTGCGTATTTATGTTAATATACTCACTCTGTCTTCTATTATCGTTTCGTCGTCGGAGAAATCCGTGGAGCCCTCATCGTGAGAAAGATTCCAATCAATATTGACGTTATCAAATAATGTTTTCTGCCTCTGGAGAGCGTGACTGAGCTGAAAGTAATTCGTCGACATTTTTTATGCGACTCTTGAAAGTGTAAAGAATTGTTTTAATCATCTTTGATTAACAAAGATTATAGAAGATGATAAACTCACATCAAAGATTAATGTTGAGTGATAATGAAAAAAATATATGTTTATTGGAGAAACTGATACAAGGAAAGGATACGAAATAACAAGAAGAAATGTATTATATGAGATATGATTTGTTGAATTACCAGTTCTTTACACGTATGGTGACCCATTTCCTGTGCGATATCCAGCGGTGTCTTATCCTGCTTATTTCGCTGCGAGGGATCCGCGCCAGCTCGTAGAAGCAGTTTCATCGCTTCCGCTCTGTCGTGCCGCGCCGAAAGATGCAGCGCCGTTTCACCGTCGATGGTCGCCCTGTCGATACCGCCGCTCGGCATATTTTGCACCAGGAAGTCCACGATGTGCAAACTGCTGCCCATCTCGCGCAGAATGGCCAAGTGTAGCGCGGTTTCGCCTACGTCCTGAAATAGACATTGGTTTCCCGGAATCTTATTATATCAACATAATTGTGAGAGAGTATTTCTCATAATTATCTTCGCGAATGTGAGAGAGAGAGAGAGAGAGAGAGAGAGCTCCGTAAAAAAAACCCGTAAAGGCGCTATGATGCCTTACCGATGTCGGCAACGGCGCGGCCAGATCCACGTTCTCGGCGTAAACCTGCAGAAGTTGCTGCAGGTCGCGGTTATTAACGGCGTGCTCCAAATCGGAAAGTAGATCACGCTCGTCCGCGCACGTGTTCATCACGTATCTCTTGTCCACGTACTTGGCGCGTATGAATTCGTATCTTTCCTCCCTAAAATACCAGGAAATGTGCATGTGAAAACGCTAAGGCAAGGTGAAAGTATGAGAGTACGCGGAAGAATTGTTAGAAAAACAAAACCGCAAGTTCGCTCACATCGTCGACGTCGGCGACGGCTTGAGATTGTGACGCAACGTTGCCTCCATGACCTCGTTGAACGCCTGATTCGTCATGTGTCGCGCGAGCAACAGCTGAGCGGTACCGACGTTATCCAGCGTCAGGGATTGTATTCGCGATATATGCACGCCCAGGTCTCGGTGGATGCCGCTGCACTCTATGCACACTATTATGCCGAAGTTCGTCGACAGCCACGTGGCATCTGAAAGGGAGATACAATTGTCGTCGTTCGATAACAAAACTAGAGCGCGAGCGAAGTTGCCATTTCGTCTGGCTTTGTCACGCGGAAACCGTCTGCGACAATGCCCGGCCAGCGAACCGGTAGATATTCACGTGCCACTTGATGACATAAACGTGCTTTCGCTTCATAAACCTTTCGCAAATTTCAAGATCTACGTTTAATTTAATAAAGACTTTATTAATTTAATAAGAAATAAATTATCGTACGTTGCTATATATAATGATGAAAGTAAGAAGTGCCTAATAATTAGGAATTTCCATTATAAAGAGAAATTAGTTAATATAAATAAGTCGATTTTCTCTCGCGTAATTTGACGGAAAAATCGTTTTAGTCATGCGCTAAGTATAACAGACGGACTTGGCACGCGTCGGAGAAAGACCGGCCGGCTACTAAATGATCCGCAATATTCTGCGTTACCGTTCTGCGAGGAGCAATCACAGCACTGATCGTTTCCGGGTAATCGCATAACGCATCGTATAACAGCCTGCTGCAGCTCTACGAGGCTGGGATTGCCGCTGCCGGCCTCCGCCTTGCCGCTCGCGTCGAACGCCCGCAACAGGGCGCGCTCCTTGCAATTCACGAGAACCGACATCCACGCGCGCTGGTCCGCCTCGTCCTCCGCTTGAAAGTGGTACGTCCTATTGTCTGAAATCGAAACAATGACAGTATTGCGCGGCGTACGTTTCACATTGTGAAGAAACGGCGGGCGGCGCGTCTCTTGGAAGCTCGCTCGTATATCATCAGCGTAACACTTACAGCTTATGAGATCGAAGCCTCGCTTGTCGTCCGGCACTAACTTAATCTGGCAGGTCAATAGGTTCACCCTGGTGGGCGGCTTGTTCTCGTCCGCGTGGCAGATATCGAGGTAGCCCTCCGCCTGCACGGCGCATCGCCTCTTCTGCCAGACCCGCCTCATCTTGCCCTCGCTCTTCTTCAGCAGGTGGCCGGAGCGCGTAACGCCGTGCTGCTTGTCGCCCTGCAGCTGGTGCAGCGAATAACCCGCGTTCGCGTTCGCGTTCAGCTGCGAACCGCGCAAGATTTATAGCTTAAGATTTATGCATGATGTCGCTTAAAATTTATGTGCATTATAAAGTGCGATATTAAGCGAAGTGACTAAATAAGATAATCCGAAAGTTGATGAGGTTCTTAAGTACAAGACGGCGGAGCTAAATCTAAGATAAAAATATTAGTAAAGTTTTAGTATTTAATTTTATGTTAAGTAGGCTAATATGAATAAGATGATATTTAAATAGAGAAACGTGATATCATGTACCGTCAATATCAAACGAAAACGAAGAAGCAACAGTACGGTATAAGTGCCAATTAAAGACTATTATTAGGTCTACTCTCATCGCGCTTTTCATGACGAATTAATCTTGGAGAAAAAAAATCTACGTAGCTCTCGTCGATAATCTTACCTCTTTGTCACATCCTGAGCTTCTAAGAAGACTCCTAAGTTCCGTTAGTCGTCTTCGTTCCTCATCCTGCGTCTGTCTGATTTTTTGCAACTTCACGCTCAAGTCGGCCACGTAAGAGCCGAAGTGCTCGATGGTCTTCAGGCCGTCCTGAAAGTAACTAAAAATCCCGAACGTATAAGAACGCTAGAAAATCGAATTGGCCACTTCGAGCGCTCTTCAGCTCCCCATTATGCCCCATTATAGATTAGAGGTTCCAGAGAGATAAATATTTACTCTGATAACTTAAGATCAATTTGATAATGAATTTGCGATGCGAGTAACAATATCGATCGAAGGATTATAACTGCGTTATACTTACTTTGTTTGCGCGTGATAATATTCGACTAGATGCTGCAACAGCTCGATACCCTTCTTCGTTTTGATCTCGTTCACTTTGATCAGATACTGTAAGCAAACACAGACAGCAATGATCGGCAGCTTTGCCTTCTCTACCTCGCTTTGCTCAAATATGTTTTTATCGAGCGTATCATAAAAGCGATTCGCAAATACGGGGTGTGCGGGAACTATCGCCACTCCTTTAATCTATGGATCTTCCTAAGGAGTTAGATTGGACTCCACCCATTTTTAGCGAGCAAATTTTAGCTTTGAGCACTCTACTGAGTCTCAAATTACAGCCCACTTCATTTAGACAATTATTTTTTTATTTAGTTTAATTTGATTAAAATTTTTAATCTCGCATAACTTAAAATGATACTAAATATTTTAATTAAGAAAGAGAGAGAGAGAGAAATAATGAAAAACATAGAGTTAAATTAAATAAAATTATTATATTTATTAGATTTTATTAAATAAATTTAATAAAATTTCATATTTTCCACATTATATATTATTCATACTAGATTTTTATCATATTATTTTAATCTCTCTTTCAAGATCGAATGCAGTTCTCGGACACCTTGTATATCGATTGTCAAATGCAAAATGTAAACCGCGAAAATAGTAGGCCGCGGAATGTAAAATGCAAATGAAGTTCTCGAGTTAGAAGGTGTAACATTTTTCCGCCGACGCACGACAGTATCTAAACGACCGGATATCGATGCACGCGCGCCGATAACATGCATCGATAACATCCATACGCCTCTCGTTGGCGTGATGTTAAACCGTTTATACTTCATAGCTCGGATCTACATCACCCACCTCGCACATTTGCAACTGAAACAACCGTCTCTCCTTCTCCATCTCGTCTGCAATCTCGGCGGGCGTGACTTCCGTACGAATCAGACCGGCTTCCTTCGCATGCTGCTTCTTCTCCTTTTCGATCTTCGCGTACTTAGCCTCATAGTCCTTCCAGGCTTTCTCGAAGGGCCTCTTCAGGTCCCCCTTCACGCCCCTCAGGTCACCCTTCAGCACCGAATCCAACGGGAACATCACGATGTTGTTGATGTTTTGCATCTGGAATTACAAAATCAATTGTGCTAACAAATATTTTTTTCTTAATTAATTAACACATTAAGTAACAATTAATTAAGTAACACATTAAGGCTAACTATAGATTTCTAAGTCGTAAAAAATTTTAAAGATATATTTTAAAGAGGTATGAAGAAAAACATTTTAATAAAAGAACCGTTTCCGTAAATTTATTACAATATAGAAATTACAAAAAAAAAACATTTGCCTAAATATTTAAATGAGAATTCTATACTTTTGCAATAATAATCAAAATGTATTCAATTTTCTGCCGCACAGCATCCCCGATTCAACAACAGCCAACATCTCGATAAAAATATCGATGGCATACATGCCTCGGTATCTATTAGATACACAGACGTGAAAATGTTAGCTTCCCTTATCTCCGCGGTACAGCACGAGTTATTTCAGATTGACCGAAGCGCAATATTTTATCTATTTATCAGAATAACCGGTCTGACAGGACTCGAATGGAAAAACGGGCGATGAAAAATGCGAGCCTTCGGGACTCCGTGGCCGGGATCGACCACCGGCCTGGCTCGACTATCCGACCGTTAAATAGTGAATCACCGTCGATTCGCGTCAGCACTTTGCTTAGCCCGTCTCGTCGCCTCGCTCGCCCTGAATAGAATCGCGGCTTCCTCTCGGAGCCGTGGGCTCTCTCGAGGGTGATCCCTCGGACCGCTTCACGACTCTCGGCTCTCGTGGAAACTCGGCTGGAAAGCGCTCAAACGCGCCGCATAATGCGCCTGCGAGGGCAATGTGCAACCAACTCGTAAAGACGACACTCTTTCGCGAGAAAGAGAATCGCGAACTGGAAATAGCAAACTGCATTACGCTTTATTTATTGGACGAAGTTGGAAGACGAGGTCGGAGTTCGGAATGTAATAACGGAATCTCGTTTAATTAATTTTAATTGTTCCCCGTTCAAATTTGCTTATCTGATCTCCATTAGCGGAGATTTATATTATCTTATAAGATCAGGTGAATTAACAATGACCGAGTTTGATTAATGTTTAATTACGTATTTGTTCGTTATAAATGTCGTTATCGTGCAATTAAAAATATATTAATTTTTGTTTTCTTATTTTCGCTCTTGAGAGAACGGGAGGAAGATACAGCGACGATCTTTGCAAATACTTGACACAGTATAAATAGTTGCAGTCTGATAAATTCCATCCTGCCTGCTTTTACAAAAAATTTTCGAGCGATTATTTCCTCACAAACGTCAAGCTTTCAACATTAAAATAACAGTAAATTTCATACATGCTCTAAAATTATCTCGAATCGTGAACGGTAAGGAAAAATTATTACCGATCCCAATTACGGTTAATCGATCGGATATGCTAATCTCGCGTTTGATTCGGATACGATCGAGTAGGTTCTTATAGGTTCGAGCATCGTGCGGATATTGCTTCCGGCTCTCGCCGGAATGCATCGCGCGATTTGAATCGGAGCCAATATTGGATGCAGATATACATTTTAACCACGATTGCACGTGTGACGTCATCGTAAACGGATCGGACGTAATGGCTCGGAGCGGGGAAATGGACGCGGCGGCAAACAAGAGAGGAAAAAAAACAAAATAATAAAAGTCGCGCTTAAACGCCGGAATTTAAATTCAATCCGCGATCGCGTGCCCGCGCGATACGATATCGGGAAGAGCCACGACGGAGAGGAGCCGCGCTGAAATCGCGACCGACCGCGGATCCGCGAGTGCACGGCGCGCGTTTAAAAGCTCCCGATAAATATAAATTCGCGCGGTCGTTCGTGCGTGATAGAATCTAGGAGAGCCTGTCCTAGCCGCTCGCTCTCGTGGCATTATAACGTTCGTGCACGCTTCAGTAAACGTAATTATCCCGCCGCGCCGCGCCGCGCCGCCGGTGAGACGTCCCGATTTGTGCCGCGCAGGCTAATCGCACAGCGCGCGAGCTTCGGAAAACTGTCGGAACACAGGCAGAACCAGTCCGATTCCGCAACTAAATCCACGCCCGGACGATTACATCCTATCCCGCCTCTCTTACTTTTGGTCGATTTATTGCTACTTGGAGGATATACTTTGCGCAGGGGGACATTCACATCCATTCGCGCCTCTTATCTCACGATATCAATTCCTCAGAATTCGATGAGGCATCAATCGAATGGTTCTAATTGACGCGTATTGTGGACCGAGCTCTCTGCGTGTATCAAATAAGCCCTCTTAAACGGAATCAGTGTGTTACGAGAAACGGTAGAGAATATAACGGCATTATTATAAGGACAGAATCCCATTGATTTCTTTCAGTGAGATCCCACTGAAAGAAATCAATTGATGACGAACAGTTTCAATGTTATTAGATTGTGGGAAACAGTGGCTCTAAATAATAAACTTAAGCGCGTAAAAAATGCAACATGTAATCCTATCTTATATAATATAAATGTAAAGTTGAATAGTATAAGTTGAATACGAGTTTTATTTGACAAAGTTTTCTCCCGAGAAACAGCAATCAAACATGTAGAAAGCTTTAAAAGCTACAACTTACAGATTTGTGCGATTACCACTGATTTTACAGCGAAATTTTACTTCCACTGATCGCGAAAAGATGAGAGAGTAGTGAGTGTTCGGATTGAAAATAAGTGAAATACTCATCTCTTCAGTGAAATCTGTGTTACTTATTTTCAACAAAATTTTCACCGTTATGGTTTAAGAGAGTAATCAGAGGAATGTATTATGCTGCTTATTAGTACAATGTTTTTTTTTTCGTCTCTAATATACGCTTCTTCCGAATTCTTCTGCGCGAAGCTATTCTATTAACGTCGACTCACTACAAGTTTCTTAACTCGACGGAGTGACCTCAGAGTCTGAAGAAGAGAAAGACGTGAGATGTCACTGCAAAAAATTACGAGCGAGCGCAGAGGGTTTTCCTCGCAGAGCACAATCATCAACGCACAGTAATGGACGTGTATAGACGTCAGAAAAGTGAAAACATACGAGCGTGACGAGGAGACTTTTAGCATCTTCTACGAAGTGGACGACATAATGGATTGAGTAGTGCGAATAAAAAACGCGTAGTAATAACACTTCTTGCGTGACAATTGCAGCTTTTATTTTCAATTAAAGAAGAGCGAATTAAGAGATGAGTTCGCTATATCTAAATAAATAAAAAAAAGAGAGAGAGACGCGAGAGTGTTAATCTTGCTGTATAGGATGTGTGTATGTAATAACAGCAATAGCGGTAACTCGCAGAGCGCGAAATGGTTTCTTCATGATTTGTTTCGCAGTGGTACTTGTGCGTACTCCGCTATGCAATCTCGATGTAAATCGCACGTTGCAAGTATATAGCGATAAGCATGGGGCACTCGAGATCCTCTGAAAGTTCTCAAACAATTCGATCACATAAAGATTCGAATTGCTTTGGATGTTATTCGAAACCAGAGATTCTTGAATAATATTTGAAACAAGATGTCCTTCGCACATTTAGGTTAATTATCGTTAATTACTAGATAACAGGCAAATCTATAGCGAGATAAAAATTCAAACGTTCGACGGCGCTGAAAGTTACTTGGGCCGTTGAAACGAAGATTGAGCGTGTAGAGAGTCGAGAGTCGAGAGTCTATCTTCGCACGAATTTACATTCATCGTGTATTCATCATTCATCGTGACCCAGATACCCGATACGCGTTACGCTATTCAGTCGCGGTTCAAAGGTGTCATTCCGACGACGACAGAGAATTTTTCCAGCGGAACAATTCGCTTCTCTGGTGGGACGAGTGAGTCTGCTACATATATATCCTTGACTTGTGAGAAAACGCGGTCGCCCGCCGCGCGCTCTTCCTCGAGCGCGCGATCGGTCGCTAACTCGCGAAAGTCTCGCGCGCGCGCGCGCGCGCGATCGACAGTCTCCGCAGCCCGCGGGCGCGAAATTTTGTTTCGTCGCGCACGCCGGTGCACGCGTTTCACATCGATCGTTTCTGGCTTAGAAATTCTATTCTTGCACGTACGCTAACGGGAAGAATGTACTACGACAGGCTTGCGCGTAGGTCGTTGCCACCGGTGACGATGGACCGTGGAGAGATTTTTCCAATAGCGCGTGCACGGCGCATCGAGGACGCGTTTAACGGCCTGCCGTTTTTTAATACATCCGCCGTCGATGAATTGTAAAAGTTAAGACACGCATCATCGGTGAAGGTACCGACAGCGCATACGCTTGCGATTTTAAAGAACTTATCTTTGAATATTGCGCTCTAGCGTGTCATTTGTTAGAAGTTCCTATTTTTTTTTATCACGCCAACGGTGCAGTTACTTAACTGCATTACGCTGTCGATACTTTCCTCTTAAGCCAAGCCCCTTTCAAGTTTATTAATTAAAAGCTCAGAATGTATTCAACATCACGTAAAACACGTGATTAAGAGCGAAACAAGGGGCGGAATATTCCGTGCGTCGCGGGGAATCAACGGGAATGAAAAGGCGCGGAATATTCCGTGATTCGCTGCATATGTGTTACGTTGACACAATTCCGCCTGTAGGATTTTGCACGTACCAGGGTTTTCATGAGGGCACTCAGTTCTTTCGTGACCACCGCGAATTTCAGAAACGCCGCGCCTATGTCCGGTTCCTGTTCCTTCAGTGCGGCATCGCCGAGTCTCTCCAACGCTCTTCCTAAGTACACCTCGTTGTCCACATGAGCTGCAAAAAAAAAAACGTATACGGTCCCATTAATTTTAATATAACATATAGATAACGTTACGACTATCGTGAAAAAAATATCTTTATATCAATCGTGTTTGCTTATATTTTTAAAAACACGTGTTTCAAACGTCAACGTTCGTCTTGTAGCAAAATAGTAGAGAATACCCCATAACAGATACCGTAAATCTAAAATTCTGCAAATTTAAAAAAAAGATCGTAATCGTTTCCCCGCATTTCCGCGAGACGGACAAATTTCCCTTCTGCACGCGTAACTATATCACATTATTTATTGAAGCGCGCGCGACGCCGTTCTCCACTTGGTCTCGCGCGATAAATTTCCTGCGCGGACATCGCGCGAATATTAATTCAGCGGCAAACATTCGTTACGAACGACTGCCATTAAGCTGCCGCGCTGTTAGACTATTAAACGCCTGCGATTGCAATTAATTCCTTGGTCAGCACTTTTTTTCCACAGGAACCGCGAGCGTCCCGCGCTGCGTATATATCTCCGCAGGCGGCTGCGAAAGAGAGAGAGAGAGAGAGAGAGACGGAGAGGAGCGAGAGAAAGAGGGACGAGTAATTTAAATCCTTCCTACCGTAAGACATTACATACTGCGCGGATTCCTGCACATTTCCCGCTTGCATACGCCTCGAATTACGAAGCACAGCCTTGGCAAGGCTGCGGGCCACACACTAACGCGGGAATGCATTCTCTGTGCGATAAACGCCGCGATCTCTCGTTCGCGTTCCGCGAGACGCCGAGACGGTTCCTCTTTCTTCCCTCTCCTCCTCTCTTGCGCTTCCTGAATCTCCCGGCTGCGATCTCGAGACGCAGGAAAACCCACTTTCCAATTAATATACACATATTCCAATGATCCCTCTCTTCTTTCTGCTCCTTTCCCGTCTCGGCTGCTCGCTCTTCTTGCCTTTCCTCTTTCCCGCAAAGTTTCTCGACCGATATCGGCTCGCGCGCCGCATGTATAAGTACACGACCGAGAGCGTGGAATCTCGCTCGACCGCGAGGCGAAGTGAAAATAAAAACGTTTCGCGTCCGGTTCGAAAGAGAATGGCTTCCGTTTTTTTTTTCCTTCAACCGGGATATCGTTTATAGTTTTATCGGAGACTTGCGCACTCACGAGTTAACGACACTCTACGGGTGTAAAGTTTTACTTTGCAGTAAAATAATTTCTCACTTTTATCCTTGTAAATTAAACTCTAGTAGTTTTCTTATTTCCAACGAACGCACAGACCGCATAAAATAATCCAATTTTTTTGTAAGTATTCTACAATTCTCTGGTTTTATTTTATCAATTCCGACGTTCCTAAGACATCTTCTTTCAACGTATGTATATCTGCAATAAGAACAATCCAATGCTGCTATCGCCCGTTTTCAAAGTCGTCAAATCCTTTGTTCCGCTCGTGTCTCGATGCTTCAATTTCCCTTCCAACTTGTACCAAAACTTTCTTCCACTCAATATCCGACCGCGCTTTGCCCCCCCCCCCTCCCCCTCCGCCATTGGAGACTGCAATCTGATTGACTCTGAGCAATGTCGAAAGGTGTTTATCGTTCGACCGAAGGGAGCGCATCCTTTCTCTCCCGATAGAAATTTCATTAGAGAGTCGAGAGAAACTTCTCAACAGGATGCACCAAAGGGCGAGTGGGAGAGAGGGAATAAAAGGTATACTGTCCCCTGTGTCGCGAAGTGATGTTCAATTCACCCGCGGCTGCGATGCGACGAGTATAATAGTGGTACGTTCAGAGCAGAGTGGATGAGCCGGCGGGAATACGTTCGCCTCCGGTTGATGAAACTTTCAATTACCTACATTACATGGCAAAAAGGATACCCTTTCATCGAAAGCGCCACGGAAGCGCTATGTCGCGTCTGTTTTAAAATCCCACGTGAAATGTATATATAGTTACGGGGGCATCAATATAGATACATGCCTATACCAGTCCGGTCATTAAACTGGCGAGTCTACACGACGCGTGTGTGAAGTTAACACCCCAACGATAAAATTCCATAGTTCTGAGTTTTAGAGTTTCCGCTTCACATTTTGAAGAGACGATAAGTTCTCTAAGTTTATAACAAGGATTCTAAGCAATTTTTAATTTAAATATAAAAAATAGGGTGCTGACTTTTTATATAAACTTTTTTTATAAAAATTCATAAATTAAAAATTATTATTAAGTAGAACTCTTGTTATAAACTATACGGAACTCTTCGTCTCTTCAAAATGAAGTGGGAGCTCTAATCAGAGCTATGGAATTTTAATGTTGGGATACTAACTTCACACAGCACCCTAACATTAAAATTCCATAGTTCTGATTAGAGTTCCCGCTTTATTTTGAAAGGATGAAGAGTTCTCTATAGTTCATAACAAGGGTTCTAAACAATTTTTAATTTAAATGTAAAAAACAGGATGCTCAGTACTTCTTATAAAAATTCATAAATTAAAAATTGTTATTAAGTAAAACTTTTGTTATAAACTATAGAAAACTCTTCGTATCTTCAAAATGAAGCGGGAACTCTAATCAGAGCTATGGAATTTTATTGTTGGGGTGCTAACTTCACACAAGCCTACACACAACGGAATCTATACAACGATGAAAAACTAAAAGCTCCTTGTCCGTGCCAAACGCGGTAGAGTGTATCTCTTCGCGTCATTACGATTCTATATAAATCAAACTTCCGATTGCGCATTTCAACGTTTCTCCCCTACGGCATAAACGACCTCCCTGGCGCCGAGAGTCCATTCGCTTATTGTATACACGGAAAAAATGGTTTCGTTGAAGTATCTGAAAATTTAATATAGATCGAGAGATAATTATGCTGCTAAATAATTGCTGAATAATTATATTGGTAGCTGATTGCTGAAATGTCAAAACTTTTTGCAGCATTATGCCTGAACGATCTTACATAATTATTAATGTTGATGGTCCAACATAATTACTTTCAGATCTACATCTTAATTTTTATGTACTTCAGCAAAGCCTTCTCAGAGCGCACGAGAATAGTGTCCCATTCGAGTGAATTTATCAAAAAGGAGATAACATCGCGCGAAGATCTCTGACATCCACGCGCGCTCGTTAGAGTTTCCTCCATTCTTGTCTCTCTGTGAAATTTATCGGCGTCGCGCCCCATTGCTCTTCGCATCGTCGTCGTCGTCGTCGTCTCCGCTCGTCGCCGGGAAATTACGTGAAAGTCCTCGGAAACCACGCTGGATCCCACGCGGCCTAGCGACGGGACCGTAGTTTTTCACGGCTCCGGAAACGCTAATGCATTGCCACTGAATATTTCAATCGCGCGGCGACGCGCGAGCACGGTATTACCACGGATATATATCTGGAATTGCATCTTTCACGAGCGCGCATCAGCTCTGGGAGAAAAAGCAAGTATAAAATTGTGCATTGCAAGAGAGAGTTCTACATAAATACAATCACCAAGAATAGTTTTTCATCGAAAAAATATTTATAAGCAGCGTGTTTCTCTTATAATCACACAATTTAATTGAAATTTTTTATGGAAATTTATATATACGGAAAGAATAATTCTGCTAAAGTATCTATAAATTTAGTTACATAATTATTTTGATAATTCGATAAAATTATTTTCATCTGTATCTGCTAAATATTTAGATACTTCAGTAAACTATTTTTTTCTATATATATGTATATAATATGAAATGAAAGTTTTGTAGGAAAAGGTAGTTTTAGCAGTGAAAAAAAAATGTATATATATTTTTTTTTCACTGCCAAAAACTACCTGTTCCTACAGAACGATTGAGTACCAACATTCCCGCTGTCTGTTGTGTCGACGAAGCATTTCCGCTGGAAAGTTTCGAGAATATTGGAGCGCACGAGTGCTTTCGCGGGCCCATTGTCTCCAAGGGACAACACGCGCGTCACGGCATGCGATTCGCGCCCGGGGTACTCGGAGCGATACATCCTGTCTATCGTCAGGTAGCCAGAGACGCGGGAAAAAGAAACACAGAGAGAGAAAGAGAGAAGGTAATAGGTAGGAAAAAATCGTGGGTGAGAGGCGAAATCGGACATGCCGGAACGATATCGGGAGAAAAGTGGTCCATTGTGGCCCGAACGCGGAAATAATGTTGACCGGTCCGATACGGACGGAGTGGCGATTTTCAGGGGTCGATTGACGGGTGAAAAATGGCCCGAGAGATCGCCCAGACTCGTATAAAAAAATACAACGCACCGCGTGTGAACAAACGGCGGGCGTTTAATACATCGCATTTCGATCGCGTGGCGCGCGTGACAGCGATTCGTTGTTCTGTGATTATTATTCTTGGAAAGTGGTGCGAGTGACGTTTTCGATGTTTTGTTAATCCTGTGAAAATACCGCTAAGTAATTTATTTCCTTCGCTGAATGGAATTTTTTATTTTCGCCGGCATTGTTATTCGAAATTCTAGGCATCGAGAGAGAATTAAATTTTTTGTCAACGTTATTGACGTTTGCGTAAATAGGGCAATATTTAAAATTTAATATTTGTAATCTAAAAAAAAAAAATTAAGATAACGAGATAATCACACTGCAAATGACTACAATTTAAAAAAATCATTACATTTAATCTGAAAAAGATAAACGTGTAGTAATCATAAAAAATATAATTACATTGTGTGACCATTGTCCCTCTATTTGATACTAAAATGTATGTTTCCTTCCTTTTTCGATATTTTACAATTGAACCATATAATTTAGGATCACACGAAAGGATAAACATGGATTCATAAATTATTCATTATTGTACTTATTATACAATTGATTCATTTTCTTTCACGTTGACTGTAAGCGTTGCTATGCGATATTTTGTGATTTATTTTTAGAGGATCGTAATAAACGGTCTTAATAGAGATAAGCAACATGATATGAGGTAGATAAGGTGACAATTAGCGTAGAGCAGCAGATTTCCCACGATGACAAGCTAATGAAGCAGAACGGCGAAGACGAGAACCTTCGTGACGTGGGCGATGAAGAGGTTGCGGTAAAGAAAGGGTTACGCTGAGCACAAAGATAAACGAGCAGAATCAGTAAAGTGAAAGACAAGTTGTTTGTAAATCTGAAGAGATAATGGAATATTTTGAACAATTTAGAATTATTTTCACTATTTAATTTAGGATTAAATTAGCCATTACATTTTATGAAGCTTCTTGTAAATTATTATAAAATTCGATATTATTGAATATTAACTCCTTAAATAACTCTATTGAATAGAAAACAAGTATATTTTGATATACATATTTTCTTGTTTGCTGCTTTTGACAAAGACATTCGAGGATATTTTACGATACATGGCAAACTTATGCTTCTTATCTTTCCTGGAAAATCACTACTTTGTTATAGAAGGTGTCACACACGATGGCAAACTATAAAAATTATGTAAGTAATTAAGGATTAAATACTTACACGGAAAGAACAATTTTGCTGAATCCAGATCTGAAAATAATTTTTGTTCAATAATCAAAATAATTTTGTGCGAAAGTCAAAATGATTGCTAGAATATCAAAATTTATTTATAGCAATACTTATCAGTTTTAACACTCCAACAAATTATTTTGATGATTCAACAAAAAATTATTTTCAGATCTGATATTTAGCAAAATTTTTAGACCTTTTAACAAAATTGTTCTTTCCGTGTAGTACTATATTAAAATCATTCGTATGCGTATCACTGTTCTCAATAAGCGATATGATATCGTTCGTGTAATAACATCACATTACGTGCAATATGTAAATACTAATCTAATTAGATAAAAGAAACTTTTAAATAGCAACCAATCAAATAAACAGGCATGATAATTATCGTCTTTTTTTTTATCTGAAATATTTGGATAAAATATTACACGCGCGTGTCGTGCCGCGGCTCATTTAGAGAGTTATGACAGAAGTAGAAGTTCTCTCATCAGAAGACAGTTTTATAATGCTAGGCTCCCACGAGACGTCTTTCCCATTACGCGATATAATTACAGGGGCCGTCCGCGACTCCCGACAATTACAGCAGTGTCCCTATATACCACGTGGCAGCAAGGTCTTCAGCGGCGTTTCGCGACCCGAGGAGGAAGCAATTTCGCGCGACTACCTGCTCGTTGCGTCACGAAAGATCCGTAACTCAAAGTCCAATTCAGAAAGAACAACAACTCCGGCATGTTTGCTCAGGCTTGCCTCGCGCTGATGGGATAATATTTGCGAACGGGCGGTCCCGAATGAGCACCTCGCTGCAATCCGGGTACGGACAGATGCCACGTACGAGATGATCCGCGGAAGTACAACGTAAATTCGCGGTAGGACTTTTTTAAAGAGATTTCGAGGAAGGGGGAGAAGGTGGGGGGGAAGGGGGGAGAGATTCGCGTGAGGATTCGCGCTCGAGAACAGAAACCAGATAGGAACGGAAGACGCTCTGCCGTGGAAAGCGAAGGAGCGGCCTGCACACAACTTTCGCGGAATAATGCGAGCGTTATCGACCCGACGTTGAAAGGAAATGCCGCTTTAATCTCTCATTAGTCTCGCGGTTAACACGAGAACGCGGCCCGGCACGCGCTGACGTTTTATTCCTGCTATAGAAACACCCAAGTCGGTAATATCGCGCCATTTTCTGTCAATGCAAATCACATTTTTTTTCTGCGGCTTAATTAACACTAATTTTCTCTCGGTACGCGAGAAATTAAATTACGACTTTCTTCGTAAAGGACTTGAGACTGAGATATATATACATATATTAATATGGTTACATTTATATTTATGATTTTTAAGTCATAATTATATCTCGATGCGATGTAATATGTTACATCAGTTACGATAAAATATATTTATTATTATTTGGAACGCGTGTGCGAAGTGCGTGCTGCTCATTGCTATTCTTGTACTGAGACTGAGGATGACGCGAGATTATACAACCTACGGGTAACCCTTTCATAACTACGGAATTTATAAATAAGTACATGTATTGAATACACACGCGCGCGCGCCGGGAAACTAACGCGATGTGCACGATAAATGATAACATATTGAGCTCGTGACGATAAAGTCACGTAACTTCGGCGTACATATGTCCGCGCGCACGCGAGAGTTTATAAAACGGTTTGACACGCTGTGCAACATTTATTTGCTTCGACAAGCAGAAATATGTTAAAAAGTTTGCGCGAAGGAAAGAAAGCACAAGACGCGACATTCTCAACGTCAACATGATGAAAACGTCAATACTGCGAACTTGTTTGCAAGTTTTATCAGAAAATACGAATATTCCGTAAGTGACAATATTTTATTACACGCTCGGCGTATATCGTGCGGCGTGAAGGATAAACGATCGCAGTCTAATAACTACGTTCTTATGTTTGTTCGCGAGCGTTACAGCGCGCGATATATCGACGTTGACAGCGACACGTTTATTGATCAACCGCCCCGGTTCATAGACTCGTTCGCGGGCGCGAACAGTATAACGGCGGTCGTAAAGATGCCGATCGCAGACTCCGAGTCCAATGCGAGAGACATTCGGTATATGAGCCCCCGAGCTAGATCCTCTCTCCGCGGGATGGCCTGGTCGAGGAAACAAAGGGGGCGCCGGAGAAATCGATCTGTCTGCCCGATGGAGAAGTGGCGGAAAGCCGGCGGGCGGCGAGTCCGCGACCCGTAAAAGTCAGCGCACAGCTCAGGGTTTCTCAGCCCGCGTCTATATAAACCTTTTTAGGATGTTGAACCCGACGCGTCTTGCCCATTCGAGTGCAATAAAAATCCGCACCGACGCCCGTTAAATTAGAGCACGTATAGCATTACTATTTCCCAGTACAGGAACGGCCCGGAAGAACGTATAACGCGGCAAGTAAACGTAACCCGTTTGTACTTGAGACGCCGCCGCGTGTATTCCCATATTTCCCATAAACCCGAAGTTTCTCTGTCGCTCTTTCTTTTTTTTTCTTAATTGATTTATTGTTTAACTTTTATAAGCTATAATGCAAGACTGATTAAATTAAATGTCAAGATTTTTAAATAATATAAAAAGGTTTGTAGATATGTTGTGTACGCTTTTTAATGTGTTGAAACGTGCTTTTATAGTAGAACGCTCCTTCGGTCGGATTCTAATTTTATGCCGAAATCGAATATCTCCCGATCAAATTACTTAAATACTCTTACAATTAGTGTGCATAGAAAGATAAAGATTACACGCACACATATCGACTATTGATTCTTATCGCTTGTAGTAGTCGTTGCTGGCATGTTTAACATAACATTCGACCGCCATTATCAGTATTAATAACATTATACAATACGCATGAGTCTATAGCGTCCCGGTGTGATAAATTAAATGATCACGATCTATGCGGTAGAGTTTTGCCCTCCGTCGAGTCATCGGGGCAATCGGAGCTAACAATGCAGAGAATTTTGATGGGATATTTAAATGGGGCAGCTCATTTCCATTAAATTTCCATAAAACAAATAGAATAAAGGAAGACCGACAGAATCTTTATTAAATTAAGGAAGAGTAAAAAATCAAATTAAAATGAAAAAACTACTCTTAAAATTTAACAATAAAATTCGAATGTATTATACAGTAGGGCTGGTGATTTGTTTCGAAGGCTTTGACATTCGAACTTTGAAGCTTCGAAGATTCGAAGCTTCGGCATTAAAATCTTCGAATTCTTTCAAAGCTTCGAAGTTTAAGGTGCCTTCGAAGTTTCGAAGTTTCGAAAAATACATTTGTGCAAATGATAAATTTATTCAGAAAATTTACAAATATTGTAAATAAAAAGAATTAATATATATACGAAATTATTACTAAAAAAATTTGAAAGTATATTATAACCTGAAGTGTTACAAATTAATAATTAAACTAGATACATGTGTAAATAAAGAAAGATAATGATCAGTAAAACAATCTAATTAAGAAAATTCAAATTTTTAATGTATTTTTCAAAACTTCGAAATTTCGAAGCTTCGAATATTCGAAGTGAGCAAAAAGTAACAGCTCTATTATATAGAGCTGTGAGGTATCTAACTTGCACACCTCGAAAAACTTGTAAATTATAAGTTATACGAAAAATTGTTGTATACAAAAGTTGCATGACTTCGAGGGAGTCATTACATAGTATATAAATTTTTTTATAAACGGAGGCGTTTAAAAAATTTCAAAGTCAACTTTGTTTGTCGAAGTCATGCAACTTTTGTATGTATAACAATTTTTCGTACAACTTATAATTTACAAGTTTTATGAGGTGTGCAAAGTAAGTGCCCTCACTCTGTATCGCATGAGATATAATATTCTTATTTTATTTTTATTTCATTTTTACTAACGGTATTTCGTTTTATGTTCTCTGATGGAAGTTAATTCCATCTTCTGGGAGATAACTTATTGTTATTCTCACAATCGTAAAATCAAGTATAACGAAAAATTTACGATAATACTCGACTCACCGTTTCCGGAGTTATGGATGGCCTTGATGGCCTTTTTCAGCTTCGTGAGACCATCCCTATCGAAGTCCAAAGTCTGAAAAAGGAAAATAACAGTGATAATACAGTGTGAAATACGCGAGCTAGTAAAATGATAATTTCTTGAACCACGTCCATGAAATTTTGTGAGTCAGGCTACTAACGCGGTCGGTCTTGTATTTTAATAAGCGTTTACATATATCGTGCGAGCGACATAAATGTAAAATATATTCGATGATCTCTCTTTCGAGAACACACACTCTAAAACATCTAAGATTTTGTTATTTTAATTTATGGAATATTCTTTAAAAATATTGTATCGGAACGAAGACATTCTGTCATCATTTTTTTTTATTTATTTAGTACACAAAAATTGTATCTTTCATTGATACGCTTTTAAAAAAAAATTAACAAAATTTTATATAATACTTAATCTAAAAGAATTTTTAATTCAGTAATAACAATACAATAAAATTAACTCGCATTTAATTCGCAATAAAATTTCATTTATGAGATTTCACATTAAAATATAAATACACACACATACACACACACATACATATATATATTTCTATTATAATTTTATTACTGAAGATATTAGATCATAAAATTTCCATATATATATATATATTTTTTTTTTCAATGTTAATGAAATTTTATGATGTAATATCTTTCTCATAAAATTTCTATCATGTCAGTAATACCAAACCTTATTCAAACGTGAGTTTTGCAGAACTTTAGAGAAAACGAGTCTATAGATATCAATTTAGACATTCAAATTTCACGCGATGTACGCACGTTTTGCGGGGGTCATAAATCCGGACGTGTCTTTCATCCAAATTCGTCACGGATTCGTGAATCCGGACGTCCGGTTAACTTTAAGTCCCCCCCCCCTTCCTTTCGCCTCCACATGCTTTGAACCGCTCTATCAACTTCGCTAATAGAGGAAAGAATAAAGATAAGAGTAAAAGATTATCACTCGTAGATTATCAGCCGTAATTTTAGCGCGCTCAGCGCTAAAATGCGTTCCTAAAGCGACGCGTTTGTTCCGGAAGTGCCGGTGCTCGTTTATTTACTTCATGCGACGGCGAGAAGGTGCTGGCGATATTTATTTAGCCTTTTATCTCGGCTGTGCAACGTGAATCACACCTATCTCGCATTCACGTGTGGTGCATCACCCGTGTGGCGTCTTTGTGGGTCAAATCAACGCGCTCACGGTCGTGTCGCGACTTTATTTCAGTGCGGATAGAAAAAAATAAGAGCAAGGTGAGAGACACGCAAGGAGGTACAGATGTTAAAAATAAGAGACTCGACAGAGCGACCAAATAATCCCTTCCACGCACACATCACATATACATACACGCGATCTATTTTTTTCAATATAGCATAAGTTGGCGCATTGCATCCTTTGCAAGAGATGTAAAATAAACATATAAAACTATTTAATAAAAATCATCAAAATATGAAATAAAAGATGACGAGTCGATTAACCGAATGCGAAATTCTCCACCGGAGAGAGAACGTAATGTAATTTTAAAAGAAAGAAAGCATCGGACGTATAATTTATTAACCGATCGTGTACTCGCTAGCGCGCGATTCGCTTCGCGCGCGGACGAAAAGCAAATAACGAAGACGCGAGGACGATATGGAATCTATATGTATATAGGAGGAGAACGAGACGAAGGGAGAAAGAAGCGAAGGAAAAGGATCGGGTCCCGCGCGATGATCGAGGGCGTCTGGACACGCCGGGAATTCGCGCGGCGTTGTACGAGCAATAAAAACGACGGGGATGCTGCGCCACTCCCGTACTGAAATAGCGTCGACCGACGACGACAAATACCGATAAGAGTTTAATATAAGTGGGCGAGCGTAAGGAACGCGCGGGGTGATTAACGCACGACGCGACGCAACGCGACGCAATGCGACGAACAAATTTAATGCGCAGCGTATTAATGAACCAGAGCGCGGCGGTTCGCGAGACGCATGGAATTATTGACGCATTCATTTGCCGACGCGATTATATTCGAATGTCCATTACCCCGCGGACGTGAATTCCTGCGAAATGCGCGTTATACATGAGCTCCTCCACTCTTAATCGCATTTCGAATCTGGAATTATTAAAATAATTCGAGAAATATATATATTGTATATTAGTTTGAAAGAGTTACGAGAGTTTAGTTAAAAAATCTGTTGGAATGTTACTGTGAATATTACGACGAGAATTAGATAATCTACGACGTTGTTCTTTACGGAAAACTGAAATAATTGATTAACTAACTTCGCAAAGACCCTCGCAAAGAGACACGCGATTAGTTTCTTTAATTGAAATTGTTTGAGAAATCGGATCTCTTCGCGTCGCGCAATATTTAATAACTCTACATTAACGACCGTCCTTTCTCGTTAATAATTTTTCATATTTGACTAAACTTTCATCCGCGGAGCGCGAACGCGGCCGCGTCCAACGCAATTATTTTCGTCCGCACAGCGGCGCGATCGAAAAAAAATCCGAGCGAAGGAGAAATAGAATACGTTGCCGGTCGGCCTTGCCGGATTTCTCCCCCTCGCGGCGGCATTCGGGCCGGGGCAGCCGACGATGCGTTTCGCCGTCCTTGAGGCCTCTCAGAGAAGGCCGCGCGCACGAGCCCGCAGAGCAAAACGACTCTCGCCGAGATCGGGATTCTCGCCTCCACCACGCCCGCGCGACCTCTCTTCTTTTCTCTTTCCCTTCCCCCCCCCCCTCCTCGTCTCTACCTGGCCCCCGGAACCGGACGAGAGAACCGGGAAGATAATTGTCTGTGCCTTTGGGATATGGGCCTTACGTTGCTCGCACGCGAGTATATTGTCAAAGAATGCTTGTGAATTTAACAAGAGAGGTTCCCATACCGAGACATTTGCCCCCGAAAAAATTTTTATATAATAGGAAAAATTATAGGCTTATAAGATAGAAATTTTTTTTACCAAAGAAGATAAAGAAAATTGTTTCTCACAATAATAACGTGATGAAACGTATATTCAAATAATAAATTTTTGTTGCAAAAGTACTGTAAAGGTAAATGGTGAATAAAAGATTTGATTAATCGAGGAAGCATTTCAGAATGTGATTCATTTAGTATCTAGAAGGATGAGACTTGATATCTCTTTCTATTAGTCGTTTGAATAGAATTTCTACTTGTAAGAAGTTCACGAGCATAATAAATGATTCACAGGCAATATCGAACTGTTTCATCAGAATTTCTTAATCATCGTGGGAATTTATGCAAGAGTAGCTGTAGTAAAATTTTGAAGACTCTCGAAAGAATAGCGTCACAATATTATAATTATAATAACAAATTACACATTTTGTAAAAATTAAAATAAAACTGCTGTTGCACGATGGTAACATTATTTTAAAATACGTTACCATTACATGCAACAGCATATAAATAAAATAGCCGAATGTAAAGTTACAAGAAAATATTTTATTTTCTAAAACTATTTATATAAAAATATTGTCTTGAAATTGATTCGGCTTCGTGTTCAGCTGAGTGCTTTCTCATGTGAATCAAAGACAGGCACGTGTCTCTCGCCGGCCAGTAATTAGCCACGATGGCACCCGCGTGCCTGCGTAACCTCGCTCGTCCGGCTGTAATTGCCTCTCTCGCTAATTAATGCGCGCTATGAGCACGGACATACGCGCAAAGGTTACGCCGCTGGCAGAGAAGCCGGCAGCATATGGTCAGCATACTGGATGTCTCGGGAATCGATCGCCTGCGTGACAGAGCTTTCGTTGTGACGATCGTGGCAAGAAAGTATTTCGACGTGACAATCTTTTTCAATTGTATTCTTTTCATTAA
This sequence comes from Wasmannia auropunctata, assembly GCF_000956235.1. Classification (NCBI taxonomy): domain Eukaryota; kingdom Metazoa; phylum Arthropoda; class Insecta; order Hymenoptera; family Formicidae; genus Wasmannia; species Wasmannia auropunctata. The sequence goes on from NW_012026858.1 coordinate 371,908, forward strand.
AAATGTTAGTATATTACGGTATTACATGATAAATATTATATATATAATTTTTTCATGAATTAAGCTTTAAAATTAAATGTTTCTTGTGGAGAATTTCTTCTTTTCTATATCAGAATACATTTAAATTTCGTTTTCTGAAATGTGCGATTAATTCTTCAATTATTGGAAAAAGTAAAATTATTGTTATGAAACTGATTTAATATTGTATCGCATAAGAGAATCTATTTGACACATCTTAAGCATACGAGCGATAAAATAATAAAAAATTTTGTAACGAAATATGAATGATATTTTGTATGCCATGGCTATAGTAAAATAATGTTTACGGATATCTCAAGAGTATAATACACGTTTCTTAAATAAGAGTAATATTCTTCGGTCGCAACCAATATCCGATTTGTCTTATAGGGAAAGTATTGGATTCCGCTTTGTGTATAACCTATCGTCAAATTGAGTTAGCAACTGTGAGCAAAACCGACTTAAACAACATTCATCGCTCATGTGTGTATAACCGTCGGAGAGATTATAAAGGAGCAACTTCGAAACTATCCTTCATTGCAACACAATATAAAACGTATTGTGCAGTCGAGGACGATATTGCAAGTTTCGCAAAGTTCCGACCGGGGGGAAACTTTCCCGCGGAGTTACACCCATAATTCTCGCGTGTATGCTTCTATCTGCTCATACCGCAGATATGTGTGCCGCAGAGCATTGCAAGGCGTGTGCCGTGCAACGCGTCGTGGAAAGGCGGTTTTTTTTTTCTCCGCGGGATCACTTGAGAACATACCCTGATGCCGGGGTTACGCACGAGGCGGCTTATGTTGTACATTAGGCGATAAATCGCGCGCGATCCCCCGCTTTATGTGCGAGCCTTACAAAGCGCAATTAATGATCCGGGCTCTCGTTCCCATAGTGTCGCGTGCTCCGCGTTCTACATATACATATATACGTACGTACGTGCAACGCGTGTTCCTCTTATAGTAGGTGCTAAACGGTTTTCCCGCTGCTTCACGAGAAAAGTTTCCTCGTCGTGCGGACGCAATGCGGAAATATCACGCGTAATGAAACTCGCTATTTTACTTCCTATCCGAGCCTGGAATTTCATTCGAACGGGAAACACGTTTCATTGACGCAGTGTACAATTGAAAATTTTATACACGACTTGATTCATCGGCGCCGAGATGCGTACCTATTCAAAATTTAACATCACGTAATAAGATAGCGGTGCTAAAATAAAATAAAAAAAATAACACGGTACTTTGTGACGAAAAAGAAACTGTCACGACCGAACGTTGACACATTACGATCGCATCGTCTGAGCGGAAATATGATCGAAACGCGCGTCTCGCGATGGTGCGGGGAGAATCAGCTGGATCATCATCATCATCATCATCATCATCATCATCATCATCATCATCATCATCATCATCGGCCGCGGAATTGCGCGAGCTTTAAAAATCCTTAACGACGCCGCCTACGGCGGAATCGCGTGTATCTGGCGCGTCGTAGAAATGACGTCGGACGTCGGCTCGGCGGCGGTGACGAGACTCGTGTTTCGCGGAGTCGCTGCCGGGTAGATAAACCTGCGGTACGACCTGAAAACGATTCCCGCGGCGGTTTTCTCGCTTGCGAACGTGCTCGCCGATCGCCGCCGCCGGAATGCGGCCTGCCTGGCAATAGCTCGCGCGCGAGAACGTCCGCGAATTCCAGAGGCTCGAACGAGACGAGGCGGAGCGGAGTACGCGCATGTATACGCGCACGCATATTGCGACGGTGCGTGCACGGTGCGTACATCGACACCATCTTTCGACAATATGATGCTACGCAACGCGACTACTAGTTCCGAGTCGGCGGGAAAAAAAAAGAATGCCGGATCGAATTTCGCGGCTGGTTTTCGTGTCGCGTTTCGCTGATGTAAAATAACGGGGTCCTGTTATTTGATTTGTCTCTATTAGGTATAACGTTTTTCATAATTTCTACTTGCAACATGACAGTGTGCTAAAATTTCTGTCCTTTCGGTCAGATTTATGATACTGACTCATCCTTTAAAGAAAAATTAACGTTAAAATAGAGAAATGTAGAATCTATGCATTAATATTCAATAGTAAAAAATTTTTATTTAATGCACTTTTCAAAATATTTAATAATAAACAAACATTATGTCACTTAAAAAATCTTCAAAATAGTCTTCTACAACATTTCTTGTCGTATTTGTAACTATAAATACGTTGCGTATATATATAGGTTTATTCCTGGAGTCATCTTAGACACGTTTCGAATTTACAGCTTATTAGACGTTGGCGAACGTCGGGATTTTCCAGCCATACGCTCAAAGAATTCGTTCGCGCTGTTTCGCGCGAAAAAAAAATTGCCGATGTCAAAGCGTGCGTTCACGTTTCCGCTCCGTTGAAGGGTTAATCTGTCGGGGAAGCATGTGGTCTTAGGGGGAAAAAATGCCGCAGGGATAGTTGCGAGAGGCCATTGTATCGGAACCAAAACTCAGCGCGTAAAGCCAAAGACAAAGAGCTCAAATGCACGGAAAGAACGATTTTGTTGAAAGATCTAAAAATTTTGCTAAATACAGATCTAAAAATAATTATTTATTAAATCATCAAAATAATTTGTTGGAATGTTAAAACTGGTAAGCATTGCTATAAAACGTTTTGATATTTTAACAATTATTTTGACTTTCGCACAAAATTATTTTGATTATTGAACAAAAATTATTTTCAGATCTGGATTCAGCAAAAGTGTTCTTTCCGTGTGCGTAAAAAAATCAAATATCCGTTAGAAGAAACAGATTTTATATATATATATATATATATATATTATAGGGAGAAATAGAATAAAAATATAATTTTATATAAATTATAGAAAATTACAAAAAAAAACATTACATACTTTATACACTTTACATCACATCGATGTCAAATTCATCAAAAAGTCTGATATTGGAGCTTTATTTTATAAAACTATTTAGAAATTAAATATTGTAATTGTACAATTTTGCAAAAATTATCAATTTTTGTAATTTTATGAAAGTTTACTTCGTGTTAATTTTTTTGCAAAGCTATTTCCTAATGAAATTCTTAAAAATTATAAATTATTTCCTTTAAATTTTTTTAAATTACAGCAAAAGCTTCTTGCTTTCTAGAGTATATGAATTAATATCATACGAATTGTAACACTTTTGGCAAAATGTTAGACATGTACTTGGCACGTGGACACGAGCTCCTGTTACGTTAATAAGTACGTTTGACATATAATTCATGTTCCTAGACGAACGATGTTGAAAATGTCGTAAAGCGATAGAGAAATTTACGAGTAAATTGCGTTATTATTCAGAGAATGCGATAACGACATATAATAACGGGAAATGGCGGCACCTCGAACGATCCAGAATATTTGCATCATCATGGCAATTTCTGAGACTGATTAACACTGTAATACTAATACCATCCGCCAATGCAAATGTTAACCGCAAGCGTTCAGTTTTAAACTTAGTAAACGCGAAGAGACACACTTAAAATAGCATACGGTATTATAACGAAAAAAGAAAATATTATAGTGTCATATAAAAATGTGATAAACAATATAGAAGACTCTTGTAATTTAACCTAGTTTTAGAGATTTTAACATAATTTTGTTAATGCATTAATTTATAAAAAGATAAATATAGTAATAACAATAAAATTATAAGAGATGTGTAACAAATATGTGTAACGCAAATTGTGAAAAGTTTAAAAAAAATGTTTAAGTCAATATATGTTTCATAAGAAAGATTGTTTAAGGAAGATCGCTTTCAAAAGCGTCGAAGAATCATCAATTAAAATTCAAGTATCAGGTATCGGCATTCGTCATACGTTCTGTGCAAACATACCTCGTAGAATTTATTACAATAATTTCAAGTGCAAATTTCATTTGGCGTTCCGCTTAAAGTAAACGGCGAAAGAAAAACGAGAATAAAATCAACCGCAATATACTGATATAAAAGATAAGAGATTCTCCTTATGCTCTGTGCAAACATATTTACCGCAATCTCTGAGATAAAACTCGCTAACATATCCCGAAGTTAAGTCAACTAGTCCAATATTTATAGGCCACTTCGAATCGTGAGCAGCAGGAAAGTCCGATGAGAATTAAGGCTCGTCAGTGTTATACACGTGAACACCCTTCGTTATTTTAATACGTTTCTTTCATACGTTCGAGTAAAGGCGTACGAATGCGATCGACGCTTTTAATTTATAACTCATAACTATTTAACTTGTAGAAATCACGCTTCGATAAGGAGCGATAACACGTTTTATCGGCACAAAATGCCACGTTACAGATATTATTACGAATAATTCATTCGATTTCATGGCCGAAATACAGGCGTACTTTATTGCAGATCTATGCAAATTAAATCGATTTCATGTTGGCACAGCCGGCTCTCTAGTCCTCCTACTCTCGTTTCAATATACATCGGACTGGATCATCCAGTTAGCGCCTAATTTAACATTCAATTACACGATATACCCGAATCGATTTCGAGGACGCTGCGCGCGAATTACGCTCTTTTATTGCCGGGCATATTCGACCCGGGACTCATTCGCCGTTTATCGATTAGCAATATGTTTGTCACATCAGTAGTGTAGACAGCAGAATGTATAGGTACGTCGACTACCCCATCAAAGTTAGACATTTCGTATTTTAAGAAGTATATTATATTTAAGATTTTATTACCAATGCATATCATATATTATATGACTGTATATAAATATTATCTGCACATATTTATATTATGTTTTATGTATAAATAAAAACGTAGATATGGAAAATTACGGAAAATTTAAAATTTCCGTATTTTTCCAAGGAAATTTTCGATAACCTTAAGATACGGAAAATTTAAAATTTCCGTATTTTTCCGAAGGAATTTTCGATAAGCTCGCGACTTTTTTCTTTGGTCAAAGTCCGCTTCTTTAGTTGCAACGTTCGAACGATCCTTCGCGACTGTTATCGGCCGCTTTCGACGGAAGGGAGGCGATTGCACTAATAATAAACCACAAGATAATAGGATGTAACAATCGCGCGGTGTTCTTGTGCACTTTTTCCCCTTCTTCTTCTCATTCTTTTAGTATTTCACGGAAAAATGGACGTCGCTCCGTTAACGGTTAAATGATCGCTTGGTTAAATGACCGCTTTCTTTTTGTGTGGTTGAATATGCGTGAGCTTTGTGTAGCGGACGTATCAAACCAGAGATTGAATTACGCCAAATTATGTACGTTGATTCTTCAGAGGTCCGGATAATGACACGCAGTCATTTTCGTAACCAAGGCGACAAGTAATGATTGAAATTATGCGGAATTATGTGTCCCTGAGTTATACATTTCAGGTTTTTATTATGGAGAACCGCTCTTGACGAAAGTAATAATTCAAATTGAAATTCAATTGAATTCTCTTGCATTACCTGACACTGCAATTATTGTCAATTTTTTGTGTCACATTTATTTTTCTTAATTTTTGGACGATATCTAATTACTTTAATTTTTTTATTACTATTTAGTATTCCTTTATTACTATTTAGTATATGCTTAAATATTTATAGAATTTAATATTGATTTGAGATCACGAGTTGCTTGATTTTGTCAGAGAAAATAAATTTTCTCATTTCTGCTTATCTTTTTCAATATTTTATGATTAATATCAATGATCAACTATATCATAACTGATTGTTTACTATAAGTATAAAAAGTATAATATCTTAATTAAATGATATTACTATCAGATAACTAAATATTTTGCATAAGATATACATACATTACATATGCTAATAATTTCTCTACTAAAAATAACTAAATTTTTTCTATATATAAAGCTCGAACATTTCAGAGTTCATGGTACATTTATGTCAGACGACCCAGTTTTCTTTCACAAAGCACAATACTTTAATTGGAGCCCAATTTGCGAGTCGATCAAATTTTCTTTTGCAAAGTGACAGATGTCGAGGTACTTGCGATCGCATATGACTTCCGGGAGCGCGCCGATGAGGATCGACGTCTGGCCTAGCAGACTGCCTACTTTGGGCTGCAGGCGGCTGCTGCTGCTGAGTCTATCCGGAACACCCGCTGTTCCGTCGACGGTGCGACATGAACGCGAGATGTCATCGATTTCCTATAAATCTATATAATAACGCATTCACGGCGGCCCAGGGCGTTATCCCCGGCTTCTCTCGCGTCCGCGCGATTACTCTTGTTCGACGTCGAGACTGCGACCGACCAATCCCGGTCTAGGATTGACGTCGTAGATGCAATGCGAAACGGCGAGGGTCAGTCAACTAAAGATAATAAAGTCTCCTTGCATAAATATTATTGATTTAAATTAATTTTTAGATAACGCTTCCTTTGCAGTTTTAAGGTGCTTATTCACAATTCAATTATTAAAAATTGAAGATCAATTTAATTATTATCTTATTATTCCAGTTTCAGCTTATAATTGCATTGCAATTCGATATTAATTTGGTGCGCAATTTAAAGGACTGAATAATGGATTTGGAATACATATAAAAATATTAGACATCAAGATCTAGACTGGACCGTAAAAGGCGCTTTTAAATTTGTGATATTCACTTACGCGATCTAGTTCAATTTATTATTGTTTATATGTCAATGGCTTTAATTATTTATTCATTTACTTCTTTCAATTTTTATCAATCAATGTTTTCTCGATGTTGAAGAGGGAATGAGCGGAAAGATTAATACGAACCCGGAAAACTACAGCAAGAAAACGCTAACGAATTTAGTCCTTCCTCTCTCCTACGAGATTAGATTTCATCATTCTACGAGTATACTTGGCGTTCTATTGTCAGGAAACGGCGCGCACAATGGAGCCAGAATTAGATTGCAGCTGCACCAAGAAGATGTACCACCGCGCTTATTCTTCTTCACGGTCTACGTTTCTCGTAAGTTTTTTTTCGTTTTCTCGCTGTCGAGCAGATATCTTTCGGCGTTTCCGCGCGGATTCCTCTGCCATGTGTAGTTTTCACGTGGCAAAAAAAAAAGAGAGAAATCTCACGTGCGACTTTCGAAACTTTAATTTACTTCATAATTTTTCCGTTTACAAGAAAAAGTAAAATATTTACGTTTGAAAATTAATGTACGTAATTATAATATTTAGTAGATATCGCGCAATGTATCTGGAATGATCGAAAGAAAATATTTCTATAGTATGATTTTGTCATAATAGCTTTCCGCTAAAAATAAGCGCAAAAGTAGGTCGTTTGGAATCTGGAATAAATTGGACGTATCTTAATGATAGGGCGTTTATCACGGACGGCAGTAAAATCTCCCTATAATGTACCCTCATAATGTGTGGATCCATGGTCATATTTTAAAATAAAATTTCATTATGTCGGATACCAAATCCCTAAATCTTATACACACTAATTGTAAGTATTGAATTTTAATTGGCGGTAATAATTCAAGAATTTAATTTTATTACGAATGAAACTTCAATTATCTCAATATTATCTCAGTATTTTATTTTAACATATTTCCTCAAGCGTATTAAATGACGAAAAAAAACTACGCGTATAAATGCCTTCCGAAAACGACGCGCGTATACTAACGCTTTTCGATTTCGTGCTTCGTCCTTGAGTTTCGCTTGTGTGATTCCCGACTTGTTGCCCACGTTCGCCATATAAGGAATAAGGGGGCGTTTACAGCTGACGAACTGTTTTGAATGCAGGGCCATATGTGTATTGCCTTCCGTTCCGATAACTGCAAGCCGGTTATCCTGTTACTACATACTCGTTGACACGGAAATCGTTATTTCCCTCCGAATTTATTGTTTGAAGTGAACATCGCGATCTTTCGAAACATTATAAAAATAATACATATGCCAAAAAATATTTTTCATAATACAAAAAATAATTTTGCCGTCATTTACTATCATTTTTTTTTATAAACAGCCATAAATAATATGTTATAAATTGTAAGAGCGTTTAGCCATATCTTGATTTTGTTTTATTGGCTATTAAATGTTTAAGTTTTAATTATTATAAATATTATTACAAAAATTATTACGAATTATATTAGTATCATGTCCTAATTATTATTAAAACTATTTTAACAATTTTCGCAATAAAATTCAATTATGTGTTAAGTTCATTCAAGTCATGCTCCTTCTACGAATATCGAAGCGCAAATATACCTGATCGTTTAACGAATCCGTATTTCTCCTGACTACTTTCAGCACTTTTAGTGTGACTAGAATTAACGATTACGTGTAACAGCTCGACAGAATTCAGCGCTTCGTAAATCCTTCTCTATGTCGACCTTAGAACCGCGTCTGTGTTCCGCTGCAACATTGTGTTTGTGTTGAATTGCAAGTTGCAACCTGGAAGTTAAGCGAGCGAGAGTGCTCATTGCATTCCAACGTAAATGGTTAAACACAACCTCAAGAAAGCGTAGCGGATTGAATTATCATTCCAGAAATCGACGCGAGACAAGTTCAATCACCTTCATAGATTGCCGTGTATGAATAGATAGTGCGGACTGTATATGAATAGACATAGTATAGATCACACCTACCACATATCTATCAATAGACACCAAAATAATTGAATACTTATATAGCGGCGAAATTATCTGATATGTCAGATCCCGATAATTCACTTATTTATACAGATCCCATCTTTATTTTTGTTTCATAGATTCCCTGATTAATTCACTCGATTTTTACACGTCACATAAGAATTCTATTTTCATTACCATTTTCAATAATCACAATTATTTGAAAGTAAGATCTAATAAATTGAATTTTAAGAGAGAGAAGAAATAGACGATAAGATCAGATTGATCTTAATTGATTTTGAATAAAACTGAACTAAACGTTTAACAAAATCTTAATTTTTTCTTTCTCTAGTAATATATATCTACTAAATGTTAAATAGTTGAGAAATAAAAATGATAGTTTCCCTCGATATTCTCGCTGCGGAAAGATCGACCCTAAATTGATCAACAAATATGCGTTACGTTTCATCGATTATTGTTTATATTCCCACCAGATTAATGATCATATTAAAGTATTGATTTGTGAATATCAGCCGAACATCTCGATACATTTCCGCGCGAGCAGACGCAGGTGCGCTGGCGAGAGCTCTCGCGGAGAGAATGAAAGGAATTCCCGGCCGTGCCGGCCTTGACAGGCCGTTCGTTCGTATCGTCGACATTTACGCGCCGCGATTTGCAAGCGTTTATGTGCCGCGCGAAATCGCGAAATCGCTCTCTAAACGACGCCGCGCGTCGCAATCCCGCCGCAAACAACGCCCAGGTGTGTTTCGTAAATGCTCGTAAAAAGAAAGAAAGAAAAAAAAAGAACGCCGCGGCCGGTATTACGCGATGGCGTAAGAGCGATTATAAGACAACGAGCAGCCCAGACATCGGTAATTAAGAAGTCGGTCGCTTTCGCCGCGGGCGCGGCGCGATTTGCATGGAATTGCATTGTTACGTCTTGATGGGATGCACTCGGCGTATCTCCCGTTATCGAGAAAGGAAGGTCGTCCGAGCGTTCGTCGTGTTCCGCGAAAATAATAATGCACTCACTGCCGGAGACAGTGCAAGAATGCGTATTTTGCATCGACAAGCTGAATTTTCTACCGTTGATGTGTACAGTCGTGGACATATCGGTTGCGACACTTATTTAAATTTTCTGTGTAGGTTTTTAGTACATGTATATTTAATATATATATATATACCTATAATATATTTTATAGGCAACTAATATTTTGCAAATGCGAACCACGATGGTGTACTATCTTTAATCTAGAGACACAGTATACCAATCGTGGTACGTATTTGCAAAATATTAGTGCGTTTCGAAACCTATTTAAAAAAAAGTCGCAACCGATATGTCCACGACCGAACACGGAAAATGAAAACAAATTCGAAATGTCTCGTAACTACATGCACGTATTCTAAATATAATAACAGCAATATTCGTATCGATATTTATACAACAAGAGCAACCTGACACAAGCAATATAATGCATACAAAAACGTATAATATTTTTGTGACGTACTCCTCTCTCTCTCTCTCTCTCTCTCTCTCTCTCTCTCTCTCTCTCTCTCTCTCTCTCTCTCTATGCAACCGGAATATCGCCGCCGATCATTTCAAATTGGTAGATTTATCTCCTCTATCTATTTGATGTGCCCTTTAAATTATAATTGAAACTACGGTCGTTATACCAATTCGCGATTAAATATCAAGACCTCGCTCATTCAAATTCGATATGATTTTAATCCGCACGTTCGTTTATGCCGGGCGCGATTGCAAGATTAAATTCTTGCAGCTCGATTTGTAAA
>NW_012026858.1:382270-412678 GCF_000956235.1 Wasmannia auropunctata
ATTCGCACGTTAAACGTCGACAATTATATCGTAAAAACGCGCGAACAATTAAGCGTGATTTCGAACAACTTCTTTCTCTCTCTCTCTCTCTCTCTCTCTCTCTCTCTCTCTCTCTCGCAATGATAAAACTTGCACGGTTGGCCAAGATTAATCTTTGGCTGCGGTCCTAAGTGCATTCGATTATTTCCAACGCAAGAGACGTCCACTTTAACTGGTATCCTTGATCGAGAAAGCAGCCTGTCGCCGACCATTATCGAGGTACTCGTTTCGATTGCTAAGAACGCTCTACCGCCAATGACTTGGAGAACACCCTATATAGCATTCATACTTATTGGGTTACTCCGGCGATATTGTGCGGACGTGGATGCAAGCATTGAATTTGATCTCGATAGCCTCTTTGTCGTCGCGACGTACTGAGACTGCAAATATACGTTTCTCACGATTTTTTCCACTGCTTAGTAGAGTGATATAGCAACGATATACCAATTGCCAAAACAAAATTGAAAAAACTTTTCAACATAGATCTGTTGATGACTTCCCATTTTTCCTTGCTTAACATAAAACAGCTTGTATGTTTTTAATTGTTCTGATATTTTTACAAATGATTATAAATTTTGTACGCGAGGATGCGTGTTATACGTACAATTTCTTTGAACATACAGAAATCTGATCAGAAGATCTAATATCAAATATACAGAAATTGACATAAATTTAAAAAAATAAAGATTTATATGTAATAAGAAATTTACTTTATCAAGTAAAAAATTTATTATAGTAACATAAAAAAGATTGGCGTCTACAGTCGCGCTTATTTGTTTTAGTATTTTTTTTCACAATGCATTCTTTTCACAATTCTTTTTCCAAGAGAAAGTTTTAAGTCAAACAATCCTGTTTTCAATTAATTGACAATGCAGTTTCTCGTTGTTTTAATTACCGTTATTCACACCGTGATCGTTCTTCCGGGTGAATATCTCGCACAATGTTTAACTTTTTAACTACTATCAGATAATATCGTGATGCTCGAATGCGATTTCTAAACGCACGCATCTCGCTCCGGAATTCACGCAGAGGAAACAACTCGGAGTCGCAACGAGATGCAACGGTTCGGGTGAAAGTCGCGGAGAGAAAGGAAGATTTTTCATCGCCAGCATCATAATGCGGCACGCGATTAATTTCTGACCGCAGTTTCGTGTCGTAAGACAGAGAAGAAACGGCCGGGCCAAACGTCCAATTTTTGAAGACATCAGAACTTTTAAGGAAATGTTTCTCTTTTAGGGAATTAAAGAGCACAAAATTCAATTCAAAATTCAATTAGCATCGCGCATATTAAAAGATATTACACACGATGATTGTATAATTATGTTAAATCCACGTTTAATTCATATGCCGAGCTTTCCCTGTCCACATTCATTCAAATCGTAAATCCGACCCTGCTCCAAACCGCAACGGCTGGATAAACGTACCAAGATCTCACGGACACCGTGTAATTACACGGCCCTTAAAATTCCCCGTTCGGAAGTCAGACAACAAACTGGGTCGCCCGGAGATCTTTGGCAGGAAACAAGCTACGCAATCGCGCTCGATGACGGTCGATTTAATCGCCATGTCGGGAAATCCTCGAAAATAACCGTTATCTCTACATTATCATTTTTAAAATGATCGTATTCACATACTATTTACAGTGTATTAATCTCGGACTATTTATACCGAATTATTGAAATACCAAATTTCATATTCGAAATGAGATTAGTACTAAAGCTTGCATTTTTTAAATAAATATTATATTTTAATCAAGTCTCTCATGTGCACCTCCTTAAAAATATTAAATTCCGATTTCAAAACTGTACTTAAGTTTATAAGTTTTATACCTGGGGTACTTTCCATTTAGTGACACAAATCGGCACAAGCGTCATTCTATCTCTTTTCAACATCCAGTGATAAAAAAGATAGAATGACGCTTATCTCAACTTGTATCATTAAATGTAAAAGCACACGTTCTCATTCAATAATCGTACACAGAAAATATTTCGCGGACATTGTTCCGCTGTCAGATCTCAATGAGATCCCATCACTTAGGCACAATTATAATCATCGTAATTTTTTCGTTAACTCAATATGCCCCTATCTATCTTACAGCCAATAAAGCCCGGTTCATTTCAATTCGCCGAATTCAATGCAATTAATTTTACTTAATTCGCTTGTTTAGTTATGCTTTCATATTTTTGATAGAAGGTCGTGGCCCTGATCATTTTGCTTTGTTGAACGTGCCTTTCCGCTTCTTGACTCATAAAAAAACATCGCGTGCGCAAAATTCCATCAACAAATACTTATTTGCGTACGCAAATTGAATTATTATTATTATTGATAAGCTCATATTGCTATTATTATTAATAACGATGGTCAACGAGTCATTGGGGAAAGTTCATCTTCGGTTATTGATTAAACAATTGTAGCAAGCAACACGATAATTAACATTTTCGTTATTATTATAATTACGTTCTCGAATTACACGTTCAATACAGTTTGGATAATAATAGATTTGCTTTCAATTACAGTTTCAGAACTCGGTTCTGCTGCGTTGTTTAACCCGCGCGCGTACACTCCACGTTTGACCGAAATTGATTATATCGCCATCGGGTTAAATCGTTCGCCAAACTACAGTTCCCGAGGGTCTGGTGGCTCTTACGAATGTAAAATGTCGCCCTTACGCGAGCGGTTAACGCTCGCCCGATAATCAAATGCATACGAGGTAATAGATCCTGTCGAGTTCCTCGACGCCTCCGAGCGCCCAGACAACTCTTACATCATGCCGCGTTAATAGAACCGCCGTGCTCATTTGCGATGCAGGCAGCTTTGCTGCTTTCGTCAATCATTGAGAAAAAATTGCGAAAACCTGCGCACAACTAAACCCCCGCGCTCGGCTAGCGATACTCCGCGTCGCGAGAATGCTAATTTTACACACACGCGGGAAGAACGGTTTTGCCGAAGTATCTAATTTTGTTGGGCTATCAAAATGATTATGTATAGGACGCTCTCAAACTGGTTGCTATAGACTGTCGAAAACTTTTTGCAGCATTATCATTGATGAAGCTTGAGCGTCCTACATAATTATTTTGATGGTCCAACAGAATTATTTTCAGATCTGTATCATAGCTAAAATTGTACGTAAAATTATTCAGCGTAAAACCGTTCTTTCCACGTGTACAACGTACGGTAATCGATTTAAAAATATTTTGCACTCGAAACACACGATATGTTTTTAATTCCTCATAGTAAAGTTGACAAAATATTCAGGTACGTATTTTGATCATAGATATTTTTTATTTCTATTTATAGCTCAGCAAGCCCTTGATTCATAATATTTTTCTTTATTCGATAAAAAATTCTCAATGAAATCAAGATGTGTTAAAGGCCATTGTGTAATTAAATTGAACAGTTATTCTTTAAAATTATAATAAACAGTTTCATATAGATATATTCGTTCGTATAGATATATAATTCACTAATTTATTCTACGTAAAAAATAATAATTTCGCGCGTAATATGTTACATGAAAACAAACAATTTACATGATAATACCGCTAACGAGATAATAAACAGCGGCGCATATTTTTTGTACTCGGCGAGTGAAAGCAACGAAAGGTTCTTTGTGTATCGAGCTTTTACTTTCATAAATTACAACGTACTTTAGAGAGCCAGTCTGAACAACAACGTCACTCCCGTACTCTTGACCCTGACTGTCTTCGAGTCACCCACTTTCCCACTTTAGAACTTAGGACTTACGACACCAGTCTATACGAAATTCGAGCGTCGCTACTATTTTGGAACCCATCGCGATCTATTTTTATTGCCGGTAAAAGGGAGAGAAAAAGAAGGAAAGAGAAAGTGTGAAAGAGAGAGAGAGAGAGAGAGAGAAAGAAAGAATGAAAGAGAGCAGAAGAGAAACTGATTGTGAGATAAAATGCACGGATTATCTTAACGGGATTTTCGAATTTATGATTTATGCCACTGAGTGTAATAAGATATTATTGCTCATATAAGTCACATAAAAATTATATGATATAAATGATCTTATTCTTATTGCTATACACGGAAAGAATAATTTTGCTGGATACAGATCTGAAGATAATTTTTGTTCGACTATCAAAATTAATTTTGTTAGAAAGTTAGACTAATTGCTAGAGTATAAAAACATTTTACAACAATGCTTATCATTTTATAGATATCATTTCCAACAAAATTATTTTTAGATCCAAATTTTTTGACCTTCCAGCAAAGAAAAATCATTCTTTTCGTGTAGATCAATTTGAAACTATGGAAGATTATGTATTATTTATAATTTTTTTATTTCTATTGTTAATTGCATTAATTCGTATAATGATAATATTTGGAATAAGAAAAATTTAAAGAATTTAAGAAAATAAGTATTGCGCGTTAATTGTTGAAATTTGAAAACTGAGTATCGATAGAGTCGAGGATTACTTTGAGAGAGTCGTGAGAATTACTTTGATAATTATGAATCAAGTGTTTAGCGTTGAACGTAGCTTACGTGAGTACTTGTACTTGCATCGCAAGACATATAGCAAGAGAAGATCCGGCATACGAATTGGCACGTATTAAAAGTGTGCAGATGTCGCCGCGTCGCAAAATAAACTTCGCCACGACGATTATACTCGTCACCGTCTGTCAGCATGTCCGTAACGGCGAAATGTTCTCCATACCGCGTTATAATCGTCAACCGCGACGAAGAAGGAATTCTCGACGGGAAGAGAAGAGAAAGACGGCGGGAAGACGAAGAAAAGAGCCGGCACTACGCGAGCATGCTCCTGACGGAATTTTCTCCTCTCGCGAAAATTCTCCGAATCGTTAAAGGAGACGGGAACGTCAGCGTGCACCTTTCTCCTCTTGCTCGCCTCCGCCTTGCCTCCTCCCGAAGGAGGAGAGAACGAGTGACCCGGAAATTCCGACACGCCGATGTAGATATTGGACATACTTCTTCAAGGCGAACTGAGGCAAGCGTCGCGGGTCGGTGAAAAATTTTTCATGTCGGGATCATATAACAATATTACATGTGATTTACGACACTATCTCTCGCCCTTTCTCACTCTCTCTCTCTCTCTCTCTCTTGGCTAATAAATTTAAATTTAAAATAAGATGTCAAAAGAGAACAGATACTGTCGAAACGGTGCTCGAGAAAATAATTGGGGAGTTGCGTTACGTCGGATTAGATTACTTTAGAGCCCCAGCAGCTAGATTTAGATTCTGTAACTCTTAATGACAGATCGTTATCGTTTTATTGCCGTTACGCAGGTATTATTATAATGCACGGTGAAAAAGTTGCGACAAAACGACAATAACGAATTGTTATCGTCTATCGTTAAGAGTTACAGAATCTAGCCTCTGGATTCAACTTTTTAAAGTTCGCTGCCTCTCTCAACATTCGTTATTTCTTATTATCCTCCGTGTATACCGGGAATTTGTTTTTTTTTCTTCTATTTTTTCGTCTCTCTTTTTTCACTCGTCTCTTTCTCCCCTTGAAAAACCCCAGGTCGAATTTTATGCTCTACGAGCACGCTTCTGCGCGGCTGCGCAAAAACATTTATATCAAGTAAATGGATGGTTTCTCCAGAGGCAATACGTGAACTAGTCCTCGTAATTTTGGAAGTAATATCAAAGTGGAATATATACATATCAATTCTAACTTGCTCAATCACATAAGAACGGTCACGAAAATACTACCGAAAATTAACCTTCATGAAATTATTACCTACGATTCTGCCAGAGTTGTACAAATCGCCCTTCACTCTATCGATTCGATCACTATTTCTGGTTAGCGCACGCTTATTCATCACATTTGGTAGCTGTATGCAGATGAATTACATTTGCTGAGTTTTTTCAAGGGAATTTATAGTTCTGAATATATATCTCAAAACAATGTGGAATTTTTAGAATGATGGGTAGTAGCACGGGACAGTAGACAATGGAAAGCAATTTTTCTTTTTCATTGGTGATTTTGAATGAGTTATGTATAAAGTCTGCAAACGCTTTTTTGTGTACTTGGCAATTATATGAAATACTCCTGTTTTTTTCTTAAGAATCTCATAAAAAAACTTTGTTAGCCTTAATCTTCAATATAATTTAAGAATTAAGATGCACATAAGCGTACAGACGTGCCTGATTAAAAATACTAGTTTGTCATTTCAATTACTTGCAAAACAAAAAACTGATACCATGATAAAAATTAATCTTTGAATAAATTTCTACTTAAAAAATGTTTCTTCTTTGAGTAGCAAAATATGATATTGATTATATATAGCTAATCTTATATTCTCTATGTTATATTGACTATATTAGCTAATCTTATACTCTTTATTACTGCTGACTATATAGATAATCTTATATTCTCTATTATTGCGCGAGTATTCTCTATTATTAGCACATAGAATGATATGGGTATTCCATGAATGAAAGGATTAAAACGATATGTCCGATGTAACAAGAATAAACACGGAATCAGTGATATACTCAATCTTCCAATTGCAGACTTATCGACAGATAAGTTCTTTCCAAGTATTTTTACTGATGCTAAATATTAATATCACCGCATTACGTAATGTGCGGAACAATTCGTAATTATATAATCACTTTAAACAAGCATCCATATTCAAATGAGAATATATATTACTAACTTAACTGCTTTAACACGTGATTAACACGTGAATATTTGAATATAACGGCAATTAATTTTAAATTAATTTTAAATTAAAAAAGTCCTTATCTGAGCATTTATCTCACTTTCTATCTTCATCGCCCGCACAAATTTATTTTTAAAAGATTCGATAAAAAACCCAATTAAAAAGTATCCATTGTTTCCTACTGTGGGAAGAAATAAGACATTGGCTTTGTTAGTATTGTTAGTTCTCTGTAGTATTTACATTATTCCTGTTACGCGTGTCAGCCGTGTCTTTGCACAGGGTACACATTTCACGCGCGGACCACTGTTGCTCGGATTCCACTTGACGCGGAGATACGTATCATAGTCATTCACAGTGTCCGCAAATTAGGAGCGTCGACGCGAAGCGATGATCGCGCCCGGCAAGCTATAGCGAAATGATGGTCGGAAACGTTGATGTGTCTCCGCAGAAAAATCCGCGATAAATCCCGATATTCGAGAATATCCAGAATTTTACATATCCGACGTCGACGGGGGAGGGAGGGGGGGGGGAGAGGCTGTCCTGTTCTGCGCTCTTTCAAGTCACGCCTCTTTATCTTCCTTAATATTACCGAGACTGCGTCAGAACGAACGCGGTCGCGCTACCAATGCTGGCGAGAAACACGAGCCATTGAACGGCGAGGAATATAAACCGATAATGCGGGCCAGTTTCCTGGCGAGGAAATCGGATTTCGAAGCACGTGCGACGATAATAATAGCGTCATCGCCGGCTACGCCGCGGCTTTAAATGCCTCGGCATTAGCATCATCTCCGCATTTGAAGTGTTAACGATCAATCGGCGACGATAAGGCGGCGAGTCGCCTTCCTCCCTCCCCCTCCCCTTCCCCTCCCCTCCCCCGCCCCTCCTCGAGAATCTTAAAATTCTCGCATGTTGACGCGTATCGAAATGGAGCGTGATTCAACCAAATGCGAATGAAAGCTGAGAAAGAATAATTCTCACATCGATGTGCGTGCACGATTATTGGCGTCAGAAACGGAACGCCTTTCGTTTGATAAGCTTCCGTAAAGCGATAACAAAAGTTCGCAAGATACAACGATACTAATCACGCTAGGTGCACTCGACGCATTGGGAGTCCAAAGTCTTAGAACAAATTGTTATCCTCGGCTTGCGCGGAAATCGTAACGCTCGGAAAATGTCAGTATCATTCTTGGTGCCTATACTTGTACGAATCATCGAACGTCCTGCATGCAGGATCGCGGCCGAGAATGTCGACAGACGTTTCCGGCTCGTATCGCGCGACCGATAAGTATATACGCGATACACGCTTCTATACGCCCGAAGAACACGCGTACAATCACGATCCGGTATGGTTGCTATCACGGGAAAAGAGAGCGGGCAAGGACGATACGATACGATGGGGGGGTGGCGGAACGGAGAGGAAGAAGGAGAGCCGAGGAAACCACGAAAGCAGGATGCGATTAGAGAAGCGTGGCTAGAAATGGAGCACAAATATACAAATTGCGGCAAAAATATTCGAAAAAAACAAAATTGGAGTAGTAGCGAAAATAAACGAAAAAATCCGAGCAAGAATAAACAAAAAAAAACTGATGCAAAAAAATTGGCGCAAAGATGAATGAAAAATTGGGAACGAAAACGCACGAAGAAATTGGAGCAAAAATGGACGAAAATGTCGAGATAAATCGCTCGGACCGCATCGGCGGTTCCCCATGGCTATTAATTGGGCGCTGATCGTAGTTTACTTGACTCTCCCCGTCACTTGCCGAAAACGGGAGCGGGGAGAATGGGGGGGAGGACCGGGTCGGAGAGCTTAGGTTCACAATTTCAATCAATGTCCACGGGAACGGCCGTCATGACGGGTGTTGCTGCTAACGTCGTATAAACTCACCTCCTCGAGGGACGTGATGGTCTGCCTGCACTGTGGCATCCGCGAGACGAAGGTGGACGTGGTGGGCGAGTTGTAGTCCTCCCTCGTCTCCTCGACGAACTCGCTCACGGCGATCAGGCCCGGCATCTTTCCGCCTGTTCTCGTTTTCCGTCAGTTGTTCCGTCTCCCGCCGTCCACCCCACCCTCCGCCCCAGCGCCCAGCTGCAAGCGAGAGCGGCAGCCCTGTCCCCTCGGCGGATCGCTTCTCTCGCCACCGCGACTCCCCCTTGCTCGTCCTCCTCGTCGTCGTCGCCGTCGCCGTCGTCGCCGGCGATCGCGCCGCACTCTTACACTCCGCGGCTGACACCGTTCACTTCACTTGTCCCTCACCGTGAATCCCGGCGGAGGACACCCCGATCCACGTTTTTTTTTTTTCGCTTCTCCTATCCTACCGTATCGTACGCCGCTTTTCCGTGACGTACGGTATGACGAACGGTTGTCCCGGCACGAAGAGTAGTGACAGGGAGCGAGAGAGAGAGAGAAAGAGAGACGGAGCGGGTGTGTGAAGGAAAGAAGGCGCGAGAGAGAGAGAGAAAGAGAGGGACAGACAGAGAGGAGAATGAATGACGAAGGGAATGAGGGAGCGCGACGGAGAGACAAACAGCGGGTTCGAGCAGCGTGTCCGACGGCCACCACCTCTCCGTGTCAGTGCAGAGAGGAAGAGAGAGAGAGAAACACTCGCGGGACCGGCGCGATTATTTTCGCGACATAGTCGCGGCGAGCCACCAGCCGTCGCGAGGACGCATAGCAGCAGCAACGGCAACAACAGCAGCAGCAGCAGCAGCAGCTCGCTGTTCCCGTGAACGAGGAGCGCGGGTCACCACGCATACGTGCATGCGCGCATGCACACCGCCGCGGCGAACGGACGGACCGACGCGCACGAACACATAAAAACACACCGAGCGGGCACACACACGCGCGCGCGCGCACTTACGCAGCTGCGTCCGCGGGATGCTCCTTCGCACTCCAAACTCGCACCTAATCGCGCACCCTAACCGCCTCGGTCGGGTGCCGAGTACCGCCGAAACACACGCGACTGCGGCCGAAGTTTCACTGAGGCGGCGCTGCCGACGCGCGCGCGCGACCGCCGCGACCGGATGTTTCGCCACGAAACGAAGAGTATCTAAGAGAGCGATCAGTCGCCGTAAGCCAGCCTACTCCGCTACCGCCATTCGGATCCACCCTTTGAAAGGGAACTACGTAGCTACATCATTCTCTGACACTGCCGATAAAATCATAGGCAGAGCTCTAGAATGGATGTGGTTCGAGTCTGCTGCGCGGCCAGACACTTTATCGACATTGTCGAGGTACGTATGGTAAAATGTATCGAAGAATTTTATGGTAAAATATCAATTTGATGTATGTACCTCATTTCTCGTTAGAATTTTCTATTTCATTTTATATCATTTTTATGTGAAGGATATGTCGATTAATAACTATAATCTGATATAGTAATCAGATTGATATTTATTTCATTAATGTTTCAATACGTATTTTATGAATTTAGTATCTAAAATGATATATTCTAGAAAGCATTGAATGTGCTTATAAGAAAACAATTTTCTTTATAAAATGCCCTATACTACTATACCACTATGCCCTACACTATGTTAAATGCACTAATCCAATGTATATGTATATACTGTTAGATACCACATTTAAAGCATCTAAATACAGTGTATAATATATAATCTGCTCCGACAATAGAATAATATATATTTTGTTAAATAATGTTGACAATATGATTAAGTATACAATACTTAATCGTTTAAAATATACGACTTTATCATTTAATCTTACTAACTTTGTGTATACTTTATGCAGCTTTTAATGTGCACTAATCTAGTATAATATAGTTACCGAATTTGCTATTAATATTCGTGATTTTCGAATATATATCTACAGTTGCATCAAAGAATAAATATTAAAATAATCTTATTAGATTCATGCTTCAATCAGATCCATGACTTATAATTCTTAGATACTATTCAGTAAATTTATCGCAGCGATAAAATTTATACTATTATTAATCGGATACAATTCAAAGTGTTTAATTCAAATGTTTAAATGTGTTTTTTTATTACAGAAACATAAAAGAATATTACATAATAATTTCCTGCAGCTTAAGCTGTTTTTTGCTCTTAGCCTTAACTTGCGCGGCGATTCGATCCAAGTCCCTGCGTCCTTGGCTGGTCAATTTGCGTCCTCCAAGGGGTGCCTTCTCGATCAGCTTCAGCTGCTCCAAGCTTTGGAGCGCCTTGCGCGCGACACCACTCGACGACCGGCAGAAGTGGCTGGGGTGGGTGCCATTGCGTTTGCGTCCGCCAAAGATCTTGGTAACGGCGCCGACTCCGATTGGGCTGCGAATGTAGATGTGACGCACCAGGGCCGCACATCTGATGTAGTACCAGTCGGGATCGTAAGGAGCGAGTTCCTTGAATTTAGCCGTCTTCACAATATCCACCCACTCTGGCACGCGCATCTTGCCAGTTCTGAATTTTTATAAAGTACAAGTCGAGTTACAAAATGTACAATGTGTTACAGTATACAGTTATAGTACACGGTTATTTTTACAATATGCAATATAAAATGCAAATTTTTAGTCAATTCTTGCCAGTTCTAAATTTTTATAAAGTACAAGTCGAGTTGCAAAATAGTATTACAGTACACAATTATAGTACACGGTTATTTTTACAACATGCAATATAAAACGCAAATTTTTAGTCAACTAAAATGATGCAGAAAAGAATTAATAGTAGTAAAATTAAATAATAAAGAACAAATACGAACGATTCAATGTGTTTTGGACATTACACATGTATGAGGTTAGTTATAGGTTAGGTTAGGTTCCTATTGGGATAATATTTCTTACTTACTTTTTGAGAAAGGCTGCGAAAGCCTTCACAAATTTTTGCTGATCGACGTCCTTCAGCGTTACAGACGGCATCTGAAAGGGAAATTTAACTCAGTAAAATGGTCAACACGTAAAATAGTACACATGCACGTACGCCACACGTGTGAAACACAGATTAACGCTTCGATCTGAATAATCGGTGAAAATCGTAAAAGCCACTAAATTGATATATTTCTCATTATAAATTCTCATATATGTTCACTAAAACCGGCTTGAAATGCTTAAATCGTCAAGGAGCTGTCAACACCACACACCTTTGCGAGAATACAAACCGGAAAGAGCGAAACCTCAGCGGCACAGAATTAGCATGGCACGTGGCGACACTGACGACAGGTGGGAAATTCAAGAAGCCGAACAAATGCAATTCGCAATTATTCGCGATATGTTAATTGATTCCGTAATATATTATAATGCTTACACAATTAACGTTAAGCAACCGGAATAAATTTATAAATAGCCAATTTGATCAATAATTAAAACAAAGTTTAGATATACAAAGCCATCAATAAGTCGATTATTTACACGATTTTTAACATACATAAAGTCTCATATTTTATTTTCTAAGACTAGCTAAATGAATGGCTTTGTCAGAATCCTGTTATAAATCATGATCCTTGAAAGGTGCGATAATAAGTGCTAAATAGCAATTAAAATTGGTAGAGAACCAAACATGTCTGAATTCTTTATGATGAACTATATATAGTGTATATATATGTATACACTCTTGTACTATACATACTTAAAATGAAATAGATATATATATATATATATATATAAACTTTAAATATATATATATATATATATATATATTTAAAGTTTGCTAAAACGAGACAGAAAGTTTTGTATATACAGTCCGGCGGCAAGGAACAAACAAACCTTGAATAACGCTTTTCGAGATGGGCGACCTTGTCGAAGAGGCGTGTCTACGATGCGCCCGTGCATATCACTCGATAACACGTAATTCGCATTAGCCTAATTGAGAAATTATCTTTTCATGATTCAACAATCGGCAATAAGCGCAACGTGACGTGGCAAATTATGCGAGGCGATATTAAAAAGATGGCAAGAGATAACCATATTGCGCAATGTTGCGGGATACGAGGGAGTGATGAATTGACCGGCATTGTTGGAGTGTCATTATCGTCGGTAGTTATACGCGGCGCTACGCGACGAGAGGAGTGCGGCAGTGGCTCCATATATAAACGGATGCAACGAATCATGATTCGTAATTTCTACCGAGTAACGTCGCCGTTAGCTCTGCGGGGGAACGGGACGCGCATGAAGCACACCATGGCTGGTATTCTGACGGAGCGCGTGCCCTTTTCGAGAGATTTCCTGTTTCGCCAGGTAAGTGACATTCGCGCGAGAGATAATCGGCGCATGTCCAGCAGGGGGGCTCGACTTGGCCGCCAACGTCATCTGACGAGCGTCACTTTAAGATTGTCGAACGTAAACGTACGTTCGAGATCCTCCGGTCATAAATGGATTTGTGGGTGCCTCCCATTTAGCGCAGGTTTGTGCCGTATATTTCAAGATTACGTCTACACGGATTATTTACGACTTACGTGAAATCTACATGATGTTTATATGGTCTTTTTGCTACGTAGACAATCTAGACTTGTAAACTATGTAGACTATTGTAAATTGTATCACTAATAATCAGGGTTGTGCCGTAGATTTCAAGATTACGTCTACACGGATTATTTACGTGAAATCTACGTGATGTTTACATGGTCTTTTTGTTGCGTAGACAATTTAGACTTGTAAACCATGTAGACTATTGTAAATTGTATCACTAATATATAGAATATAAAAGAATTAAATTATAAGGCAGTCTCTACCCACAATAGAAATGTTCAAAATGTATCATAGGAACAGACTAAAGATGCCACATCTTTAGAATATTCTTGATGTATTTTGAACATTAATTTAACTACGAGATTAAGATTAAAAATGCAACCAGAGAATTTTTCTTACTCAAATAGTAATTTTTTTTTACATAAATGTTAAATTATATATATTTATTAAATGAATAAATATATAGTCTACTGACTGTCTACATAGATGACACTTTTACAATAGTTTACGTTGTTTACACGTAAACGTAGAGTATTATATTTTACGCGTAGATGCACAACCCTGCTAATAATACATAATATATACAATATTAAATATAAGAATTAAATTATAAAGCAGTCTCTATCCATGGTAGAAATGTCCAAAATATATCTAGGAACAGGCTAAAGATACCACGACATCTTTAGGATATTCTTGATGTATTTTGAACATTAATTTAACTACGAGATTAAGATTTTTAAGAATGTAGAGAATTTTTCTTACTCAAATGCGGTAGTTTTTTTTACATAAACGTTAAATTATATGTATTTATTAAATGAATAAATATATAGTTTACTGACTGTCTACATAAATAACACTTTTACAATAGTTTACGTTGTTTACACGTAAACGTAGAGTCGTTATTATATATTTTACGCACAGGTGCACAACCCTGATTTAGCGGCACGCACAAGTCACACAATTAGTCGATACAAGCATCATTCTGTCTTTGTTATTGAATGTTGAAAAAAGACAGAATAATGCTTGTGTCGCTAAATGGAAGGCACCCCGTGGTATTAATTTAGCCGATAATTAATAATATCTTTTAAACAATTAACTTTTCTTTTGAACTTGTTTGTATTTCACGTGAAAACCTTTGGAGTGTAATTAGAACGATTTGACGATCCACATTTTATTATTAATTAAATTAATTATTATTTTAATTAAATGATTATTTTATATTTGCTGCAGTCAGAGTCGACAGAAATTAAACTTTGTATAAGATCGTTTGCAAGATCGTATATATTTTTATATAGAGTTTGAAATAAGTAATTTAAAAGATTTGAGATATTTGGATAGTTTAATTAAATTAAATATTTTTAAACTATGCAAGTAGCTGGTACATATCGATTAAGTTTATTCGAATGAACGATCTCAAGATTCGGCCAATGGAATAGCCGAAAAAAGCGTACTTATTTAACACGATCTTGAATGTAGGATTAGATTAGGCATATCACCTTTTTTCACATTTTTCGAATGTAAAGATAAAAGCTTTACAGAAATTTAATTCAATAATGAAAGTTATTCATTTTTTTGTTTATATTTTTTGCTACTATTCACTGTTTTTAATACTTAAAATAAATAATTAATAAATCACTACTTTCCAGTTTATTAAATTTCTGTAAGGAAGACTTAATCAAATTCCGAATTAACTAATTAATCAGCGGCTAATTCAATCAAGAGAAAATTTTTTTATTTCTAATTATATAATTTACGGTTCCTAATTTAATTCATTTTTCTATATGTTAAATAATAAGAAATTATTAATGTTGTTCTTTTTAACAAAATAGTATAAAGTATAAGTATAACTCGATAAGTTAATAGATTAGATTAAATTAATTGAATTGATTAAAGTCATCTTATCAAGATAATCATTTAATTAGAAACAAAATTTTTATATTTGGTTTTTCTTTTCAATCAAATCTTTAATCCTTAAAATTCCAATTTTCTTTTCATTCTATTTCATTTTTAAAATTGTATAAAACGATCTTTAATCCGGAAAAATAATTCGACAAATTAGTAGTAATTAATAATTTTTGAAATTTTACATATTTACAATTTGAGAGAAAAAAAAACGTACAAGAACATTGGAAAGTATAGAAGTTGATTATATTTTGAAAGAACAGATTTAGGGTCTATTTTTTTTGTACAGCTTTAAACAAAATGAATACGTATTCGATATTTCGGAAGAGATAAGGAAAGGAAGTATTGTAAGGTGCTATAGAAAAGTGCAACTAAAAAAAAAAGTATCTAAACTTTGTTTCCTTTTCCTCTGCGTTGGCTGCATATAAAACAAAGCGACTCCGTATCCCGGATTTCGAGGGATAAGAGAAAGGATTGCAGGAAAATGTAGAAAAGCGCGGTCAGGGAGAACATCGGCATTCGCGTTCGCATTTGAGAGGATATTCGGAGTAACCTTGAAAACACCGAACTTTACATCCGAGAGTTTATATGGATTGTAAAAATTTTGATGTTGAAGGTGCAAGTAACTCCGGCTGACTGAAATATCTCAAGACAGGATTTTTTTCACGAATATGGAACATTTATTTTCTAACGAAATTGTCGAGGAATTTTTCACGTAACTTTGCACGTTCTACATATATCATATAATACCAACGAACTTGTTTTAAGTAAAATCAATCAATCTCTTTTTTTTCTTACTCAGTGCTGTTACCGCAATGGTTTTGACGTGTTCTTTAACCATCGTTTCTATAATATTCTGCACTGGTCAACCGTAACTGAATGCGTGTTTTTTTTTTATAGAGTCTTTTCCGTTTACAATTTTAGCAGACGTTTGAAACGGTTTGAACGGAAATTTGATTTATCAATCGAAAAGTAATCGGTTTTGAGTTTATCTTGACGTATGGAATGCGAAATACTCGCCATTGTTTTTACGACTTTCACGTCTGTTAGCTTGGCGTAATAAGATTATATTGCAGCAAAGTAATAAGTTGCAATAAATGGGCCACCTGCTTGGCCGAACGAATTTAATTCAAATTTATTTTTGCAACGAATATGGATAAACGATCGTATCGAAAAAGAAACTGCGGCGAAAGAAAAAACATCGCGTCGTTATTATATTTTTCCTTCACATTTGGATTCACGCTCGAAGCGAAAAGCGTTCATTTTCATTTTTTCAAGCTCCGAGTTAGATCAGATGAAAACGCAGATGAAAAATCTGACTAAAAGCAAAAATTATTACGCATCCGAATTATCCTCAAAAACGGGTCAGTACTGACAGGATTAGTAAATGTTGCGCATTAACATTGGGAAAAAATGCAAAAAAAAAATTTTGTTTTTCATTTGCGCTTCGTGAAAATGAAATTTCGCGCAGTCTCGTGTATATATTCAAAGAATTACATTTTTCACCGTCCCCTTGCCTCTTGCATGTTACATGCGAATCAGAGGGTCGGGGTGCAATTAAACATGCGACAGGATTCCAAATGTACAAATCGTTGTTAAACGTTGCAAAATGTGAATGCGTTTGTTGCCCGCAGTTGATTATCTTATCTGGCGTATTTTTATTGGGTTTGTTCGGAATCGAAACACATATGTATAGTAAATATTATTTAGAAATGTATTTCATAATCTCCTTTGCCAGCGATTTTATAATCGCGCACGACGTAATATGTCATATGGATACTAATTTATATCATCTCCTTGTTTCATTACGTTTTGTTCCTTTTCAGCGCTTTAATGTATGCGCATTGTACGTATTTAATCGGTATTATTTGTAATAACGTAATTATAAAGACATAATCACGAGAGAAATGATATTATTATTAAAATAGAGAATAATATGTTATTTATGTTTTAACGTAATACAGGTAATGTAATATGAAATCCGCATGTGATTGCACTAGGAAGTAACGAAATAACTGTTCCAATCTCTCTCTTTCCAGCTTTTCGATCCAGTGTCCAGTACGTACACGTATTTGCTGGCCGATGTCAACGATAAGGAAGCGATTCTGATCGATCCGGTCATCGAATGGGCCGATCGTGACAAAACAATCGTCGAGGAGCTGGGATTAACGCTGAAATACGCCCGTGAGTTGTCAACCGAGCGTAGATCATTATCTCGCCCGTAAATATCGCGGTTTTGCGAAAAATAGCGGAAAATCGACGCGTGAGAGAAAACGCGCCGGGAGTGCCGTGCGAGTTTTTCGTATCATTCGATATTATTTAGTCGCGGGATTGTGTGCTCTGCGTGTTATACCTACTCCAGCTCGATAGCACGTGAAGTTTACCTGGTATATACATTTTGAAAGCAAATTCGAATTTTTGCGAAGTAGTCGCCTGTTAAAAATAGTTTTATGTCAACATTTATAATCGTCATTTATTTAAACCTCGTAATTCGACTTACGCCGAATGTGAGGGGAGAATCCGATTATTGTTGAATTCGTTAGGAAAAATGTCATAATTACGTCGATCATCCCGATCACGTAAGTTTGAGGATAGTGTATCTAATTGAAATAATATTATAAAGTGTCGCGACAATATCCTCGCATTTTCCTTCGGAGATTTAACTTGTGACATTTTGATGATATAATATACAAACGATCTTTCTCAGAAAGTTCTGCTGAAGAGCTACTATTAGACTAGAAATATCGATTAAAACTCGAAAGTGTTGCCTCAACTACGTACATGAAATTTTGAAGAAACTTTCTGGAAATATTTACCGTGAATGTTAAGCTTTACATATCGACGTTTATTACCCTTTTAGCTTTTACAACTCGCGAAGTGCCAAATCAATATCGATAGCAGCTTCCACAACGTTACGTGTAATAGAATTTTTCCAATTTCCTGCCCTTTTTTATTTCGCAAGATTTGACGTTACTTGAACGTTCAGAAATATTTTTCAACCGTATCGATCCGCGCATAGTTGAGTAAGAGCTACATTACTGTCGCAATAATGTACGATTATTAGGTTGACATTTGAGCATTAGCGTTACGCGAAATTAATCATTCCGCGGCTGCAGAAATCTAACATTTATGACGTATTCCGGCCGTAAAACAGCCGAATCGATAACTAATTAATTACGTACACTAATTAACAACAAAACGTATTATCTTACCGGGCGGCGTCGTTACTCGATATCGTCGGAAATGTACTTGTCGGCAATTACGCGATGCCCCGTGCCGTGATTTACGAGCCGAGGGCGCAGAGTTATATCGCGAACTATCCTACTAACCGACCAATATTTGCCGAACTTCGTAATGAATTAGCATGCAATCCCGCCGCCGCTAAGGACGGTCGTGGACCCCGCATAGTTTCGCCATTGTCCCGGGGGTTAACACGCCTGTGGACCATAAACCCGGTGAGAGTGCGCGTTTGGGCATATTGTCGAACTTCGCCAATTTCGATAAAGAACTTGGACTTCGGGAGCACGGAGCCGATACGCGATTTCGCGGCCGGCTGTATAATGATCCTGTGTGTGTCGCCACGACGACGACGACAACGGGAGCGTTATTTCGACAAATCGTGCTTATCGCGCGCGCGGACGGATCTGCATGGAAATTAATTAAGTTTAACCCTTGATCGA
Source organism: Wasmannia auropunctata (assembly GCF_000956235.1). Taxonomy (NCBI): domain Eukaryota; kingdom Metazoa; phylum Arthropoda; class Insecta; order Hymenoptera; family Formicidae; genus Wasmannia; species Wasmannia auropunctata. Next base: position 400,964 of record NW_012026858.1, read on the forward strand.
AAGTTTGACTGAGCCAGCGGTATACGGCTGTTGAAGCTGTGTCACGGAAACGTCCGTTATTCGAAGTACAATAAGTGTACAATAATTGTGTAATAAGAAAGGAAGTGAACAGGTAATTTTGAAATATATTACACGGAAAGAACGATTTTTCTAAAAGATCCTAAAATTTAGCTAGATATACAGATCTGAAAATAATTTTGTTGGACCATCAAAACAATTATGTTGGAAACTCAATAGTTGATGAGCAGTGTTGCAAAAAAATTTGATATTCTGCAATTAGTTTGAGTTTCCGACAAAATTATTTTTAGATCTGTATATCTAGCTAAATTTCAGAATCTTTTGGCAAAAGCGTCCTTTCCATGTAGGTGATAATTTGATATACATATATTAAATGTCTTTAAAAAATTCAGTTGTCAAAATTTAAATTTAGAATGTAACATGATTTATATAACACGCAAAAGACACTTTTGTGTTTTTTCCTCTTTTAAACACCTCAATTTTTAATTGGTGTTAATTTCAGAGTCGAGATAAATCAGCATCCGTTCCTTACTCGCGCAGGAGGCAGCCCTTTCGAAATTTGCGCCCTTAATAGCGAAGGGATTTTCGGTTCGGCAAGAAGGGCCAAAGTTTACGGCGTCGTATATCACGATGAAAAAGGGTTGATAGGATTACCTTATTACTTATTGCGTTATCAAACCGCGAAGTGGTGGTTTTTGCGAGGGATCGCTTTGGCTAAGTGGAACGTATGCACTTGTTTATGCGGAACTCTGCGCGTGCCAATTCTGTCCCGAACAAACGGACATTTCCATAATGCACCTCTCTCTGTTTTCCGATAATGCAAACGCCATTAATACCGCCCCCCTCCCTTCCCTGCACTCCCGTAAAACTATGCGCATTATTCGTAACTCAGTCGTACAAAGAGAGCGAGGCCGCTAATTAGATTAATAGATTTAATGTAATTTAATTATCTATTAAAGCTAAATTATATCCACGTGCGCGCATTTATACGTACGCGCATTTATACGTACGCGTAGATATTTTAAAAATGACGTACGAGAGGTATTTCCGAACTTTCGACATTAATTTCAGACTTTTTAATCAATGTCGAAGCGCGCCAACTGTTCGCCGCTCAACTTTTCAAATGTCGGTATTAAGTATCTTTAAAAAATTAATCCTGCCATTCCTCACGGGAGAACATATCTTTACAATCATTCATTTACACTTCCATCGATCTCTCCGTACAATCTTACAGCCGTTGAATAATTCCGCGACTGCCGTGTCTCTACGTTGCGTTAGAACAGTCGTAGATACGCCGTTTTTCTCGACTCTGCGACAGAGTCTTCTGTAACGCATTACGGAAACATGATACAGCGATCGCGATCTCGCGCGCGGACTCGGCTGCGCTTATCGATTATGCATTTGCCGGTAACAATGACTGGCGTCTTTGGCTCCGCGGCAATCTTTCTCGTTGTTGTATTGCAGTGAACACGCACATGCACGCGGACCACATTACTGGAACGGGCCGACTGAAGCGCCTGTTGCCCGGCTGCAAATCCATGATATCGCGCAGCAGCGGCGCCGAGGCGGACGTGCTCCTGGAGCCGCATGATCAAGTCCAATTCGGCAGGCACCAACTGAGAGTACTGCCCACTCCGGGTCACACCGAAGGTCAGTGTCTTCGCAGATTCGGCTCTGTTAGCAAATGTACTCCCGAGAACTTGTGCAGGGTGTCCGGCGAATTTATATACATTGGAAGTTCGAGATAAAACGATAATTTATTATCGGATTATATAATAGATCGACGCGTATGGAAATCATGTGTATCAAAATTTTTAACATTTCTAAATTTATATAACATTCAGAGATTTCTAGAACTTACAAGTGAACGTATATAAATTAATAACTCTCTTCTTTTTATTATACTTCATTATATTACTTTATGATTCATTTTTTTTCCAGAACGACACAAATGTTCTTATTTAATGTTTTAAATGACGTATTAAGTATTTTTGCGACACACCTCTGGACACTGTTCCACTTTGCAACTCATTAATCTTTAAGATAGAAAGTCGACAATAACTTGGGGAATCGATACGCGCTTAATTGACGCGATTAAAAGTAATACATAATACTGGTGAAAACAAAACGATTTTTTTGTCAGGAACGTAACTTTTGCTTTTGTCTATTTTTTTTTTTGGTTTCGAGCGGTAAAATATTATACCATTGTCCATTTAGCTAGTAGCATCCTACCATCGCCTATATGTCAGCTCCATGGAGTGGTAAAATAGAGCACAACGCCGCCCTATAAGGGGCTAAGTGCATAGTGTATCATATTTGATACATACGTGGATTTCAGCGTTTTCTCGACATGTTCTGTGAGCTATTTCGCGTTACGATATATGTATATGATATATTGTCTTGTTGAGTCTACGAGTGAAAAATGAGTTCTTGTACTTTTCCCTCTTCTTATCTTTATCGTTTATCTTTATCTTTTTCGAAAATTGTTGTTCTGCCTCTTAACGTTCATTTTTAATAGCGGGCGTTTTAAGTCTCAGTTTACTTGAAAGAAGTTACTCCAAATTCCATTAAAACCGTTTCCTTTTCAAGCTTTTCTCTTCAACGCGCATGCCGGTGTGTGCGGCGTCGTATCCTGTAAATCTTTTCGCGACGCATTCGGTAATCCGGTTTTAACGCGATTTTTAATGCGCTCGCACGATGAATACGAAGCACAGATTTTCGGAGTGCCGTAACGAAAAGTTTCGGGGCTTAATAACGTTGCAGAAAAGTTAGGGAACACGTCCCGCGCACCGCTACAGCGATATCAGCGAGGGATGGGGGGCGGGGGGGGGGGGTGCATTTCTTGCGCGATCGATCGCACGTTCGCCCGGTCTATTATTTTATTAATTGAGCCACCGAGAAAAAGTGGCGAAATACTTTCTTGCGAGGGCGGTGAGAGGCAGCGCTATTTTACACGTGGATTGAAAGGATTAAAAATATAACGCGCGTTTCTCTCGAATGCACGATCTGATCAATTGCAGTTTCTGTTAGAAAGACATACGCGTGCGAATTGTTATAAGTATTCCATTCAAAAATACATCAGTAGAGACTCAATCATTTCTGGCATACAGATTACTTATTGAAGACGAGCAAAGAAGAGAGAAAATAGGCAAAAATCAACTACCAGCAGTCTTTTAGATAAAAATTTGAAATTGTGTACTTTTACGTTGTTTTTAACGCTGAATTGAATGGTGTAACAATAAATTATTAAAAAAATTTTTTTCTACCATTTTGAAAAAAAAATTTTTTTTTAAATAATCTGATCGTAAAATCCATACCCTTATTTGTTGGATATCCCTCATGTAGGTAAAATTTCAGTTAAAAAATTAAATGTTTGTCGTAGTTATAAGGTTTTTTTCAAAAAATAAAGTCTTATTTTTTTCAATATGCTTATATTTAACACAAAATACATGTAATTTGTAACAAAAAATAACTTCAAAATAAATTTAAGAAAACTCGGAATAATAAATATTGAGTGATTGTATTTTACTTTTACTATAAATTTTCTTCAAAAACTTCCTGCACTATATGTTAGACCTTCTTGATGTAAAGCATGTTCTCTTTGTAACTGTGCAGTTCATATTATTTTTCTAGCACGTTTGAACTTCGCTTTCGTTCTCTCTTGATATTTAAGCATCCGTTTTTATCTTGCTTTGAATGACAATAAGTGCGTTATTAGCGGAAATCGGGTAAAAGTGGAATAAAAAACGGATGCTTCAAACGTGCTAGAAAAATAATATGAACTGCACAGTTACAAAGAGAACATGCTTTACATCAAGAAGGTCTAACATATAGTGCAGGAAGTTTTTGAAGAAAATTTATAGTAAAAGTGAAATACTTACAATCACTCAATATTTATTATTCCGAGTTTTCTTAAATTTATTTTGTAGCTATTTTTTGTTACAAATTACATGTATTTTGTGTTAAATATAAGCATATTGAAAAAAATAAGACTTTATTTTTTAAAAAAAACCTTATAACTACGACAAACATTTAATTTTTTAACTGAAATTTTACCTACATGTTATGTGAGATATCCAACAAATAAGAGTATGGATTTTACAATCAGATTATTTAAAAAAAATTTTTTTTTCAAAATGGTAGAAAAATTTTTTTAAATAATTTATTGTTACACCATTCAATTCAGCGTTGAAAACAACGTAAAAGTACACAATTTCAAATTTTTATCTAAAAGACTGCTAGTAGTTGATTTTTGCTTGAATGCTCCCCCTTAAAAAAATGTTCTCTTATTTTTATTTAATATTTCATTTTATTATATCGTATTTTATTATATGTACCGTACATTATTACATATAATTCTCCTTCATATTCTTATGCAGTCCAAACAATTTTTTTAAAAAAGATTAAAATTTTATCTTGATGTTGCTTTGTCTATTTTCTCATATTTCTCTTCTTTTTCATTATCTTCAGAAGAAGAAGAGCATGTGCTGCACCGTGTTTTGAATTTTACACGTGTGTTGCATGTGAGATACAGTCCCTGGAGTGATTAACTTGAGCTGTTCCCTATCCAGGATATATCTCAATTGCAATTTTCTGCAGTGTTTTTTTTCAACGCACGTGTTCTTATATTGATATCTTTTTCTATCATTAAGGTAGTTTCACTCGGGCCGAAGTTCTCTTGTACAGCCTGTCCCGACATTGATCGTCACTACTGATAATTATAAACTTGAATCAATCAACTTAAATTTTTTATTGAATCTTAGCAAAATGGTCTGACAGTAATTTTGTTTGCTCATCTATTAACTTTAAATTTTGTAATTAATTTTGAGATTAAACTGTCACTGAAATAACTTTTACTTTATATTAAATAAAACCAATATTCTGTTATATTTATATTTTAGTTTAGAAGCACAAAGAAGCTTATATGGAATTTTCCTTTTTTTCTATCTGATAATTCCGAAATTATTAATTTTTAGCGACGATATAAACAGCTTCTTTTTTAATTTAGTCTCCAATGTTTGTGGTATTCAGTAGCTCCGCAACACATGTACATACACATGTATATAGCAACGTACTGAGCTACTGGAGTTTGCACGGCGAAACGGGACGAAAAAAAAGGGATATGGCCATTCTTATCGATCGCGCCGAATTCGCCACTCGTCGCGACTCAATCGTTTGTCCGGGAAAAAAATCCTGAAAGCGTCTATTGAGCTATCTCGATATCCGGCTCGCTCGATAGGCTCGATTTTTCGTGCCGAATACGCGAATAGCGTGCATTAAATACCTGCGGGTTAGATATTCGATATCAGCTTCATTCCTATACGCCGTAAAACTCCAACGATGCTGATTAAATTCCTAGATATTTCAGCTCTTTCACGGCAAATGCGCCGCATACATTTCGCGAGAAAGGGAAACCGGCAAATATTTTGTAAAGCACATACGTTACACATGCGCTACTTGTGGAGAACATAAATAATTCTAATACCGAAACGTAGTTTCGTAACTTAATAATAATGTTACGTTTTACATTTCTTATGAAGTGCTTATCCTCGATTTAGTTTTTACAAAATTTGTAGGAAAAAAAAATAGTTATCGTAATTCTATTATTTGACAAGTCATTGCACACGTTTACGCAAAACCTTCCAATTACCACACTCGATTCCAAACCATTTTTTATATCTCGGGGGATAGGAATCATGTTCTCCATGTCGGATACATCTATCTACCGCGTGTCGATATTTTTCGGGCCAACGTAATATATCTGTCCGCAATTTCTTTTTCTCTTACCCTTTCTGTTTTTTTTTTGCCGAGTGCGATGTCGCAAATGGAATGAATAAGCCGAGGAGCGACAGCACAGTTTATCGTGCCGGCCGAATTACGAAGCGAATCGCCGCAAGGAGAATGAATATATATTTTGGCTTGTGAAAAACGCGAAGCGGATACTTGCCGGATGGCGGTCGGAGGGAAGTGAAGCACAATAATCGTAAATATTCCATCTCTGATATCTGTGCAGGTTGCGTCACGTATGTTTGCGACGAGCAGGCAATCGCGTTCACGGGTGATGCGCTCCTGATACGGGGATGCGGAAGAACTGATTTTCAGGTAAGCCCCGCGGTTTCCGGGAGTAACTCGCCGGAAAAGTCGTGCGTCTTTGCCGGATACGCGTGATTACCGCGCGTGATCCTTCGATCACTGCACATATGCGCGATTAAATGGAACAACGGTGTCGTATCTTCACGTTACGAACGCGATAACATATAATGCGAAGTCCGTTCACCTACCGTTATAGTATCATCCCATGCGAGCATAAAGGGAAGAATTGCGAGGCGAGGGAAAAATCTCTGAACTTTTATGTCGTGTAAAAGAAATAACTGAGCAGCCGCGTTTTCCCAAAATCTCGATTCAGCATTAACTCCGTGCCATTTTCCGCTTTGACGGCTGATTTATCTCGTAAATCTGGCCATTAAATAAAACCTGGCCGGCAAACGAAACTCACAATTAGACGACCATGTTCGGCATTGAATATGTGGTGCAGAGAACAGTTTCGCGAAGTTTCCTCGTCAAGTTGGAAACCGCACTCACGCTTTTCTGCGGAGAATATTTCCTGCACACGGATTTCCTGCACTAATATTCCATTGTTACGTTCTTGTTTCGCTTAACCGGTGACATTTGAAGATGTATCAAATATAGATGTTATAGAATTATATAATTAATTAGACTGCAGATTTTTTTATCTTCAAAGATATTCTTTTCTTAAGTATAGATAAATAATATAACACTTCTATGCATAATATATTAATGTATTAATCATATGTAAACATATTAGTTTTATATAAACTTAATTGGAATTTTTACGACTTGAAATTTAATTATAGATTTGGAATATTGAAATTCAGAAAGTTGCGGAGAAAAATTGCGGAATCGAAATTTCTTTCAAAGTGATCAATCCTATATAAAATTTGTTTAAAACAAGTGAAAAAGTGCAATAATTCTGGGCACACCGTGTAGACAAATTGCACGTGACTCATGAAAATCTTCCTAGATTGATCGACCCGCACTTCCGAGTTCATTGACCCAAGTATTAATTTCAGCCAGCAAGTTGCCGTTGCGTCCTCTTTCGGTGCATCGCTACCGCTTAATCAAAAAAATCTTTTTCTCCGAACCGGAAGTGCCGTTCGCGACTTGTCGCCGATTTAATTGTCGGATGTCGATAAATGATTTATTTGGAACATCATAACTAATTGACGATCGATGCCGGACCTGGAACAGACGCGGCGGCATCCTGAATTCTCGTCGAAACGACGAGACGGACGCGCGCAATAACATTTTCCCTACGTGTCGCACGTAGTGCAAATAAACGTCGATATATCACCGGGAATATGAAAGACTTCTTCTCCGCAACTCTCGCGTGATGAATAGCCGTCCGTCATCGTGCTCGACCGACCGCGCGTCGGTGCATTTTATAAACGTGCCACGACCTTTTCTTCCCTCGAAAGCTCGGTTTAAATGACGCTTTAACACAGGAGAACGATCGGAATCATTATTTTTGCCCGTGGCGTGCTTCAAACTTCGCTTCAAATTTCCCTCTATTGCTGGACAGTAACAGGACTAATGGGACCGACATTGATTTAATTCCGACGAGTACCACTTTCCATCGCCGCGGGAATTATCTCTGTATCTGTAAAAATTTTATTAAGATTGATGAATTTTTTTTTCAACAACTCCACGGATTTTTGTTGCACGAATTAATTGATATGTGATTTAAATTTTTTTTCATTCTTTATCTTTACCTGTTAATCGTTCTTTATCGCGCCGTTTACTCTCTCGTGTGTACTACAAGTCTCGCAGCTTTATGACACAATTGCCGTCCGTTTGAATTACCGTGCCACCTGTGCGCAGGGCGGATCCGCCGCGATCCTGTACAAATCCGTTCACGAGATGATCTTCACGCTGCCGCGAAATTACCGGCTATACCCCGCACACGATTACAACGGCAGAACCGTCACCAGCGTGGCCGAGGAGGTAGCCCTTAATCCCAGGCTGTCCAAGTCGTTGGAGGAGTTCATCCGAATTATGAACAACCTCAACCTGCCTTATCCCAAGATGATCGGTAAGTTTAGCAGAGATATTTAATTTACCTGATGCGCGGTCACGATTTTTTTCTATTATCCGCGTTTTTTTTTTTTACGTCGCTCTCAACGTAATTATTAACGTAAAATTTACATTGAGAGATCTGGTACACGAAGTAAGTATATTAGCATAAAACCTATAGTTTGTTAAGATAGCGCGTGTTCCGTTATAGCGTCGACTTTTGTCGTAAAATTTTTTTTTTCGCAGTCTACCTCGTTATTATAAATTCCGGGTCTTATAAGCATTATAGGCTTAGGCGGTACAACGCCGTTGATAGCGATCGGAAATAATTAATGTATTGATGGAACAACGGAGAGGTTGTGTTGCGCTATCTACGAGGCGTTATCAAAATGGTTCCCACGAAGAAGCCAAGGCGGTTGCACGAGAGTCCCATCGGGATTCGCATTCTATTTTTGGGGTTGCGCGCGCTCCGCTGCTATCAGCTCGATTCGCTGATAAGCTAACAGCCGTCTTTTGGGGCGTTACGCGGCGTCGTCCTACCTTTCGGCACGGTCCGGAAAGCAGCCGAACAGCTGAATTCGCTCCGAGAAGATCACGTCGTTCGAACAACGTGGCGCTTGATCACGTACAGCTTCTCTTTACGACGAAAAAGTGAAAACTCTCGAATTCCGCGCAAATTTGCGGAAGTGGCGGACGCGTAACTTTTTCCGACGTTTGAATCGATCGAATGAGATGTGAAGCGACGCAAAGCGCAAGTTAAGCGAAAAACTTCATTGACAGTTATGTGATATTGACGCGGTAGAGAAGGAAATGATAAAGAGAGAGCCCGTTATGGAGGATGGATGAATTAAGAAAGGATTTTGCACGAATCCATTTTCCGAGACTTTCGAATTTCCAATTATGTTCGATCATATCAGAAATCGGGGTTTCAAGACGAATTTTCAAAATTGAATTTCTCTTATATTCTTGAATTGCTTTTCTTTTTTTCGTCATTTCCGTCTCTTTGATTTGACTCTCACGCGTGACGCGATCCTAAATTAAAGGAAAATTGACGGAAACGATTTCACAAGAAGGAATAAATTTGCAGCTACCGCGTCGCCTTCGCGTAACTCTTCTTCGCGGCGCGTCTAAATATTAAATGTGAACAGAAACGCCGTTACATCCCGCCGGTGGAGCGAAAGAAAATCGATGAAATTGCTGGTTTGCATACCGTCGCATGTTGAATAAACGAGCCCTTTATCTCACGGGGGGCTTGAGCCGAATTTCGAAAATTGCACGAATAAGGGCAAAACCTCGGGCAAAACTAAATAGGTAAAACAATGAATTATCGAAGTATAATTGCTTCGTAAATAAAATAGAATGTATAATGAGAAACGATTGTCGCGTATGTGCAATGCGAACAACGAGTTATGCAGTGAATAAATCGTTAGTCGAAAATAGAAATCGATAGGAAAACATTAGATTATTGCCCGCGTTTGACATGTGCCATTTTTGCAACAAAGAGCTCGAACGTATAGTACAACGTTGTTTCAGATAAAGCTGTACCGGCCAACAAAGTTTGCGGTCTATACGAGGTGGAAGAAGAAAAGGGCGAACAATGAAAATTATTGACAGCGTTGCAGCGCCGATGCACTAGCACGCTAGTATTGTAATTCTACACAACTCTATTAATAATACATGGTCCTGATAGTTAAGGTTTACATGTCACGACTAGCGAGGATTATTCCCGATTTTAACCCTGTCGATATTATTAACCCTAATCGATATTCGCGGGTCCAGCGAACTTTTTTTTCAATTAAGCGCTAAAACTCCAAATAGCGTTGTAAAAAATTGTTTATAACAAATATATTTTTCAAACTCAACTTTACGTAATTTTAAATTGCAATAATCTTATTCTTCGGATTTTTACCTTTAAGATGAAAAAGAAATGATTCAACTGCGTTAATTTTAAAGCAACGATAGAGATTAACTGAAAGTTTTATCGGGTGATTGAACCCGCGAATAGGAACCCAGTTGAGGAAATTTCGGAGTAAATACCGAAGGTTAATAATAAATGGAGGAATAGTCACGTGTATCTTATTAGTTTTAACAGAAAGTATTGAAAAGAATGATACAAGGCATATGTGATATTATGATAGATAGTAATTTTTAATATATAATTTACGTACACATAACATATTGATATCGTTGAATTATTTTCCACCACTCTGTTTTGCACGAGCTCTCAACCGTTATTTATTTATATTTATATCCGCGCTATTTTAACGCGCGCATTAGAACCTACCTAAAAATTTATACGTTAAACGGGAGACATGTGGTATCCTCTTTTTACATGCTAAAATTTAATCATGGTACTTTGTTTGCATGCCTTCTCGTACTAGCGTTTTATTCATCGTAACAGTAACGTAACCGATAACGCGTATCAAATGAGCGCTTTATTTCATGTGCACGCTTTAATGGGTTAAAATGCGCGTTTTATGCGTTTATTTCATGTTCTTTGAGGGATACGACATGTATAAAATGTGCGACCGCGAATGACGGAACGTTGTACAACATTCTTAATAGACGTAATTTTGTTTACGGTAGAAATAAAATTATATTATCACGGTCGTTAATCTCCCGGCGTATGCGTGACATAGTTTTGTTAAGAATTTTCGGGACGAATGTCCGCGTTTTCTTGTTTCGAATTTATCGAGAAATTTGCACGCTGATGCCTTTTTTTTCTCTATGGTGTATACGGCGTCTCGGAGTTACGGCGTAATATTTTATGGACAATGTCTCCGAGGGCTCTCAAGTAGATTTTTCCTTAATGGAATTTTTTTTCCACTGGGCTTAATTGCCGGGATACTTCGTTAATTCAATTTTAGAGGCTGAAGTGAATAACAAAACTTCGTGCCACGATTTTCGGGTTCTCGTTTTAAACTTTTATCTTTCAAGTCTACCTGCCGAGGGGCGTAACGTTGGAAAGACATAAATGACATCGTCCGACGAATAAAACAATCGACCGAAATATTTTTCGCTAAGCTCGGGGCACCTCGCGTTAAAATATTCTATGCATTTAGGATTGTCATCCCTTCGACCGCGTCGCGACGTCGCGACGCCCGCTCGAGAAGAGGTCTCTCCCTCTTAGACCACCAAGTTCCCCGTATAACACCTCAATTTCGCGAATTACATCCGCCTTGAGTTATCACTTACTTTGTAGTACTTGACAACGCACTCGACGCGTGTGATACAATGTGCTTCTTTAAGTTGCCGTTAAAAAAATTTTTTTTACATAATACGTTTTTTACGTGTCGATAGGTTTAACGGGAGAACTCATAGACTCTTAAGTCGAATGAAAATCACCGACGGTAACTCGTCCAATCTCGAGCTGTCAAACTTTTTCAACATTGTATAGCGATAAAGGCCATCATCCAAGGGCATCCGCAGGCTTTTTTTCTAGAGGGAGGCATGATCCAAATTTTTAATACGAACTACCGCGAGGAGTCCAAACGTTGTGTACCTGTGTTGTATTTTAGCTTTCTCACATTTGACAAACATATTTTTTATTTGTAAAAATAAGAGAGCAAATTCTGAATTTTCTTATACTCGTTTGATTTCAGAGGG
>NW_012026858.1:412698-495972 GCF_000956235.1 Wasmannia auropunctata
GGGGGGAGGGCAAATGCCCCTCCTTGCCCCTTTCCCTCTCTTGCGGACGCCCATGCCGTTATCTCGTTATTTACTTAAACTGTATTTACTCTAAATCTTCAATGATCACTATTACCACTCCGAGCACTATCATCGCACACAATCGCGGCGGGCCCATCGATAATCTCGACTGAATATTCCAATTATACTCGCACAGGGCCGACACTCTCTCGCGCCACGATAATGCAATCCACATGTAATTAGGAAGATCCGCAAATCCATCATCTACTACGAGGATCGAGGGGCTATTTGCAGTTTGCGGTGCGCTAATAATAACTTTCGGGCCGAGCAATCGGGCCGGGTGGTGCATACGGTGCTTCGTAAATTAGCGAAACAGAGACTAGCGATAGGAGGCGAGAGAAAGAGAGAACGAGAGAGAGAGAGAGCGAGAGAGGGGGGGGGAGGGGAGGAGAGAGAGAAAAGCGTTCATTGCTAGGTCCTAGGACAAACCCTCGAAGGGCCAGGACAAGAGAGAAAGAGCGGCGTCGCGAGCGGGGAGAGGGGGGGGGAGAAGAGAGAGAGACAGAGAGACAAGGGGCCCTTGTAATCGGGTTGTCGAAACGGGCTCCGTGCGCCTCGTCGAAACTCAGGGTGAAGAGACCCCCATGGTGCTGGTGCTGGTTTCCTACTGCATAGCTGAGGGTTGAAATCGATACCGTTTCCAGGGTAACCAGTACGGCTACGGTGCCCGACACACGGGCGAAGGCACACGGGCCAAGGCTACCTACTCATGCATTTTCATGTGCCTGCCGAAAAAGGCCAAAGACAAGAGAGTTGTTGGCGCTCGCTTGATGTCGATCCGCTCGCGCGAGTGAGCGGGAGAGGGGGAGGGGGAGGGGGCGAGTTCGCGCGAGTCGGGTGACGAGGATTCTCTGATCCTGGCGGAAATTTCAAAAGAATTCAATTTTCCAGAAGCGTGGCTCTCTTCACGCTTATCTGAACTTTCTGTAAAAAAAATGTGATTTGGATGTATACATCTATTAATTTAATTTTGAATATTATAATCACATTCTTTTCTACCTCTCTCTTTCTCTCTCACTTGTCTTATGCTCTTTCACACTGCGGAATTGACTGCCGACGTTTATAACGAAGTACGGTAAAACAAAAAATTGCTTTCTTTTCAGTTAGTTTTTTTTTTTCGTTTGAAATCTGTGAACTCGTTCCGCTGTGAATTTTTGAGCCAAATATTGAAGCCTATAACTTCGGTGTGTTCAGATTTATTTTTCGATTATGTACAGGTGAAAAAAGAATATACCTCACAGATTCTGTCACTTTTTTATTGCCAGGGTTAAAACAAGAAACTATTTCCATGTGTTTGTAGCATGTGATATCTAAATTGATCTTCACACACACTTGACTTTTATATTCTATAATGATTTAATCCTGCACTTTTGTAATTTTTTATAAGACGTTCTTGCTTATGTTAGATTTGCGATCTCTTGCTTACGATTGAAATGTATTAGTAAAATTGCATATCTTAATTCACATTAAGTTATGTAGTATTTAGATTTTAGAAGATATTAATTTGCTTACACGTTACTCATTACGTTATTTTTGATAGTTTACGCTGTTTACAGATACGGTGAAGAAATAAAGAAGGAATATAACCGCGTGAAAACTTGTCTCATATAGAAGATTAAGATTTAATTTTAAATTTAACAATATATATATTATAATATATTATATATTATTATATATTATATTATTATAATATATATAATAATATAGTATATGTATATATATATGTATACATATATTAAATCTATGTTCCTTCATTATATTTTTACATTTTTTCTCTTTATCTTCAAGTTAATGAGAGATATCTATTAATCAAGTGACTTATTATATAAATAAATAAGGTTTTAGTCCTGTAATTAAAATGAGGAAGATATTGGGCAGATGGTGAGCAACAGAAGAAACAAGCATATAATATTCCTTTACATCGCTCGCGATGGGGCCCTCGTTATCTGGGGCGGATCCGTATGGCACCTGCTCCATTTGTCCGCGTTGGAAGATATCGCGGATTGTTCGCCGCGTTTTATCGCAAGGACGGCCCTGGCGGTGTTATCACTGAAAAATGGCCGCGCTGTTGCGAGGAGGAGAACGGACCACCCGGTTCGGAACTTAATGCGTTACTTTGCGCGCGCGGCAGCGGTGACGGTGGCGGCGACGACCCTTTCTACTCTTGTTTCGCTATACCTTTTCCGCTTTCATCACGAAGTTCGGCCCCTTCAAGAAACCGCAATTTCGAAACACCGCGGTCTTTGAAGACTCGCGGCCGTCTTCACGACTCGATAATTATCGTCGAGGGAACGGTATTGGGGCACGTCCTCTCTCTTCCTCTCTCTTTCTCTCCAGCATACTTTCCATTAGCGTGAGATATTATACGGAAAAAGAGAGAGAGAGAGGGGAGGAGAGGAAAAAAAAGCAGAAAATAAAAACCGTGCCACAATTCGTGAGCTCGTAATTGATTCTGAAACGCGCGGGATTCCCCGCGGCCGCGTTAGCGTATTATTTCAGCGTCGCATATCGCAACGCAGCTCCGCGAATGCGATACATCGAATGGCAAAATTACTATTTCGACGCGCGGAGCCAATTACCGTAACCAACGATGTGTTGTAACGATTGCATGTAGTTACGCACGAGGGGATCGACTACAAACATCGTTTTTTTCGGTTACAACCGCTGTAAACAACGTTATGTTTATTTAACCGCGTTTTGCAAAAAAAATTTAGGAGATAGGTGATCGCGGTCGAGTAATTGTCAGCTATTCGCACAAATGTGATGGTCGTTTAATTAATGACCGTTCGTAAGTCGCGGGGAATATAAAAACAATATAAATGCATAATATAACAAAGGAGAATATATGAAAAAAGCCATAAAAAAGGGAATTAAAAATTTACACTTTAAATCCAACCGCTGGATTATCATACGCAATTTTTCGAGCAGACGTGTATTTCTGTACGAATGTCATTTTTAACTTGTAAAGCAAGAATTGTGAAAATAAATCCGAGCTTACAATGTTGTACATTTAAAAAATTATTCTTTGGCGGATTGCACTTTTCGTTAACGCTCAAAGTTGACTGACCGTAATGTTAAATTATATTTTAATATAAATTAGCGGGGAGAAAGAGAGAGAGAGGAAGAGAGAGAGAGAGAGAACGCCACGCGCTATTGTAATGCGCCATTTCCGAGCACTGCTTTATAGGGATTTGTGTTTCGTGTTGCAGCGGAAATCTAAATAAAATAATTCTAATTGGCGATAAACTATCGCTCTTTCTGGAATATTGTAATATGCCAGATTGTACTATACTGTATACAGTTATTCTATACAATAACCGCAATAACAATAAACGCATTTGATAACTGGAATAGATTCCAAATGCGCGGCAGAATTTATAATTCGCCCATTCTCTTTGCTGTTCCCCTTGGCACAGAATTAAATATTTCGATAACTAAAGCCGCGAGGTAGTATAATATTTAACAAACATAAAATTCGAAAGAACCGAAATGTTTTAATCAATTCTGGTCTCCCGCGGCTCAAAATTTGGAAGCTGACGTATCCTGCAGTAATCGGTTTTAACTCGGATGAACCGTTAACGCGCAGCATTTTTACGAAGAGGAAATCTCTTCCTGTTACGGGGGAGGAGGGGTGGAGGAAATTCCGTTAAGGTATCTGGTTGATAACAAACGCGAGCGGCGTGCAAGGAGCGTGAATTTAAGGAGATGTGACGGGAATCGAGGACTTTTCGCCGTCGTCTCGGAGGAAACGACTTCCGTCTCGACGCGGCGCGGGTCGCCGCCGCTGCACGTCGAACAAAACATTCCCTCTACTAAAGGGAGTATCTCCTGCGAGAAGCTCGCAAGTCGCGCACACGTGATCCCTCGGTGTCTCGGCGGAGGTATATTTGCACGGGTGCCTCGTCGTCGCTCCTTTACTCCCCTCGGAGTGGTGCTCCATATAGAGCGGTAACATGATTTCTTTGTTACCTCTTATTGCCGTCGCGACTGCAGCGGCTGCCGGGAGAGTCCGTATCTACAGGTTGTTGATTTTGTCATGGATGCAGACATTTCAACTTCTGCTCCACTGCAGCAGCCTCCCACCCTTCCTTCCCGCGGCTCCCTGTCTCCCCTTTGTCTTCGTCATCCATTTCCGTCCGTTCTGTTCCTCCCTCGTCGTTCCCCTTCCCGCTGAATCGTCTCGATTTCTTGCATATAGGTAGGTACAAGGAGAAGATCAATTCACTGCAGCGGACTCTCACTTCTTCATCGACTGCCATTGGCCGGGATCGGTTCTTCCGACATCCTCCGGCATAGGGGACGGAAAGCTTCTTTAATTGGCAAAAGGAGTCGCGTCTCTCATTTTTACGATCTCGGGATAAATCTCGATTCGCGCACTACTCAGTTCTCAAATTACACTGGAATCGCAGAACGTTGCCTTTTTTGTCGGGAATGCAAATGAAACATGCGGCGCGTTAATCAAGGTAGGCCAAACCATGGTTTTTTTTTAAATAAAAACGATTAGTATTTATACAATTTTATAATAAAGTCCTACGATTAATCATGAAAGAGTTCTCTCGTTTAGAATTAGAAATAAATTTAAATAATGCGTGTATACGTTGTTTATATACCGAAATAAATATACAAATACCGCGGGTTATTAAAATGTTACTAGATGCAATGACCACTTTGTTAAATATATTTTGTCAAACCAATGCTTTTATTAATTCCCATAAAGTTTGAAAAGTGGCGTGGCGCAGGCACAACAATGTTATTTCGGGAATCGCTCCAATTACGCAGGAAACAAAGTTGGTAATAATTCTATTTGGAAATATTTCGCCGGGGTATATATGCGGACCTATACGAAATTCGGAGATTTCTGTAATTCAGACAATAACGCTTTGCGGTCCCTTACGCCTCCGTAATTTAGAACCACAAATAAATAACTCATTTAAACGCATGCATCGCATCGCGCTACTTGAACGTCGAATAATTTAACGATAAACGGGACATCAGTAATGAATGTCAAAGTCCAAACAAATCAAAGATCTCGAACGTATACGAATCGGGAAATTGTATATTAAAATTTACGTTTAATCCCAACGCGAGCTGGGATTCAACGTCAATTTCCAATATCAATTTTCAATGTTTTCACAATATTATAGTAGAAAAATATGAAACCATATACAGAAGTATAATCTGGAAAAATAATTCTATTGGAATAAAGGAGAAAGAATGGGATTGAAGAATAAAATTGTATAATTAATACTTATACAAAATTTCCCATCTATCGTATAATATATCCTATTATCTTCTCGCGAAATCGAATTCTTCGATTAAGGGACATTGGCGTTTATTAGTTTTATTGAAAAAACGATAACGACTATGGCAAGCTGACTATCGCAATTAAGCATCATCCGATTGCTAGAAATATACGGAATCGCATTGTATTACATAATATTATCGATATCTCTACAGCGCAAGAGTTTTTCAATAATTAAAATAATATCTGTCATATTTACCTACGATTTGTTCTCTTGTTGTACATTTTACGAGTATGTTTTTTTAAAGATTTTTCTATCCCGGAATAACAGACGCACTTCTTCTCGTCGAGAATCGAGCGAATCGGACAAACTGTCGATCGTACATCTGTTAAAGAAGATATAAAAGAGAGAAATTAAAATTAAAATTAAGCGCATACATTTGTCACGAGGCGTGTTTATTTAGCCGCAACATCGAGCATACCGGTTAGGCATTGACCGAGTTAATTGAAATCCTCGCGGCGGTCCGCGCGTTAATTGCCTAATCGAATCGCGAAAGTCGCGCGGCCCCGGCGAAGCGTGAGCCGCGTCGCGTCGCGCCGCGTTTGAACCCGCGGCGTTCCCGCCACATTATCGACTGGCCGCGGCGCGCATGTGAATGCGCCGGCGAGCGGGCGGCCGCGCAGCGATTGGTCGGCGGGGTGGCGGACGGCGGCGTTAACACCGGCCGACGCGCGCCGCCATCTTGCTTCGCGAGCGAGGCGAGCGAGCGAGCGACCCACCCAGCGGCGGCGGACAGCAGTAGTACGCTGCGCTCTCGGTGGTATCGCGACACGGGTGTATCGCGCCGCGCCGCAGATCTCGGGACCGCGCATATATAAGTATCATATATACGGACGAGTAAACGACGAGTCGATTGCCGTACCGTGCCGTTTCGCTCGTCGGCACACGACGAAAGTTGCGTGCTACGCACGTCGGCGCTCATCGCGTCCGCGGGCAGAGAGGCGGAAGGGAGTTCGGGGCGAAGGAGAGAGAGAGAAGGATCCTACCGCGAGAGAATTCGCCAGGTACCTTCGGAGCGGACACACTCGAACGTGAATCGTGGGATCGTAAGTGGGCCGGGAAGAGGAAGAAGAGGATGAAGGGGATGCTGGCGCTGGCCGCGCTACTCGGCGTCCTGTCGGTCTGCCGGGTACAGGTAAGAATCCCATATCACATTCCTCCGTGTTCCTCTCGGAGCACATCTCACACTCTCTGTCTCTCTCTCTCTCTCTCTCATTTTTTCTTTTTTTCTCGCGTTCATTTTCGTTCTCGTACTTTTCCTCACCGGCACAAGCGGTGGAGTTGGAGTCGCGAACGGACGTATATCCGCGGCGACAGCGAGCTCGCTTCCTCGTCGAGCTCACGCGACGCTTTCACCCTTGAGAGCCAGGGAAATGTCAGGCGCAGCAAGGCGCCTCCGACCGCGCGCGATCGATGTATGTAGTGTGCCGCGAACTCCGCTTTTCCCTTCGCTCCGAAAATCAACGTGCCGACGTACTCCGCACTCCGCCGCCGCGCGATCCCGGCCCGCTCTGCCATGGCGGCTGTCAAACGGCCCCCGATCAATGACCGTGATGCCGATCGGCACATAGCACCTGCTCTTAAATTCCGGTCCCTGTTTCGCGAAATTTACGAAGATCACGTAACACGCATAAAAAATCCTTACTCCGTACGGTCTTTTTAATTGTGTCAGAGGACTTGACATAAAGAAATTATCGATGCAATATTTATTTGGTACATTATTATGATTTACTTGGTATTTCACTTCATTCATTTTACGGGAAGCGTAATCCTTGCGAATATCGTAAAACGCATTTTTAAGAATGTCCGAGTTTAGAAAAAGTCCGGTTTCGATATAACATCGGAAAATAAAATCGATTGCACTCAACGAGAGCGGGACTCTGTATTATAAAGTCGCAAATAGCGTGAAAGAAGGGCTAACGTGATCGTTTCGAGGCGCAATTGTATATCGAGCCAATATTTATAGCGGCTGTAACGTCGGGGAGCGCGATATAAAACGCGAGGCAAAACGCGGTTTCACGTTTTCGCAGTTTGACTCGAACCGCATATTTTCCGCCTAGTGCCGCAAGTCTCATGGGTTCTCTTCTGAAACTCCGGGGCTCCGATGGCGCAAAGAGGCACACACGCGACGCTGGACGTTCATCGTCCATGGAAATTTTAACACGCCCGTGCCCTCCGCGCGCGCGTGTATATGTGTGTATGTGTGCGTGCATGCATGTGCGTATGTGTGTGCGCGTGTAGGCATTCGGTGTGGGTGGTGAGAGACCGTGGGCCGTGTAAAGAAGCGACTCGAAGTCCTCGATATACCGATCGATTTGACTCTCTCTCTCCGTGCTGCACGTCTCTTTTATCATTATTTTAGAACGATTCATTCGAGGCTGAAAGACAGAAATTGCTGCGCGAGCTTCTACCATGGATATAAAAACACGTTTCAGTCATACATTTTTCATAGTGATATTGCGATTCGCAAAAATTGAATATTACAAAAAATAGACAGAGACAGACAGAGATAGATAGATAGATAAGAGAGAGAGAGAGAGAGAGAGAGGGGGGGGGGAGGGAAGAGAAAGGGAGAGACGCTGTAAATGCCAGATCTCATTAAAGAGTCGTGATTTGTTTTTGCTTTTTGTTGTATACTTGGCTTGTTACGTGAAAGCGACACGCTGCAGTAGAGAATTAATTGACGCTTCTTTCTGTAAATGCAGTTAAAGGCTGCGAGGAGGATATTTGTAATTGAATTATAGCCTCGCCGCATTTTTTTGCCGCAGCCGCACGTCAAGGATATTTTTCTTTCGCGTTTCGCGCCGATCTCATTCTGAAAATCAGGAGCGATTCACTCATCGATTCACCGGCGCGCGATTTAATTCGTTTTTCTTTCCGATCTGTGCGCAATTCCCTCCCGTTGCGACCGACCGGCCGTAACCGCGCATCTCTATTAATATCGTCCCATTACCCTCGGTAATAATTAACAGTGCCCCGTGTAACAATAATGTAGTTTTGAAAGCGACCACTTCTGTGTAACGCGCGATAAAACATCGCTACGAACGGCATTAATATAACAAACCATTTGCGTAATCGCGACCGTATCGCCTGGGTCCCACCGAAATCGATCCCTTATAATTCGAAAATGATCTACACCCACGGACGCGGTCGTCGGACCATTACGTTCAGCGGGTTCGCGCGGGGGGGTGGGGGGTGAGGCGTTAATTGCGCATCTAGCATAATGAAACCGCGATTCGATACGCGGGAGAAGCGCTTTTTAACTACAACGCGCAACATTCGTCGTCCGACCGCATGTATAGCCCGACCTCTAATGCCGGTGACCATCTCGCGATTAACTCAACTTGCGGCAAAAATTTACAGTTAATCCGCGTGTGTAATTTCGTGCTTCGCGCACGTCGTCGCTACGTGACGTATAACTCAAATTCACGTTGGTCGCACCGTAAATTAACAGGGGCGTTTCACAGAGACGGTATGAATTATACTCCCATGGAAGTTTGGGGCATGTCGCGCGATATAGAATTCAATGTGGGGCGTTTCAATAACGGTGATAATATAATAATAGTTAATGAATTAATAATAGCGCGATATTGGCACGCGTGAATTTTTCTAAATCATAACGCGTCCGCGGGCCGTGTATTAATTTAATGAGAGATCTCCGATAGCAATGCAAATAATACTAACTGAGGTAACGTGAAAATTTAGGCTTCGCGTGTTGCACCGTAAATTAACGGAGTCGGTTTCCATAACTGGAAATTAATTCGCGCTCACGGAAATTTGGGGGGGTTTGTCATGCCGTATATAATTCGGACGTGGGCGTTCTGATGACGGCATTAGCGATATTAACTCACGAAAATTTAGGATCGCGGCTTTGTCATTCGAGGCGTATCTTCCGCGTGCAATAAATAATCCGCTCGCGTACACGCGGGGGGAAGGGGGAGGGGGTCGATACTATCGACTTCCTTTATTTAATCACGAGTAAAATCCATTCTCTCGGTTTTATTACTCCAGCTGTGCGTACCGGGCGACGGTTAATTTTTCCGATACTCCAACGCTGCTGCGTCGCCATTTAAATCTGCTCCGGCCATTTAAAAGCGTCATTTAAATCAGTCACGAGGCAAAAGTGATCGTCATCGCATTAATATCTCGCATATGCCTGGTGGTGGTGTCACGCCCGTTTCACGCACGCGGCCATGCGTGCATCCAACTTGTTATATTGACGCATATATGGCGTATCGCTGTAAACAGGCCTTTTTGTCGAGGAAAAAAAGAGGAATTCATTTAAAAGCATTCGATAGCGATGCGAGATTTTCAATCGCTTTCGCTATCGGAAACATCTGCTATTTGATATTCTCTATTTCCGCGCCTCGTTGCACGGTTTTTTTTTTATACAGACGCACGATTATAATCTTTGAAAAATTGCGAGAGATTGCCGTGGAGCTCTCTTTCATTAAATTACCGGCATTTAATGCGGTGAATTTAGATTGTTTCATTTTATTGCGCAAAGTATCCGAAAATTGCTTGGACGAATATTTTCGTGAGGCAATTTATAATTGATGTAGAATAAACGTTTTCTTAATGAAAATATCCTGAAAATTTTAAAGTTTTTCATAACTTCGATGTGCACTTTCTTGAAAGAGAACAAAAATTATTTTAAGCTGGGTACATGTGGCGACGAAAAATTCTGTAACGCTAAGTTATTAGCGCGGATCACGGGTGGGAATTACGTTGCGGTTGGTTACAGTGTGTGTGTGTGTGTGTGTGTGTGCCAGATGACTTATGTCATGTCATGTAAAAGAGGTTTTTCAAGCAAGTGCATAACAGCGGACGAACCGCGCGTGTCGTATATGATTAGCATTTTAGTATCATCTTCTAGTAATTTTGGAGTAACCGTGCGAAAAAAAAGATTCAATTTTATATTACGAAGGCGACTTCATAAGATGGAAATTACAAAGAATGATATTAATTTTTCTTATTCCTTATGTAACGTAGACTCGCCGTTATTGACTGACTATTCAACAATCATTTAATTTTTATTGAAAAAAATGTAAATAATGTATTTTCAATTGAAATATTTTTTAATAATACATATAGTGTGAGGTTTTATACAATTTATTCTAATTGTTGAATAAATTGATTAAAACATCGCACTATATGTATTATTAAAAAACATTTCGATTGAAAATACATTATTTACATTTTTTTTTCAATAAAAATTAAATGACTGTTGAATAGTCAGTCAATAACAGCGAGTTTGCGTTAGGAATAAGGAATAAGAAAAATTAATATCATCCTTTGTAATTTCCATCTTATGAAGTCTTCATATATGTATATATGTGTGTATGTATGTATGTATATATTACGATTTCTCTGATTCTATTTGAATTTGTATTATTGTGTGAAACACAGAAATTCGTGAATTTCAATTAAATTATTAAATTATTATATATCGACTATCGTATATTATTATCAGGTAATTTTTCCTTTCTGCGGTTGATATCGTTATTGTAATTCACCTTTATTACATATTTTGTTTTGTGTGATATAATTTACGTTTTTCAAAGCAAGTTTCTCCGTTTCCTTTACGCGCGCACAAATTATCGCGATATCCAATTTGCTCAGTATATTAATGGCGTAACATAACAGGATGCGTGCAAAAGCGTCGCAACGATTAATTTACATATATAATTCTATGTTAGAATTCAATTTAATATTGCACTTGAATTCATCCATTCTAAATCTATTCTCGCAACGTTTAGCGTCTAATTGCATGTGTAATTCTACCTTACAAAGCTGCGCTGTGTGTCAAAAGAGGAATGTCGGAAGCATCGTCTCTTTGACTTGAATTAGAGAGATGGTAAAACCTCAGATTACTCTCAAGATGATTATTTGCATGAAAACGAGGCTGTGCAAAATATCGCAAAACTATACACTTTAAATATGAAATGCAAAAAAGTCTGAGAGAGAGAAAGTTCTAAAAAATATATATTTATCAGACAATGCAAAAGAATTCTCTTAACTGGGCGCAATATAAAATGCGCGTGTTAAAAAAAGCTTGACCTAGTGTATAAAATATAAGACAATATTTTTAAAAACTAAATAAAGTTGATATAAATATATCGTACGGTATTTAAATTCTTATTAGCAGATTATTATTTTGCGATAAGATAAATAACTTTATGAGAGAGACATCTTTTTTATTTGATTATTTAAAGATCTCGTTTTTATCGGTTATTCTCAAATATTAACCGGAAATTGATTGTTGATATTAATATAACATCAAACAAATATATAACTAATGTGTTATGCAATTAATGCATCACAAAATTGCCTCGATTTATGATACGCGTATTTGAGATACTGGTACGAACAGTTTATTACACGGAAAAATCAGTCTCTCGAAAACGAAAACAACTGGATAATATAGAGTGCAGCAGTCCGTATTTTAGTTTCTCCGCACTTTGCAGCGAGAGTAAACGAAAGCAAGTCGTCTGCTTTTATTAGAATCGAGTCAACAAAACAATCTAACCCAGGAAGATTAAACGTGAATATATTTATATAATTGTGCAATTATATAGAATTACGTGTGTATTACGTGAACGTTATGGTTTTCTGGAACTCGGGGGTAATAATGACTGTCACGTTTGCCACGATTAATTACTTTCGAAACGATTTTAATTGAGGCCGTCGTATTATCTCGGCTGCCCACGGGCTGTAGTACAAAGCGATACAATATTAATTTAGTATTTTTTAAAGGTTAAGAGATTAAAAATAGAATTGACTTTTATTGAAATAATATTAAAAAATCTTGGCCGCTAAATGCCGCAAATAGAAATCTAGAGAGAAATGGGGAGAGAGAAGTTGATTTTCTAAATTGTATTTTATGTACTTAGGAAAAGACACAAAAAAGAGCGTTTACATTTATTCCACATCGTATAAACGTTAGATTTTTTCACAAACGCGTTTGATTTTTAGTACCACGGGCTTTGTATGCGTACGGAGCTTTTTCAAGGAAAAATTATATCTTACGAATATGTCAACCACCGCGTTCTTTTTTTCCATTTCAAGCGGAATTAACATATAAATGATTACGAGCGCGTGGAATTAAGGGAAAACCGGCGAAGGATAAAATTTACCGAAAATATCCGCGAGCATGTGCTTTTCAAAGCGACCTCGCAACCGCTTTTGACAGCTTTTCGCTTGCACGCTGTACGGAGGACAGGAGGAAAAAAAAAACAATGTGAACTCCAAACGCCGGGACAAAAATCCGCGTAAATCGTAAATACGACTAAACGCGTGCTTTCTATCGACAAGCGGAAACGAGATATGAGATGTACGGATGATGAATTTTGTATACACGAAAAATATGCATTTAATCTGTCTACAATGCTACGTCGCGTGATAGATAAAGTACGTACGCATGTAGCACTCGCGGCATTGATCCGTGGATCGGGTCTTCTCGCTCCGAGTTATTTCCAGGAGAGAACTGTCGGGTTCATTTTCACTTTTAATTTTCATCGCGAATGTGACATAAAAAGTCAATATTTTTGGTCCAAAAAAAGCGAATCTTTCTCCATAAGAGAAACGACGCGACGGTACGGTCAATTTCGACTTTTAATTATTTATGCATATTTATGGATATTTCTTTTTATTGAATACGTATTATAATATATTCTCTTGCAAAATATATATATTTTAAATTAATGTTACGGAAAAAAAGCGAGGTGCACGAGACATTAGAGAAAATTATGAGATTCTATGTAGATAAGAAGACGCCGTGGTACTTTTTATGTAAAATATGTGTAAAAGAGGAAGTCCGGGGTTACAGAGTCAAACTTCATCAAGCCACTTTACTTGTTCCCATGTAATTTTTCTACTCTCAGCTCAGAAGGAACGAGGTACTACTCACGCCGCATTCGCGTGATTCATTCTACACACGTGTAATTTATTTCGACTCGGTGCTTTCTGCGCGGCGCGTAATTTATTCCGACATACAATTTCATACCGAAGCTGGAAATTACCTATACCGTCGGCGGCATGCGAAAGCTTTAATTTCGGGGGAGACGGTTTTTTCATTGAACTCTTACGGTATGTATCGACAAACGCAAAAAAATCGGCGATCGTAATGAAAGTAATGAGGAACTGATACACCAAACAAGAGGAATCGAGCGCTGATTGCACCGTAATTTATTCATCGGCGCAGTGATTGCGCCAGCGATTTATTAATTATTTGAGGTGCGTCACGCGCGCCATGGCATTACGTGATTTGTACTGTCGCACACGCTCTCTCGTTAATTGTGCGCGAATCTAATGGCGACGCAAAATCGGCGCGACGACGAGAAACTGCCCGAAACCGGGCGAAAAATTCACCCACACGATCGTTCGGCCGGTGAAAGCAGAGTGAAAACGATAATTGCTTAGTCCCTAGCAATCTCTATCCCGAGATTCAATATCCGCAGCCTAAGGTATCGTCGTGATATATGAAGATTGAAAGTAGATCCACCGAAAAATTTAGAGCACACATTATTAAGTGAATACTGTGTAGTTCGAGAGAAGAGAGAATAGTAGAATAGAATAAAATACATTGCAGCCGCACGAATAAATATAATAAATATTCTCTTTCAATAATTGATGATAAATCAAGCTAGAAATTATACAGGTAAAGAAAAATAGGTGATAGAGAATTAAATTTCGATAACGAATACTGATAAACTAACGATAAGTAGAGTTATAAGTAGAGTTATCTGTTATTAAAATTCTTTGAAATTCGTATCAAGTATGTGCCGATAATATGTAAATAGATACTGTAATTTATTACGGGTTCCACAATTTATCGAAATCGAACTTCAAAATATCGACAAAAATTAAAGTAGAATTATACTGTTATTAAAATTCCTTTAAATTTGCATCAAGCTGACGGTGAAATATACTGAATTTATTGTGAATTCTATAACCAAAGTCGGAAGTAGCCCCTTCAAAATCTTGAGCTTGAGTTTTAGAGAGATTCTTTCGAAAGTATTATAATAGATATCACAAAAACAGTGTCTTGTTAAAATGTATGAGAATGGCCGTCGGCGTGTATCAGCATTCGATTAATAAATATGTGCTTGTCGCGCGCTCGATCTTTTTATTGCGACTGTTCCTGCGGTCTATACGGTACGGGGCGGGATATACGGTTTCACCATCTGCCATCGACGATTTAAATTTCAAAGCTTCACCCGTGCTGCCCCACATTATTCAAGCTGGCGCGGCGCGAGAAAGCACTGAACTATACTCGCAATCGCGGACGTAATCCGCGACGCAAACGTTTACGGGCCTTCGCACATCCATAGGTGTAGCGATGTAATTTCTGCGCGTTGCAGCCAAAGGGAGACCACCAAAGGGAGAGACGGCAAATCCGCGTTAAGCGTGCCGCAACGAGTTCTTGAAATCAGCTGAAATAGCTTTTAATGCGTTTTCTTTGAACGAACCTCTTGCGCGTGCAACCGTGATTAATCGGGCCAGATTACGGGGCGGGCGGGGAGGGGAGCAGAGAAACGCATTTTGCAGTCAGAAAGAATTATTTATGGAATCGCTACGAGCGACGCGTCGTTAAACGAGAGGTCTCGCTTTTATAACGTACCTTGCAAAAGCCGGCGCGAGCATTCTGACCGAACGCGAAATTGACGTTGCACAGATATTTACGAGGGCTGAGAAGCTTTTCTTCGCTGATTCCGACATTTTCTTTATGGCGAATATAATGTATCTCGCTGTAGACGTTTATGCGAAATGGTTTTTACGCGAGAGAGAATTAAACAAACTTCATTGATTATCGACGGATATATGCGTTATGCGCTAACAAGAAACAGATTGCGGTAACTTCGCGGATGTATGCGCATGGAATTTATGAACGTGCATTCTTTACTTTGCACTTTATCGAAAATTGATATATTATACGACAGAGGTTATTACGACATCGTCGGAAAATATTTTCAAAACAGATTCTTCGACAAGCGTATTGTGTCAACGCTAATAAATGCACTCGATTTTTCTCCAAAATATTGATAGGATTTATTTTAAATTAAACTGAATCTAAGAACGATTTTGAAGGTGGCTGGTTTGATAGAAAAACGAAAATAAAATCGGGGGGGCGTCAGGAATGATACTGAAAAGAAGACTTCCGAGAACGTGCGAGAAGTTCACGTTTCCGAAGTTCGCGGAAGAGATGCAAAGTACGTGATTCGCAAATGCGAAAGATGCAAAGGAATGAATCGAGGCGCAGCGAAAGGATAATGTATATATAGAGTCGTAACGTCATTCGGCGATGATAAATACGATTGGATCGCGGCTAATCCACGATATTCGCGCGCGACTTCGCTGAAATTTCCAAAAGGACAGAGATACCTGCAGTGCCCTCGATCCCGGCGTGCTTGAAGTCTACAACATTTGAAGTAGATTTCAAGGTTCATCCACGCGCGCCGCGTAACGCGTCGACTGGGCGTGCATCGTCGTTATCTGCTCGACGAAGTTTGCTTAATCCCCTTAACGTTTCTCGTCCAGAGAGACCGTCGTCCTGTCGGCTTAAAGCTACCATTCGCGCGGCCTCAGGTTGCGACTCGTTGCGCAGCCCAGGTTAGCTGTCGCCGGCTAATTCTTTAAGGCCATTAACGAAGCTGCGTTAATAAATCGCAGGAACGGTCGCGCAACGGTCGGGCGAGCCAATTCTGTAAGTAGAAACGACGGCGTATCATTTATTTAAAAGAGCCGAATCGATATCCTCACCCCGAGAGACGGGCACGGATTGATCAAACCCCGAGACGTGGAAGCCAATTTGGTCCTTTCATTTGTCGCGAAGCGTGGAGTCTCGACGGTTCTCGAAAAAGATCTGCCTTGAAGCAGACGAAATAAATTTTGAGAGAGATTTTCTTTTTTATTTTCGTTTATATATAGTTTTACTTTTATGAAATGAATTTTAAAACGACCCTTTTTATTCTCGTTTATATGTTTTTATTGCTACGTTAACTTTTTTTCATATTATTCTTATTTTATTTCTTTGAATCTTACTTTTTTTTATATTATTCTTATTTTATTTCTTTGAATCTTACTTTTTTTTATATTATTCTTATTTTATTTCTTTGATACTTATTTTATCTCATTCTATTTCTTTGAAGAGACATAAATAACTATTTCGTAATTTATTGATGTTACAGCTCATGTCTTACTACTGTATTGAGAAAGTCAATAATTTAACTCTCTCTCTCTCTCTCTCTCTCTCTCTCTCTCTCTCTCATTGAGAGCCATCGACTTCAACTTGTCGATCGTTTCAGATTGACCCAATTATAATTTAACGGATTCGATCTTCTGGCGCGTCTTGAAAAACTAATAGCGTGTTTGAATAATTTTTTAATATGTTTTCTCTTTTGATTTAATTTTGTTTAAATCAGGCCAGTACGAGTTTGTCTTCGATCGAACCGACAGATGTGGGCTGATTATGCTCTTATATCTTTTGTAGACTATTAGAATAATTAAACATTAGTTAATAAAAATTGCATAGAAATGGAACGCTATATGTGCGGTGATACTTAAACGATATTCTCAATATCCAATTGCATTTTGACTTGAGTTACAATTTTAATTTTGTTTGAATAATTTATGTTATCACGTCATTATTCTTTCAATCTGATTTTACTCGAAAATGAAAAGTTCTGTTGTATGCTAATTTCGTTAAACTGCACGAAGAGTACATAATTTATTCATGAAACTAAATACACCACGCTGTTGTATAATTACTTTCACCTCCTTTCTGCTCCGTGTGTTTTCTGTACTTTTCTCCCTCTATATATACGCCTACTTTCTACCTTCGGTATTACCGTTCCTGCACTATCTTTCTTCTTACTGCCTTCTGCATCTCCGTTCCTCCTTTGTTACCATCACCTCTCTATTTACCGTGTTTTTCTTTTTGTGAGAAACCGCATTTTTATGGCTTCCGCCTTTTGTACACTCTTGTTTCTCTTTCTCTCAGCGCCTTTCTACTTTTGGTGCTTATTCCGAAAGGGTCTGTATAGCATGTAATGTTGCGTGTGTCGGAAGCTCCTTAAGTCCTCGTCTGCGGTCCGAGATTCGCCGTAAATGCATTAAACAAATCCTCTTAAATACAGTGTATCTTACATAAAACGCGTAAGCAGCTGGTACGCGATGTCGCGACCATTGTGTTCGCCGAAGGAACACCTCACGTGCAGAGAGAGTCATTCATTGAAACGTAAAGCGCGCGCGCGTTAATCCCACCACTAATGTCGTAAAGAAATATCGCTATTGTTTGCATTGCGGACAACACAATGCTTCGGTTTTAAACAATCGATTAGATTTAGGATATGGGACTCGCCCGAAGATTACCTATCGGCCGTGCAGCACGATGTTTCGTGTATTTTTTTTTTCGTCTGCCCGCGCGCATACGCTTGAGAGCGTTGGAAGCGTTTCCCAGCACGCCTCTCGTCGGCATTCCTCTCTTTTCACCTTTTCCGTTAAAGGTCGAACGAGAAAGAAAATTGCGAACTTCCTTCCGGCATGCAGTCGGCAATGTCGGCATGTCGCGGGTTCAAAGTCGCGAGAGAGGAACGGAACTGACAATGTGATACACTATTGTCTTCCTTTTTCGCATCGCATTATTACGCCACGGAGACAATGTCGCTGTAATTATCGCATACCACCGCCGTTGTAACTCATTGTAAGATGTTATACCGACGTCGATACGGCGAATTGTGTCTTCAGGGAGGAAGATGTCATCGAGTATTTAGATCAAGAATGCATCGTCCTGCTATCACGATTAGACACGATTCGAAGCTCTTCGAAGCGTTTACGTTACATGAAATCTTCAGAGTTACCGTGAATATCGATCACGAGTTACCGTGGATTCGCCGAATACTCGTTCTATCGGTCCAATTGAATATTATCATGTTTCTAGCTATTGTTATGAAAAATTTATGAGTTCGAATAAAATAATTTCTGTGGGCGCCGACTCGAACTCGCGATAGCAACCTTTTCTTGAGTAAATGTCCAGTCCTATTTTTCAATTATTTGCAGTTCAGTGCCGCAACCAGCAACAGCTATAGCTCCTCTCAACGCACGAAACGTGCACACTATATTTGCTATGATCGATGAATAACTAGAGCAAAACAGAGCATGTGCCACAACAGAGAGAGATTACGATCGACTGTATGTTTCCGTAGTTCGTCGATATATGTATGCAGCAAATACGTGCATAATCTTTACGTTGCGTATTATATGTTTCAAAGTATAACTGTAAGAAATTTCGCGTGCATCAAACTTGCACGGAGTAACTAAAAATGAAGAGATTTAAAAGTTCTTATATTATCGCGCAAATCGATTTTGCTCGTAACAAGAAGCTCTCTATCCTTTCGGGCCGTTTTGCGTTCTTTCATTTGTGTATCATTTACTATGGTAGCGATATGGTAAAAGACGAGTATTACACTGAGAAAAAAAATTTGTTGAAAAACGCAAAATTTGTTTCATTTTACCAAAATATTTAGTCCGATACGTTCAACTAAACGTTATTACGAGACACAAAATAATTTGTTGCTATTATAAACAAAATCCTATTTTTTAACTAAACTATTTTGTTTCAACAAAAATTATTTATCGTATTTAACTCAACTGTTTGATTAAAAATACACATTATTTATTATCCCCATCAGCATCGTTTAGTCAGTTTGATACTTGGAATTTGAGCAAATATATTATGTACTTCATGAATAACTAAATAGTATGCAAACACAAAGAAATACCATTAGTATTTCGAACAAAATAATTTAATTGAGTTAGTTTAGTTAATTCTTGATAAAAAAATTTTGATGGTTGACATGAATGAACTATACCCTTCTTTGTGCTAAAGAATTGTTGAATCAATCATTGGATCAAACAACTACACAAATTGAGTTCGTGCAATCAGTTTTTTTCTCAATGTAGTGTCGGTCCACAATAAGGACTTTAATCTTTAAACCACCACGCCCAAAAAAATCACACTAACCACAATGTCGGTCTGACAGACCGCTATTATGCTCCCGCTAATTTTATACGTTAATTATAATAAAACTGAATGTTTCCTGAATACTTGGGGAAAAAGAAAACTATGTTTTAATGTGAGGGTTAACAAAAAAATCTTGTATACAATAGAAATAAAATATATTTAAATGGTGACAAATAAGAAAATTAACAAGTAACGTTTCAATAGCGGTCTGTGAGACCGATATAGGGGTTTAAAGGTTAAACCTTACACCGTAAGATATTGACCAATTACAATCGATTATTCTCCTCATATTCGACTACGATTGGTCTATTTTTTACTGCTTAGGGCTTAAAATCTTTATTAGTCCCGAAACACAATAGATGTAATAAAGATTGCCTTAAGTCGTAAGAAATTGACCAATCATAATCCATTATTCTCTTCAAATTCAATGGCGATTGGTTCATTTCTTACGGCTTAAGGCTTACAACGCTTATTGTGTTTCGGGACTTGTGGACCGACACTTAGTACTGCTATCGAAAGATGCTATTCGATTCTAAGGAAACCAGGAGCTGGTATAAAATCTGCTCGCGAAACGCAAATATAAGTATCGGCGCGACGCAGAAGTGCAAGCGGAGGCGTGGTTTGCACGCAGTTGCAACACACACACCGTCTGCAGATCTGTGTCACGATCTTCTAACTCGCATCTTTCTCGGAACAATGGTCGTCGCGATTCTTCGAGGTAGGGCAGGTTTGTCGTCGGTGCCAACTTTTATAACGTCCGTTACGTCATGGGGAAAACGCGCGCGCGGCAACGCCTGTTAACACGTCATGGGAGTCATAGATGATCGGCACCTACGCCTTCGACTCCGTCAGCAGCGTCGTGTAAACGTGAATATACGCCGTAATAATAGTATCATTGAACCTCCCTCCGGGATGCACAGATTGCATTAGACAACGCAGTACCTATACACCTCAAAGGTATTCCGAGGATTTGCGTTTTGAGGATGCGTAATAGAGAATATATATAGAATTGTCCTTATTTATATTATTTTCTCAAGCATTCAAGTTACGCAGTCAATTCTTGATTTGATTGTCGCGACTTTTGTACGTTTTATTTAATTTTTTCACTTGCTTTTTAGCATTTTTGTATATATTTTTTTGACTTTTATGACATTTTGTGCGGAGATGCATGTTTCAGAGATTTTATCTTTATTTTGCTACATATTCATATTCGCAAGCGATTTGTTTGCTTTTAGAGGATTCCGCGATATAACACATTCCGCGTAACTCGAAAAGTATATTCTGTTCTTTTATACAACATACATATATGCGTCGCAAATATACAACTTGATTCATGTTTAAATTTTTAAAAGTTAGATACATTTTTCTGAAAAAACATTTTCAGAAAAAAAATAGAAAAAAGAGATTAATTATTAAGAGATCCGATAAACAAATTCTGCAATAAACGTAATTCATATTTCGTTTTTTTTTTACTTTCTCTTTTTGTTAACACAGCGTATAGGATAAATGAGTGCGGATTCGTGCTGTGAATAATTGAACTATATTTGATCCCGACATATATTTTCCGAGGAATATACGTTATTATCACAGTCATTCTTCGTGAACAGAACGCTTTGTTAGCTCGGCAGAGTAAACGTTTTAATCCTCCGGTAGCAGCGTGATTTGCACTGACTGATAAGTACCGATATTATAAACTCTTTTTTTTTTGCATCGCGTTTTCACACTTTTCACTACATAAATCTGTTATCTGAACAGCGGTGAACGAGGGTTTATTCTTTCTTTCTTTCTTTCTTATATTTGAACGGTGTTTAAAAGAAAAGGGCGTTCTGTGAGACTACCGGCTACCGTAGGGTTAATAACCGCGGCGATTACCGGTCGCGGAAATCGCGAAGTGCACGCGGTGCTGCCACGACGAGGTCAAACACCTCGCCGTCGCCGTGGCGTATTATTCGTCCGAAGTGGGTCGCCCGTTTCTTCGTTCTTTCTTCTTATTTTCCTTTTTTTTCCCCCTGGTCGCCGTGGAAAAATTGAAGCCCGAGATAGGGATCCCCGTGTCGCGGGCCGCGAAGGAATGACGACGGTGAGGAAAGCCGCGCGCGCGAGCAGGCGGAAAAGGCTGCCGCATCGTACGTTTTCTCTAACGGTTAAAAAATAGACGGCCGTCCTTTGACGTCAAGCTTATGTCGTGAGCGGGGATTCGTCCCGTGCGCGGGATTCGGCCCTGTCTCTCGTGACACACGGGTATATCGCTATTAGATTATTGCCGCTCCGCCTGCATTATTTACGCGGACCCGCGCGCAAATCCTCGATTCTCAACGGTAACCGTAGCAGTGGCTCCTGAAAAATGTATTCACGTCTCGACTTCAAAGTGAACTGAAATCCCGAGTCTTTCCTGGTATACAACGCGACCCGTTATAGAAGCGACACGTCTAAACGTCTCTGTTGAATTTGGAAATGGAGAAAGATAGAGAGAGGCGAACGTGATTTAAAGAACGACATTTCTACGAAACTATTTGGAATTGCGTTAAGAACCTTTTTATAGAACTGTGTATGTGTATTCTCATTTAATTTAATTACAAAATTAATTAATATTAGTCGGAGTTTGCAACGGTACATCAATATATAATATATAACGTCATGTGATGTTTATAATTTACAAGAGATAAATATATACATAGAAAAAACAGTTACTGTTATAGTAAGTATATCTAAAAATTTAATTAGATCTGAAAATAATTTTGTTGGACTATCAAAATAATTATACAGGACGCTTGAGAGCTGGTTACTAAAACAGTCAAAACTTTTTGCAACATCGCTCATCATGCTTGAGTTTCCTACGTAATTATTTTGATAGCCCAACATAATTATTTTCAGATCTGTATCTACTTAAATTTTTAGATACATCAACAAAATCGTTCGTTCTGTATTTAAATATAATAATAAACTTATTCAACATGGATCTCTGTTATTTTCGAAACTAAATTAACCGCACCGGACAGCTTCCAGGAAAAGTAAATGAAATCCTACTGCAAACTCTCTAAATCTGAATCAGTGCATAGTCACTGAATATCAATAATTATTCATTGAATCATCAGTCCCAAATATCAATGAAGTAATTGGAAATTCAACTTTATAGACTCTCGAAAATTACAAATAAATAATTGAATGATCGCTGTAATCATATTGACAAATCAATGGACTTCGCTATTCTCGCTAATTGTACAACGGATTCGGCTCTGTTTCATTTATTTTTATTAGCAATGCCAGGCGTTAAGTTAGGTTAAGATTGTAGCCACTGACTCAATTCAGTGACTTTTCAACGATTTTTCACTAATTCAGATTTAGAGAGAAAATGATTATATTTATTCTTTTTTCATTCGTTGATCGATGACACGAGCGAACCGTAATGTATAACATGAATAAATTATCCGAATTGTCCACGAGATATTTTAGATGAAGTCCCGAGACGAGTCAATAGCTCTGTTTTCGTTCTGCGATTCGATTTATTAGACTCCCCCCTCCCCCTCGTAGTTTTCCACGCGGGGAGGAGGATTATCGATTTTACGGGCGGGCGGTGACCAGTCACAACGGTCGTGGCTTCGGTCGCGGCACGGAGGGTAAGAAAATTCGTGTTATATCAATTCAGCGGACGCGCCGGAATCTCTCGTCACCGTCTCTGCCGTCTCGCACATTCCGCACACGTTTTTTAATAACTCCAGGCGCGACGACGCGTCCCCGCGCCCACCCTCTCCCCCCTGCCTCCCCTGCCCCCCCCCCCTGTCTCGTTCGGCGTCGTCCTCCGGCAGGATCGGAAGGAGCGTCACCGCGGAGGAAGCACGAGACGGTTTTGTCCGTGACGCGCCGGGACTAAAAATAAGACGTTATCGATCGACACCGCGATCCTCTCCTGCGCTATACGAGCGAGTCGATGAAGCGGTTACACATCGCGGCACTTGCGACGGAGACCTCACCCTGCAATATCGCAGAACGTTGGCTGCGTTGCTTGATCGCTCGTCTCTCGTATAGTCGCAGGGTCGTGTAGCAGGATGGCGGCTAATTCACGAGCGTGTTCCACGTAGGTGTGGTATTGAATTAAAGCAGGCTGAAAAGTTTCCAACCGTAGTTCAGCACTTTCAAGCCGTAACTATTACAACGTCTGCGTCTGTTCCAGGATTCCAAGATGTTTTTCGCACTTTTTGTTCTTTCTCTCAATTCATTATTTTGGTATAAATGTTGGTTTTTCCTTAGTAAAATTGTCGAGGATATTTTACTAGCTATTTAAAAAATACCTGTAAATTAGATAATTGTTTAGAAAATGTAAAAAATGTCAAAATAGATTGTTTAAAGAATATCAATATACTTTTGTGGTTTTAGAAAGAGAGAGAGAGAGAGAGAGAGAGAATTGAAAATAAGTTTTATACGTATAAATTTACGATGAATAATTCAAGTAGCCCATCTTAGGTTCAGATTTGTTTTCTTATTTTCCGAGACCAGCCAATCAAAATACATTTCTATTTATTATGGTTTGATCGGAAATCTTTTTTTCTTACGTTAGCGAGCGTATTGAGAAGATTGACATTTTTTAAATATTCGATAACTTTTTAACATTCACTTTTAATAAATAAGCTTTAATTTAAAATTCCATTAAAATGAAGTTTTCAGTAAATAGAATAACGAATAATCGTTTCATTATTAATTTTTTCCTCTGAAGCTTATGAATTCGCGAATGGCTCTTCATTTTACAACGGCGCATAATTCGAAAATTATTGGAGTGCCCCGGCATTTCGACCGACACACAAGCATCGTCCGTATGGATTTCAACACGTGTAACAAACGCCGTATGTTCTCCGACCAATTCTGCGGCACTCAGTATTACAATGAGAATGGAACGTAATATTCTGCT
Source organism: Wasmannia auropunctata (assembly GCF_000956235.1). Taxonomy (NCBI): domain Eukaryota; kingdom Metazoa; phylum Arthropoda; class Insecta; order Hymenoptera; family Formicidae; genus Wasmannia; species Wasmannia auropunctata. The sequence goes on from NW_012026858.1 coordinate 436,988, forward strand.
CGAGTGTCTTGTGTTTCGAGGTAATGAATAAAAAATGAAGCGAATTGATCACATCTTGCACGGCTCGCTCGACGCGATTCCATTATTTTCTGGCAACGACAACGTCGTCGCGGAATATCGTTGGCGGGATTAAGGCTGCCACGGTTTGTCGGCGATTATTGAGGTATTAAAAATAGGGCGTTGTACGCGCGGGGGGTAAAGGTTCCGTCCATCGAGGTCCCGAGTGGATGATTCGCTGGCAAGAGTCCGCAGAGTCGACTGGGGTTGCGCGCGACGAGAGGGTTGGTTGATTTAATAACGCAGCCCGCTCGAGCGAGACACCGGCCTGTCCAGCGCGAGTGCCGATAACCACTACTACCATCGCTGTGCCACGTGCTAGGCCTCTGTGTCTTTCTGCGGAAGTGTGCGCGAGGGTGTGCCTCGCGCATATCGTCCGCAGTGAGCATACCGTATCAGCTCAGCGGTTCCCAAACCATCCCAACCGTCAGTGTGACAATTCTCTAGGAAGATTCTTATTTAAATAAATTTGAGAATGCCTTCTACGATTATGACGCCTATAATAATAATAATATTATGTATATGAATTTTTAAATCCATTATTCAGCTATTTAAACTGCACGCCGAATCAATGTCGGACTTGCAACGCAATCATTATAGCTAAAATTAAATACTGCGAAGAACTTATTGCGAAAAATATTGCCTCGACCAGGATTTGAACCTGAGATCTCCCTGGTTTTTCGGGCCGGGCGTCTTAACCAACTCGATCACCGAAGCATGTGATAATATTTATTGGAATAACCGGTATATTAAGTGAGAACGTATGCTAGAGGCACGTATAATAAATAATGTTAATTTGAACTAGACCCGCGTAAGTGAATAACACAAATAATTTGAGAGCGTCTTCTATAACTGTCACGGCTGGATCTTGATGTCTAAATAAATTCTATATAAATTTTTTTATATGAATTAAATCCATTATTCAGCCATTTAATCATTGGTTAAGAACGCTCGGCTCAGAAAGTCGGGAGGTCTCAGGTTCGAATCCTGGCTGAGGTAATATTTTTCGCAATAAGTTCTTCGCAGTATTTTAAGATGCTTAGTCGCATCGAATTATTAAGGAATGAAGCTGGAATAGTGAGATCGATCTTCAATTCTTAATAGTTCGATGCAAATAAGCGTCTTAAAACACTACGAAGAACTTCTTATTCTTATGTAATTATTATATAAATTGTTATAAATTATATATCATTATATTAACTATTATAAGGCAACATTGACAAATTATTTTCGCAGTATCGAGTCTTCTAAAAAATCTTGAATGTCACTAAAAGATGACTCAAGCAGATATTATGTTATAAATCAGCAAGCTTTGCTACATAAATTGAAAAAATATATATAGCTTGTTCTTAGTAAAAACAAATATTGCTAAAATCAAATACATAGTAGAGATTTTTAAAAAATTGATAGGTATATTTTACCTTACAGAGATATCTTCACATTTTTCGTTTATTGCGAATTGAACCTTTGCTTTGCGACGATTAATAATTTCGCACTGTCGCGGGGTTTGGGAACCCTCTGTAGGGATGACGATTATGAATGATCGTGAAGCGTGCAACGATCATGAACGCACGCCCACGCTCCGCGTCGCGCCGCGCCGGGCTCTGCCGTCTCGTCTGTCGCGTCATGGACAGCGTCCAGCGAGAAAGTGAATATTAAACCTGCGTGCACATCGGAGGAAATCGCCACTAGCTCGTTAACCATCCTCGCGCGCGTACTCGCTCGCTCGCGCAAGAGATAGTTTTAATTTTAGAAAATTAATTTCAACCGGCTCTCCCGGCGGGAATTGAATTAATCGTTAGGCTACGTTGCTCCTCGAGATACGTTATACGTTCACCGCCATACGCCAGGGTTATTTAAATTGAGATATTTTTGGGCTACGCAGAGAACGTAGAAAAACTCTCCACCGGTGAACTCCGGTAATCTCGGTAAATTTTAACGGCACGTTGGATTAAGTCCGCGAGAAAATTCGGGAATTTTGTTTAAAATGGTCAACGTAATTACTGGGAAAACCGTGATATAATAATTGCACGAGCCGTTCAGTGTAATTATAAGGATTATGCAGGTGAAAAATATTTGACAACTACGAAAAATCAATTGCGCGAAATTAAATGGAGAAATTTAACCATCTCCGTATTTCGGATTACGCCGATCGGGAACTGCGATCAATCAGATTACTCTTGGATCTTGAAATATATTGGACACCACGAGTCAAAGGGATTTCGAGATATCTCGATCTTAGCATGTTTGAAGTTGTAGATCTTTGAATTTCTCGAGATACTGAGTTTTCTTAAGCTTTTGAAACTGAAATTTCTCAACTTTTAGTTTTTCGAATTTACGAGCCGAACTCCTTCGAATTTTCGTACTTCATGTTTTTTGTATTTTAGGATCGCTACAATCTTTAAATCGTACAATTGCGAACGTTGAAATAATGAAATATCAAAAAATAATTTATACAAAATGGCCATAGAATAATAGTCTTGATTAAAATGTGCTCAATTTCTGTGTAGCTGCGATTAATTTCGAAATTGCACACGGTTCAATCAAGCGCCATTGTTTCTCGTGTTTGTTTAACCCAATGCCAAATTCACGCGCAGTAAAATCGACCAAATCGATAAATCCTATTCTGTTTGCTCTCCACGAAGCGTATTTATTTTCCGGTACTGTGGAATTACATCTCCTCGTTAACATAGTGACGTCTAATTTTCATTCTCCTGGATATTACCAGCGTATTCTGAAAATATGAGATTATCGAAATATTGTGAATTGCTATAAAACAAGCATTTCTCATATCGCTGAATTGTAAACGTATGTTCGTTAAAATTTATGTGCGAAGTTTTAGATCAACCTTTGTAGGATCTCATATGTATATAATAATATAATGAAAATGTTTTGTAGGATCTCATATATATAATAATATAATGAGAATATTTTAAAATATATGAACTTCGCATATATAAATTTTAAAAGAAAAATAAACCGCGGATATAAAATGCGGCTTTCAGAGCTTGTTTTTATTTTTTGAGAGAAGCTTGTTTTAAATTTAAAAAAATGGTTTGTATATATGAATGGCTATAAGCTAAATAATTTTCAGATAAAATAGTAGTTGGCAAATATTATTTTAGAAAGTGAAGAATATTGCAGCATTATAATAAAAAACAGAGCTTTTATAAACATAATATAATTACAATTAAAAATAAGAAAGATAAACCTTGTTTTAGCAGGCCCTCGAGGTAAATCATGTCGACGTTTATAGCTTCTTTCCCAAGAAAGATCTCGCTTCCTTCGAGACCAAAGTTATTAGCTACGGTGGAAACCAATAAGAATTAAGCTTTTGACTCAGAAAATGATTCAAAGCGAGTTTCAAAGCTGTAAGAGTCTCTGTGTATTTTCGTTTACATGAAAATTACACAGGTTGCACCGTACAAAAACAACGGGCATGTAAAAACAACGGCAACAACAAACGAAATGCCCGATCGGATGCATTTGGTAAAGTGGATCGCGCGAGAAGTGAGGCGATTAAGAGCGCGTGTACTCACAGCTAATTAATGCGCTCGGGCGTGGGCAACGCTTAACAAAATAATAAGCCGTTGAATAGTGCAGCAGCTAATTAGGTGGCGTGAAAGTTGAATGTCAAAATGCCTCGCGCGTGCCTGGAAATTTAGAGCCGCGCCGACCGGGCGTTTATTGGCCTTTTAGCGTCCGTTTTACGTGAATAAGGGGGAAACAAATCGACTAGCGCGGCGGATATTGTGTAATAGGCTCTGACAGCAAAATCCCTTCGGCGAAAATAAATATTCGCGGGACAGATCGTTTATTGATCATCAGTTATTATGAAAGAATTCAATATCGGAGTCTCGTATCGCCTTTCTAGTTTATTTTGAAAATTGAATATTTAATACTGCAAAAAGATATATCTAATTTCATTATAAATTACTTTATTTCATTATAAATGACATTATAAATGAATTATGATGAGGATATATCTATATATACGACTTTAATTTATTAATTTTTTTTAATATTATTAGGTAGCTGACATTGTGTACTTTTTGAAATATTTTACGTAGCATATTATTAACATTTTACATTACACTTTTTATTAGTTATGTCGGGAAGCTCAATTTGATAAGGAATATTCTAAAGATCTACTCGAAAATAATCTTCTCGGACGTGAAGAAAGATGAGTAAACCACGTACTCATCTCGTCCCTCTCATGTCGGTAATTGCACGACTCGACGCACATCGTATACGCGTGCGATATTCTCTCCGTTCCTTTGGCGCGCGCGGCTTCCTCGTTGAAAAGTGGCTTTCCGACTTTTTGCACCGAGGAAAAATTCGATGCCGGAGATTGGAAGGCGCTTTGTGGAACGACTTGCCGCCGCCGTCTCGCTAATAACCGGGAGATAACAAGGAGATTCTGTTTATTCAGCGGAGTAACGTCGTGCCCGCTTCTGCGAGGTTGCCTGTCAGCGATGAAATCAAACGCCGTTGTTTATGCAACGTGCCTTCTTCTGACAATGAGCCGATCGGAGTTACGAGTTTGAGTCATCTCTTTCTTCTGTATATAGGATTTATATACATATAAACAATCCTTATACTCTTTCTTCAATTCTCTAAAATATGTAAATATGTAAATGCATGTACTTTTATTTAAAAGTATACTTTCGTGAAAGTATTCCTATATCTTTTTCCATCTATTGATTTCTTTTATTCAAATTAACTCGTGTGATGTAGATATGTCTAGATACTTTTCATACAATTTTATTATTATTAATTATATCTCTAAATTTTTATTGTTTTATTATTAAAGTAAGTGTATCTCGGAGTTAAAGGATAAGTTCTCGAATTAGTTAATCGTCAAGGATGATATGAATTTTCTTTTTAGACCATTCTTGAAGTTAAATTTGTCAAATCCTTTTTTTTAGTTATTAAGCTCGGCAAATATTTTTTTTCAAAAAAGGTGATCTCATTCTTCGACCAAAAATCGCTTTGCTAAAAGGTATCACCGAATATTGCGTGTACATTTTTCGTTTTTTTTCATATCTAGTGTTATTATTTCATCATATATAGGAACTGAACCACGCGGAAGTTCCGGATGTATACGCAGCTTAATGCGCGCTTCCTCATGGGAATAGTTAGCCCGTATTACAGTTATAGTGCAGCGTGCAACGTCGCCAGCCCCCTAAATGTGCGGCTCTGAGGTGGTGTTGAGCAAGCCGCGATGCCGACCGCACACGTCCCAGGAGATTCCGTCGCTGATATCTCCAAGTAATTTCCGCTAACGAGGAAACCATTCCGAACGGAAAGTCGTGTTTTCGAGAAAGAGAGAGAGACAGAGAGAGGGGGGAGGGAGAGAGAAGGGAGGGAGGGAGGGCACGAATATTGATATTCCAGCCAGGCAGCGAGATGTTATTTTAATTGAATATTCCATGTCACATGCTGTAGACAGACACGTAATGAGTACAGCAATGTATTTTACTTTTTGCAACCATGATTTCCACTATAGGGGAACATTTGCTCAGCTTAAATCTCTCAAAGAGCTGACTTTTGAAGAAGGATACGTTATATTGTAGGAACTGTTATCATTAAAATATAAAAATAATAGATAATGCATCTTTACCATTCATTGAGAGAAAAACATCTATGTAGAAAATAAATCAGAACTCTTTTTCGAAACACATATCAAGAAAAATTACATAATATGAGAAATTCTAGAACTCGTGCACAGGCAGGCTAGAATACTGGTCAATTATATCGAGATTCACAAAATGTCATGTAGACTGTGAAAAAAGTGTTCATGCATAGATACGAAACTGCATGAAAAATGAAAAACTTGAGTTTAGGACTCAATCACTTTCGCTTAATAACAATTTATGGTTATTTTAATGGTGGGAGCCCCACCTTTCAAAAAATTTAGTTCGTCGTACGAACTATAGTTAGTTTAAGTTAATTTTTGGCCTGATGAACATCACTTTCGTATTTTTCGCCAATTATATACATATATATGACTGTTCGTATATTTCTGAATACGAGAAAATCTTCGTGTCCGACTCCATCTATAGTATGAAAGTTGACATAACGATACAATTGACATATATACAATACCTACATATACATGTATACGATAGGGTAGCTCTATATGTAAAATAATGAAGGTCGCTTTATCGAGCAGCCTATGCCGCGGGTACTTATTCAAGGTTACGAGCTTTTTGGATTCCATGTCCTCCCGCGTAAAAGTGAACGTAAACCGCAGGATGCGCGTATTACCGACACAAATCCGGAGTACACTGGAAGTGGACACACACCATGTTCGGCTAGTCGATAAGCCGACCACCGCAATCTGCAGTGTGATGATCATGCCGAACTCCGAAAGTGCTATTGCAGTGTGTCGATCTGCCGGAGAAACACAAAGCCGCCGCTAATAGCTCATGATTAGAATCGCGCGTACTCTCTCCCGCGGGATACTATCATAAAAACAATACTACAATAACTCTTTTTAGTAGCATAGATGAGTTCTTGTTTCGGCGATCCATAATGTGTAGTTTTTGATCTTTCCCTAACGTATAAAAGTAGCGAGTGGTTACAATTAGAGAATTATATTTTTATATATTATGTAATAATGTATAAAAATATTATATATTATGTAATAATATATAAAAATATTATATATTATGAAATTTTATACATTATGTAACTGAAAAACATCATAACAAAATAAAAAAAAATACTTTCCTATCTTTAAAAATATTTTTAAAGATGGGAATTGATTGCTGCGTTTTTTATATTAATACATATAACAGTATGTTGCATAACATTTGGATGTTATTTCATTTGAGAACAATATTTTTATATATAGTGTATTTTATATTTCTGTATCTATATTTCAATTTTTGTGGTTATATAAAATCAATATTCACCAGTTTTACATTTTCAAAATAATCATTACGCATCTAGGAGCAATACCATCAAATTTATATAGCCGTCGGAAACTGTCGGTTTTTCAGGTATATAAGAAGATATAAAAATTAAAGATATAAAAAGATATTAGACTATTTTCTAATACTTAAAGGACACAAAATATATATGTGTATAAAATATTAGAATATTCTTAAGAAGCATAAGTGTACAAAGTAGTATAATGAAAAATGAGATATAGTTATTTTATTCAGCTTTGAGCGTGGTTTGAAATTCTGGTCGTCGGTCGTTAGCTTTAAACCCGGGAAATTTTCCGTTCGTCTCTGCCGCGGGGTAAATCTACGCCGGGGTTGAACCTGTGCCGAGGCGGGAAGAGGGGCGGGAGGGGAGAAGGGATTCCCGAATCGCTTCCGTACATAATGGCACGCCATGTCGCGGATCTGTCCCTGACACAGCGACGCGGATCGATGAAATGCAAAGCGCCGACGGTGTCGCGGCGCCCCGGTCTCCATCGCGAATGGCCGGCCGGCCGGCCGGCGCGGCGCGGCGGCGGCGGCGGCGGCGGCGTCGCGATTCGCAATTTGCGAACGTAAACGAAATTATCGGTCGAATGGCGAGCGCCGCCCTTCTGCCCTTTACCGCCATCGGCACAGGTGGACAGATAATTGCGTTAGCGCGAATTTTCGAAATGTATCGCTCCATTATAATGATCGTGATGATAGTAACAGTCTACCCCGCTCGCACATATCTGATGTCACAGTCAATAGCGTGACGCCCATTGTCGCGACGCAGTTGTTGAATGTACATATTCGGCCTTTACGTATTTTCAGAGATGTTTAAAAAAATTAACTAGGAGCTTTGTTTCTTTAACATAAGATATGGTAGAATAAAAAATAAAGCCCCCTTGCTCCGTTTAGCATTTAACGTGCTAATAATCAGTTTACAACTTGATGTTTAACGCGAGATTTTTGTATGTAATATAATGTGATGTATGTGATAATAGTAAAATTCAGAATTGGACGGTTATATTTAGTGTCATGCGTAATGTATTGATTCATACTCTAGACTCTAGATGGAGTCAAACATAAATATTTTCTCGCATTCAAAAATATACAATTGTATATATATACTATATATACTATATATAGTATATATATACTATATACATTATATATATATATATATATATATATATATATATAGGTATAATTGATGAAAAAAACGAAAACGTTAACATTTGTTTATTACTTTCTTGTTTCTTTACCTATACTTATTTTTTGGAAGGTCGGTTTGTACCCACTAATAAATTTAAATAAACATAAATTGTTATCAGGCAAAAGTGATTGAGTCAATAAACTTGTATTTTCTATTTTTCAGATCTTTTCTTGATTATGCGTTTCATGGTATGCATGAATACTTTTTCATTCGGCTATACTTATAATCTTGTCATATTCAACAATTATGTTTCTTTGATTGTATTAACCTTTATATTCCAATTAGAAAGACAGAGAGAGAGAGAGAGAGAGAGAGAGAGAGAGAGAGAGAGATAATTTCTCGTATTCAAACATATATAATGACTTATATATAATTGGCTGAAAATAGAGAATTGTAAACTTATTTCTTTATTTCTGCATTAATTTTTGGAAAGTAGAAGCACTGGTAAATAAACAAAAACAAATGTACAGTGTAATGCAGACTTCAAACATTATAATACAAAGTTAACGTTATAATTGACAAAGATTCAGGCGAAGATGATAGAAATCATGTTTGGAGCTTTTTATCTTTCCAGCTCTTTTGTTTTTGACTACATACCTATGGCGAGACTTATAAATGGATACTTTTGATATAAATTGATACTAATCTTCTTCATCCAATACAAAGTGGCAGGATATACATTAATCTTCATACCGATTTCTTTTCATAACACTCCCAAGAGCTCGAGTATATTTTTGCATTCACACAAAATCACGAAGACGACTCCATGCATCTCGAGCGAGTTGTGTAGACAGGAAATGAAAGAGTGCTATATGTAATACTTTGGATGCGTTTAAATCGCAAAACAGGTTCGGGAATATGGGAATTAAAGTACAAACTGGCCGAGCAGTCCCTCGGGACGTCACTGGAATTGGAACGACAAGATAAAAGGAAAATGTGTGTGATAACATTTTTCTTTTATTTGCTACGTTAAAAATTGATATAACATGGCCTTCCGAAGTAGTCAACAACTTGAATAAAGTTCAATAAAAATGTTTAAATGTGGCTCTAATATCCCCAAATATAATATTTTGTCTTCCAATAACATTTACTTTTTAAATCTCTTATGATTTTCTTTGCTCACTTTAGAGAAATATAATTTCAATGTTATAAAATTTTCTATTTATTTTCGTACAATATTCATACAGTATTAAAATTGTTTATATAATTTTTCTTAAATAATAATTTCTTTGCCGCTGTTCCACGTACCGTATATCTATATCTTAAAGAATAAAAAATATCTCCAAATAATATCTAATCTAATACCATTTTTCCATATATCTTATATATTCTATTTTTGCAAAATTTATATTTAACTCTTTACAATTTGTCATCTTCGGATTTGACATTTCCGGTTTGATCGTTTCCTCGTGCTATCGTAAATCCATACGAAGCGAACGCGCGATTTTTATTCGGGTGGAGCCGATATTTTCTATGGTGACACGTCAATCCCCAATCCCGAAGAACATACTCGAAGCGTGACCTCGCTTATAGTTGCGGCGCGCGCGATGCATGTGCGCGGTGCATGCCGATATTCATCAGGTGCACATCTGTAATCGCACAAAGAGATCATCGCGCGATCGGTACAAGTAGATACGTCGACGGTGAATGCCGTCAAAATATTGATAAATTAAAAAAAAATGTCCATTTATAGGTCTCGTAAAGATGAGTTATGTAGTCAAGAACGAAAGTTAGAAAAACAAATGACTTCTATAGCTCATCTTCGTCTGATGTTCGTTTAATTGCAAGAGTCTACATCATAACTTACATTTGTTTTAATTATTTACCGCGAGTCAACATTTCTATCTTCCAAAAATGAGTGCGGAAATAAAAAATATATGTTTATGTTTCATCATTTTCGTCAGTTATAAGTAATTCTTTATATTTTTGAATACATGAAATTATGTTTAATTGGAATATAAAAGTTAATATAATCAAAGAAACACAATTTTGAATATGACAAGACTGTAAGCACATAAGTGTAGCCGAACGAAAAATTGTCCATGCATAGATACCACAAAACCAGAGAAGATAGACTAGTATATAGAAGCACGGATCTCTATATATGTCAGAATGTATCACGAGCTGGAGTACACGAGAAATTCTTATGGCGTTTTCGGACGGGTTTGATCGCTCCGAGAGATTAATGACGTCAATGGCATCACAGAGAAGAACGAGGAGAGCATTAATGCTCTCGGAGCGATCAAATCCGTCCGAAAACGCTATAAGAATCTCTGGGGTACCCCCAGCTTATGATACATTTTGACATATAGATCCGTGCTTCTATACTCGTCTATCTTCTCTGACGAAACTGCATAATCAAGAAAACATCTGAAAAATAGAAAACACTTATCAACTCAATCACTTTTGCTTGATAATAATTTATGTTTATTTTAATTTATTGGTGGGTCAAACCTGAAAACCCCATTTCCAAAAAATAGATATAGAATGTATACGCTGGACACTAATATTATATATGATTAATATATTTTTATATTTTTTGTCAATTTTATATATATATATATATATATATATATATATATAATTGTTTGTATATTTCTGAATACGAGAGATTATTTATGTTTGATTCCATTTAGAGTTTGAAAGTTGACATAATAATACAACTGATATACAATATAATATTTCTATATATGTATATCAAATAAGTATTATATGTATATAGGTATTGTTACTTTTATACGCTAGATGGAGTCAAACATAAATATTCTCTCATATTCAAAAATATGTGAGCAATTATATAAATAAAATTGCTGAAACGTACGAAAAATAATACATTTTTACACTGATGGCTTAAGACACATTAATAACAAGTTTTTGAAAGGTGGAGTTTTACGAGTTTTTTTTTCAATAAATTAAAATAAACATAAATTGTTATCAGGTAAAAATAATTGAACCGATAAACTCGAGTTTTCCATCTTTTCTCGATTACGTATGCAGTTTTATAATATTGATGAATAAACACTTTTTTCAGTATTTTTTCAGTCATGATATTTTGTGATGTAATTGATAGTATTCTGGCCTGTCCCTGAAGAGTTTTTTCGCGAAATTCGATATCTGCCCGAGATATTCGATATATGATTCAGACACGACTTTGTCGATGAAACAGATCGGGCAAGGCGCGGCAAATAGATGATTTTAACGAGATGATCATATGCGGTTAAACGTCGCTCAGTCACGAGTCTAAAAAAGACTCCTTGGGAAAGACCCAGACGGGGAAAGTCAAGGAAATTGAAAACGGTCAGGAAGTATCGTCAGGAAGAAATTACTTGCACGAAAAATGAGAACTTTATTACCGCGGCTGCTGTTGCATATCCGATGTGAAAGTAATCGAACTTCGCTACCATAGCAAATTATTTGATATTACAGCGAAACGTGCTTTTATATTGAAAAATCTTGCTGAGTAAATTTGTTCGCAGAATCCGCTACTAAAGCAATTTTAATTTGCCGCTAAAGCGAAATAGGGTCTGTCTCTGGCAAATATTGCTGTTGCAACGAAGCAATTTGCTGTTATACGGCTGCAATGCGCGAGCCTTAAATGATACTGCAATTTTTATATATGTCATGCGGCGCGAAGTTATGTTTCCTTCCGATGCGATTTTACGGGGATCTTATAATATAATTGCTCCGCTCTCGGGCGACTCTCTGCTCAAGAACAATATATCGCGACACCCGATATAACGAAATTAATATAGTATGCTCTCCGTGGCGGTAAACGAGCGGCTAACTGTCCGCAAGTACCGTCGTGCCTCCTTGATGCGTTAATGTATTAACCGAGGATCGTCCGTAATTATCGGACATTATCGAGTGATATAATTAGTCACTTGAGTATTATGGAATGACGTAATTATGCCACTACTTCTCTGACGATTTCCTGTTTGTAACATAGTTGCCGTAAGTGACGTTGATACGTCTCATTTGTCTCCGGAACAAATAAACGAGAGATCCATAGTTTTTCAATAGTCGATGCCTCTTTTTAAGTGACACGATGCACAGAATAGCCCAGAGAATCTTTATTTTATCTCGAGTTTAATAATCGACTTCTTTATCGGTGTGTGCTATTTTTTTCTTAAATGTAAAATGTTGCTGCGCGGATAATTTTTTAATTTAGAAACGATTAAAAATATAGGAATGTTTTTTTTTTCTAATAAAGGGAAAATTAACATTGAGATTATGAGCCATTTTACATGCATAACCAGAAAAATATACTTAAAACGTAAATGAGATGTGTCACATATTTTTATATAGGTAAGCTCTGTATTAAAAGCACTTTTACCTGCTTGGCATGGCGAAATGAAACGTTCCCATTACGAGGCTTCCGCTGCGAAAACGTTGACGTTTAAACGATTGGACGAGATTACAGGCTACTATCGATCGGAATGAAACAAGTGGGTTTATGTCATCATCTTTAACGTGTTTTAACCGCGTCAGCATTCGTTTTCCTCTTCAAAATAACAGATTTGTCTGCTAAATCGAGTTAGTCTTGCGGAAATAATCGTGCATCGCGCGAAAATTCGGAGTAGTTTAATTTGCGCTAAATAAATGCGCGATAAAAGTGATGTGATGTGAATACTAAGGCAAATCTATAAATCTATAATATTTTTAATGAAATATGTATAAGAGTAAAACTTCTTGTTTTTTTTTTAATTTAAACTGCGTATCACTAACCGCGCATGATTCCCATTGTCTTCTTATATTGTTAATAGTAAGGCAAATCAGCTATAAGGGGATTGCAAAAGTTGAACATCACTGTTAGTTGGAGAAATTGGATTCCTAATATGATTTTTTTTAATAACTTGTTAAAAGCACTCGGATGAATTCTTCTCGGAATCTATTTTTCCGTCTTCTTTTTCAGGGAAAATAACGCAAAATTGTACAAAATACGTCTCATGAGTACGTGGCGTATCTTATAAATAAATATTTACTGTATATTGGTCGATAAGTTCGCTATATTACCTGGCAAGGAAGTTTACGTTTAATGGGAAAGGAAAATATACGCTTACTATATCAAAGGAAAATAATATACTTCATGTGTATTCTAGTCACGTTGTTGGAATTATGCACTCAATCGTCTCTTCGCTTCTTTTTAGCCGCTTTTATTCGAAATACATTTCCTTTTTCGTAAACGAAGCCAAGCATTTTTTTTTCTTTTAAATCAGGCAGTTTCGTAAAGCGAATAAACTACTTGGCGCATTCTGCCCGTCAAAGATTTAAATTCACGCGAGTAGGTACACGTTTATCGGGGCGGAAAACGTTTTAACCACCCCGTTTCCGCTCCTCCTCTACATGCAGCCGCTTTCAAATATTCTCTCTCACTTTGTGTTGCAGGCGGTGTCGGAGAGGCTCGAATTGGCACCAGCTGGCGGAAGATCAGAGCCTCAGGTGAGTACCGTGAGAGACTTCGATCTAGCTTTTATTCCCATTTTGAAAACACCGCAAAATTATATACACTTTGCGAAAATTCCTCGCTCTCGCGATCCTCATCTTATATGTATTTTTGCTCAAACAAAACGGTTTCTCATCTATTTAATTAAATTATTGAATGTAGATTGTTTTTAATAAGATTTATTAGAGAGACGCGTATTAAAGATATAGATTATTAATAGAAGATAAAGATAAAGATAAAGATTAACAGAAGATTATAAGAAGTAAATCTCTGTGAACAACATTTTAAATCTTCTCTTATTAGAAAAATGCGCGCCAGTAAAAAGGTGTACCTTTGAAGTGAAGTAGATGTGTGCATGCATGCATGTCGCCGCCTCTGACAATATTCTTGATAATCGTAAACATAAGGGAAAAAAAAATAAAAAAAAGTACATTGGCCGCCGTAATGTTCGTTTGCCGAAAAAACAATGATTGACCTGCCATTAGTTAACTCCAGATATACACACGGGGATCCCAGCGAAACTTTCTCGATTTGGCATTTCTGAAATTGGAAGGGGAGGGGTTTGAGATATTGACGTAAAAAAAGTTTGAGATCTCCTCAGTAGGAAGACGTGTTGACGCGCGGCAATTGTCGCTCAACAACCGAGCAGTGAACAGTTGAAGCATGGAGTCCCCGGGATTGCTTGCAGTTTTGTTAAAAAATTAAAATATCGGATCGCCAAATTTTTTTGTTACTATTTCAAGTATGCCCTTTCAGAATTTTCAAGGATTTTTCAAATCGGTCCACAAACAAAAAAGATACGATTTTTTGAAAAAAAGTGCTAAATCGAGATTTTTTTGCGTTTTTGTACTTTCCTTTTTCTTTGAACCCGTATATCTTGAAGCTCCTTAATTCTATCGACTTTTAAACATTATGGGCTTGTTCCTTGGTCGATTGAAAAAAAAAATTAATTGAAACATGTCCATTTTTACTAGGGTTACAATAATAAATATGGATGGGGTCTCCGAGATCCCAGTGTGTATACGACGTCGTCCAAAAAACAGTGTGTATACCTAGGGTTAAGACAATCGGCTGCCCGAAAAGCGAAACACTTTGATGAAGTTGTTGATTGAGCCAAATGTGTTTCCGCTTGGAGGCTTTAAACGCGTGCCTTTAATGACCGTATCTTTCCTCAACGAAGGTCGCTACCTTGTGCGAACCTGGCGAGGTATACCTTGCTCAGCACATGGGAGAGCAGGGTCGATGGGTATCCTCGACCGACAAGAAGAGCTGCATGACGGACAAGCTGGAGATTCTGGAGTATTGTAAGAAGGTAAGGAAAAAAAAACACAGTCTATAAGATCACGCAACCATTAAATCCCTTTCACACGTATATAATACCGGAGATCGGCGTTAGGCATGTGTATAGTCGATTGCGAGAGTTATATATAGACATTAAAAATAGATCTCTGACATTTTTCTATTCCATCAAACTTTTTAGCTCTCCTCTTAATGCATCCGTTCCTCCGTTCCTTCTACGAGGAACGTGCGTAAATATTTTGCCAGCGAGATCAGCCCGAAGTTCCTAAAAGAAACATTAAGAACGATCCCAACGGCTGTGTCGCGGCCGCTCGGTTACGTAAGATTAGAATCGAAACCCTTCCGACTTAGGAAATTATACGTTGACTTTGATTGCGGTTTCACAAAAAAAAAAAAATCTTACCGGTTTCCGGAAATTGACAGGGATCTCATTTTTAAAATGTTATATCTTTCATCGGTGCGGTCATTTATCGTGATTACACGCATGAGAAATATCAGGTCTTGTCATGTTTTTTCAAGTGTTAAATCAAGTAGCTTGTTTGTAGCTTATTGAGGTTCGATAGTAAGGAAGGATTAATGATGGATAATGACGATGTCGTGCGCGATTTACATTCCGAATCTTTAGTAGAGCACGGTGAGAGGCAGGACTAGCTTATGGATTACTGAATAATGACGTTCTCCGTCCCGCTTATGCCGCACGTTCACGCAATTCACTGTGTGTATGAGACGGTGACAAGTGTGCAGGTTTGCATATGCGTACGTGCCTGTGCTTGCTCATGCACGAGTATACGAAAGGACGGCAAGCTATTGTCGCCTCGTGCGTCGGGTGCCGGCGATCGATAAAAATCACCGTCCCGCTCTCGTTTCGGGAAGCATCGTAATATAAATTATTCTCGAGTCGTTATTTAAATTATTTAAACAAAAGTCAGTGGGGGATCTCGAGACCGAACTCTCGAATCTCCCGTTTTCTCGACCCGACGACTATTTAGAGAGAAAATCGGGCCACTCGCGAACGAATTATTAATTAAGACTGGGCGTGTTATTTCGCGCCCAGCGGTGCTGCCGCTGCCCTGCAGGCAGGGATTAAGTCGTTTATAATCTTCCGGAGCCGCGTAAATCGAATTTTCATCCCTTCGTTGACGCGTTTCAGTCGCGACAAAACACAGAATTACGCGGTTCGTTACCCTTCCCGCCGTTCCACCGTGAAAATAACGTTAATCTTCGCTTCCGATGACTTTATTGCGCACGAGATTGCACGCAGTCCACAATCGTTGCGTCGCGAATTATAACGTGTTTTGCTTAAATTTATTCGCTTTATAATACGTAAATGCTTACTAAGTATGGTATTCGCGTGCCATCTAATCCTCCCTCGCTGGTAACTCGCGAATACCTTCGTTTAATCCTTCGTCGAAAGAGAGAGAGAGATTAAAAGAGAGGAGTTTCCGAAGATCCAGTTATTTGAATCCTCCTTTAAATTGATTACTATACAAAATAAGTCAAGAGAAATTCTTACACATTAAATTTAAATTAAGTTTAGCAAAATTATATACAGCAACACGACTTTTTTTTACTTGTATTCTTTCTATTCTCACAAATAAGACAAAATTTAATAAGCAATTGTTTGATAAAAATTAAATTCTTAATGTTGATTTTCTCTATTTCGAAATCTTCGAAGAATATGTTTTGCATGCGGCTAAATCACCTTATCGATTCGCTGTTGAAACTAACGTCGCACAGCTCGAGTCTTATTAGATTTAATTCGCACATTACGCGAATACTACGTCGCGAAACAGCTCGCTTCAGGTAAGAACGTGGCGTTTTTTGCGGCCTCTTAAACGGAGATTAAGCAGTCGCTCGTTCGCGATAATAATAGGCTCGCCGAGTGTATGCGTGTATGCTCGATAATTACTTCTGAGCGCGCGATTGCAGGCTGGTCGCACCGCCTGCTATAATGCGGTACTTAAGGCGGGCCCCTTAATCCGTGCCTGATTTTTTTTTCTTTTTTTTCTAGGCTTACCCGAAGAGAGACATCACCAACATCGTCGAGTCGTCGCACTACGTCAGGGTGAGCGGATGGTGCAAGCCCGGAAGAACCAAGTGCAAGCTCTCCCGATGGGTCAAACCTTACAGATGTTTGGGTGAGTAGCAATTTTTTTAGTAATTTTCAATTGTTATTTTTGCGCCGGGGTATCGGAAATCTGACATCGTCGCATGCCGAACTCCGTCGGTGGGTCGCTGTCGTCGATGACAAAACTGTTCCCTTCGCGGACAATTAAAGATTGAATCTCTATTGAATTTCAGCGAGTTAAATTTTCCCTGTGTGTAGGCGAGAAAAAAGGTCACACGCCAATTTTCGCGTGTATCCGCCGTATATCGCGATCAATCTCTTTTTGGGTCAGAAATATAAAGCGGTAATCTATCACGGATATCAGTGAGACACGTAAAACCGCGGGCTGTCTGTTACGGGATATCGAAATCAATATAATAATGTAACTGTCAGCATATATGTCAATACCATCGGCGTGGATCTCTGTTTACGACAATGCGGTACGGATCTCAATCTCAATATTCGGCGCATCCATATCGGAGAGCCGGGCTCTCTCTCTCTCTCTGATGGCGGGATACCATACGTTAATATCGGTCTGACAGTCGTAAAAATTCTCGCTAGGCTCGGCGGTAACGTTCGATTCTTGGCTCAGGCTTGAAAATTGCAAGGAGAGGGCCGTCGCGCGCGCGAGTGCCGGCGGACTGGCGGGCATCCCGCCGATCGATCGATAATGCGGCAGCGGCGGCGCGGCCGTGAGAAACGGAAAGAGAGAGATCGATCTCTCCGGCGGGCGGGGATTTAGTTATAAATTTAGCAGGACGCTCGATCTGCTCCGGACGGAAGAATTCAATTTGTAGAGTCAATACGCTGTGTAACGGACAACGCGATATCTGCTGTCGGATTGTCTGCTCGGCTACCTTCCTGATCAGCCTTTTTATCGCGCTGAAGAACGAAAGAAGTATCGCGTACGTGACGTCGCGCAGCAGCGGGATTCAAGGATCGCGCTTTACTTTCCTTTTTTTTCTCTCTTTCCCCTCCTCCCCCGAGTGTATGAGCAATACACTCGGGTTCTCGAAGCAAACTGACAAGCATCTTTCGCGACTGATATCTTTTATTGCAAGCTCGCGCGCTCTTTTTCCACGCGATTGAGCGATTCAGCGCAAGAAAGGCAGGAGGGGAGGGGGGAGAAGGAGGTGGAAGAAGTAGATTTGTAATTTATTAAGTCTATTTTATATACGACGTTAATTAAAATGGACCCTATAAATTATAAACTCTTACCTCGTCCTTGCGCGAAACTCTTCAATTTGCGAGGAATACTTAATTGCGGAATATTCTAAATCGAATAACGCGAGAAGTTTGAAGAGAAACGTAGGAGAAACATGAGGCATTCATTAAGACGAAGGAAGAATTTATTTACCCAGGTATAGTATCTCTCGCTATTACAGAATGTAATACTTCATTTTATTTTAAACGAGCTTTAACGTGATTTTAATTAGAGCCAGTAAACGCAAATACACATTTAATTGGAGATCGAGGGGCTGCAGAACGTAACGATGATTTCTTCTCAAATTTCTTTCGAAAATCTATTCTAAAATTTGTCCTAGAAATCACCATTAAATTCTAATGCGATGCACGTGATGCACTTTACAAGCAACACGATTCAACGTTCGCTCCTTTTTCTACTGTTAAGTACTATTAAAATGAATAATTGTACCAAGACGTGAGTGGAGTAATGACACAAAACACAGCTGCCGTCGGTGATATATTCCCTTGAGTGAGATCCCATAAGTGGACGATACCGGCAGTGGCGGCAATCATTTATTCGTGCACATTCAGCGGGACGAGAGAAACGAGAACTCTGAACCCTATACTCCGTATTACCCGTTTCCAGCGCGTCCGTTAGAGCGACAAGATCCATGTCTCATTTTCTAATCGTGTTAGATAAATGCCATTATTCCGGTATGCTGGTCACGTGTAAATGGTCACGGTCGTTCTCGTAACGTCCCGTGTCTTGAGTTGCGTGTCTCCTACGTCCTACAAAGTTCCATTAACCACTTCCTTGTCGAGCGGCCCCACAAAAAAGAAACTCGACCGTGAAGCGTTAGGTTTTTTACTCTTTAGGTTTTCTTTTTTATCTTCGTATTATAATTGTCTCATTTCAATGGCACTTGAAACGCTTTTTACGAAAATGTACTCGCATTTGTTTACTTTTTTCTTTATACGTAACTCCTGCCTTCGCAGAAGAATGATACACGAATGATACTCACGGGCAAATCAGGCGAGTGGTTAACACCCTCGAAGAGTCTGCGTGACTAGTTCTATTGATCAGCATGCTGGTGAACGTACCGATGCGTCATCCGCTAGACGCGTGTCCGTTCCGCCGTCTCTTCTCCCTCTCCTCTTCCTTTCGCGCGCGCTTCTATCATGAAGGTAGACAGACATTAGAACAAATGCCTATAAGTACCACTGAAAAATTGTCGCTGCTACTTCTTGCATTTCGATATGCTTTTCATGTAAAACATCCGCAAATATCGTAAATGCAGTATGTATATTCGCGTGTATATTCTTACATAATTTGTATATACGTATACGTGTGCACATAAAGTGTCTCGAACATAAATATTTTAGGAGCAGATTCTCCGATAAATCTTTAGGAAAACTTTTAAGAGAGGCCATTACTATGCTGAAACTTTTTAATATTCAACATTGAGCGACTTGATAATTAAACCTGGAATTAAAATTCTGAGAAAGTGCTCTTGAATTTAAATGAACAATACAGTCTCGTTATTTGCTTATATTCTAAAAGCATAGTTCGTAGAAGATGGAAAAAATTTTTCATCTTTAAATTGTTTATTATTTGAAGACTGTTATTGCCTTGACATTTTAGTTTAGGAGAAATCCCCTTCATAGACATAGTCGAAGAATCTTTAAAATTGCAGCTGTGGAAAATTTTTAAGGACCGGGTCGAAGAATCGTTAAAATTGCAATTAGAAATTTTTAAGGGGAGCGAAAGGACTTAATATTTGAAGAATCTGAAAAGTGCAATCATATATAAAATTAAAATATCGAATATACAAGATTTATTTTAGATGAGCATATACATAAAGTGCCACGATTGGAGGGAATCCCTTACACGTTCGCTATTGATTTCAGGCGTTTCATATATCTCGATATATGCGCACAGGTATATAAATAGTCATCGGCAGATTCGTGCCCCGACTACCAATATAATTCGTCGCAATATAATTCGTAGAATTCTCTCTTCGTAGAGCGAGAGAGAGAGAGAGAGAGAGAAAGAGAGAGAGATTGCGCATCGTCAGTCGGAAATAGCGAATAAGAATAAATACTAGCGATGCGCGACCTTTACTGGTTTAATCGAGCCTTTCCTTGAGTTCGAGCCACTGCAATATGTACCGTTTTCTACTTTCAGAGGGACCCTTCCAGAGCGACGCACTTCTCGTGCCGGAGGGCTGTCTCTTTGATCATCTTCATAATCAAACAAAATGCTGGGAGTCTCACAGGTAACGAGCGTATATGCGCGCGCGAATATCGTCTGCGCCAAACGGAATTAATTCTCGAGCGAGCTTAGATCTACAATGTCGCGTTCCGTCAAAGTGATCAAGCGATTCGAAAGAATAGCTTATAAGCGCAGTCCTTTCGTCTCTCCGCGAGCAGACACACTTGTTTGATCACTTTGACATGCACACACAGCAATCATGCAGTTGAATTTACTACTAATTATATTATTATCGAGCTTTCATATAAAATCGGTCTTCTCTCGCTTATGTTTCTTTACGCGTTGTCATAAATTTATTTCAATATTTCCTCGTTCCGTCTTATTACTTTGTTACTCTATCGTACAACTAAGAGCTACACTTAATTACTTCGCGTTAATGAGTGATGACGCAACCTACCTGTTTATCTCATGCGCGTTTATTTTCCACCGTGAAATGAGCCAACGTTGTTATTTTACGTCGGTGAAGATCGGCGCGGATCGTTATCAGGGCCCGTTCATATCGCGTCGCGGTAGATCAGGAGCGCGCGTCCTGGCCCGAGTACCTATATACACGTGACTGCATCAATGTGGATTTCGCGTTTCCAGATGGAATGCCACGGCGGCGGAGACCTGCCGGGAGCGAAACATGAATCTGCGTAGCTTCGCGATGTTGCTGCCGTGCGGCATATCTCTGTTCTCCGGCGTCGAGTTTGTATGCTGCCCGAAACACCTGAAAGGTACGTAACGTACGTACGCTCTGCCTTATCACCATTCATTCGTGTTCTCATTTCACGCGCGCGCGCGAGAAGACACACGGATCTCGTGGATGGGGAGACGTAGGGTGGAGACGCGACGCGACGCGACGCACACGGGGAAACGAGCGAGCCATCGCTCGTATTTTCGTATTCGCGAGAACCGCACCGGCACCGGCACCGGCACGTTCATCTTCATGCATATTCTATCGGTGCGAACGTTTCGCTGCGTCCGCATCTCCATACCATGACATCCTTTCCAGACGCGAGCTCGCGCGAGCTCGGGTGTCTTCTTGGCGCGAGGTCATTTTACTGTAAAGTGGAAATACTTGTGACGATCTTATTTCGAGATTTAACGCGCGAATTCCGCCTGTCTCCGTTAGATACGTTTGAGCTTTTGATGTAACAAAATTAAATTGCATTTAATATAGGTAATAGTTTGCTATATTAAATGCGAACGAACACTTTTGTGAATTTTGAAGAGTCGCATCTTTATAAATCTCTGCTCGATTTGAATGAAGAGTTTAAAAATATGGCATTTATTTTTTTGAAGTAGATTGAAGTAAGATCATCACATACTTCCAATTAATTCTAGTTTATATTCTAGTTTATGTGTACAAATGAACAATGGAATGATGAAACGTTAAAAAATTTCATTGGATTTCAAATTCATCGATCCATATAAACGCATTGGTCTTCGCACTTGCGTTTGTCATTTACTTCGACGATACTATCAAACCCTCTGCTTTGCGTTTACATCAATAAGCTTTTCAACGCTTTTCACATTATTCGATTTTGATTTTGACACCATACTGCAACTATATTTATTTATTATTTCTTCATCTTTCTGTTTTTCATTTTGTTGGGCGAAACGATTAATGGTACGCATGTCTATCAAAAAGTATATCGGAAGGGAGAAGACGGCGAGGCATGAATATTTACGACTCGAATTCGCGGCGTATTTATTGCACGGTGGAAATACCCGGCATTTACGCTGTTCGTTTTCAATCGACTGTTGCAAAGAACAAAGAGAGAGAGAGAGAAAGAATAGCTATAGGAGAGTGCAAAGAGTGTATTAAGCGAGGTGTACCACCTACTTCGCTTCGTCTCCTTCCTCGTTTCCTTCGAGCACCCCGGGTGGCTCGTGCCACCCTTCGCAAGCTCTTTTCTCTCTCCCTCCCTTCCTCCTCTCTCCCCCCCCTCCTCTCTCTCTCCTTCTCCCTCCCTCCGTCTCTCTATATACATACATCTCCCTCTTTCTCTTCCTCTCATCGCAAGCTCTCTTGTCTTCTCTCTCCCTCGTGCAATCAATAATGTTCGCCGCCGACGTTCCCGACGACTGCGCAACGTAACACGCCGTAGCTTTCGGCGTCGCTGCGCAACTTTTCTTTCCTATACATCACGTATATAATGGGGCTCTCGATTAGCTCACACTGGGCTGTCCGTTTTGTCCGCTATGTATACCGTCCGCTTGAATCCTATACTCCATTATTTTCAGCATAGGTAATGTAACTTCGGGGGATGACGTGTCGTCCTGCAGAGGATGAAAAATGCATACGCCGCGCAGCGCGGCGTACGGTAAATAAAACCGGGGTACACGTTTAGGGTATGACCACTAACGTCACGCGGACCAGTTCGGTAATCGATGGATGTGTTTGAATAAAATGTGGAATTTCCGTTCTTGCGAAAATCCGGATTTTAGTAACTTACTCTTACGACAGAATCGAGTTATTAAAGACAAGAAATTGAAGATTTAAATCGCACCCAAAATCCTCTTTCTTGAATAATTTAATGACTCTTATCATTTGCAAAAATGTCGTCGGAGCTTTCGATGAAAGATATCTTTTCGTTTTGAACGTGCTTGTACAATCAAGCGTCTTGTAAAAGCGAACGCGCGCGCGCACGCGACTTACAATTAATGTTTAATGTCTGCCAAAATTAGATACCAACGAGCTTGTTTATTAGAGTGGATGTGAACCTTGGAAATGAATGTTTACATCTTGGAAAAGAGCCTCGGGTGTGAATATTTGAGAAACATGCAACTTTAAGTTCATCGAGAGGGAGTATGCCGGGTATCTCATAACTTTCATTATTGGCTGCACTGATAACATTGAATTTCCGTCATCCTGCATCCCTTTCCATTCAGCACTTCCCCGATCGATCCCGGATAAACCGCGTACTCGCGAGGAATCCATAACTCTCCGTGACGAACAATCGTGACATAAGGCATCCCCGGAGAAACTGCCAACGCGTGCAGTTATCGCGTATCTGCCGTGTGACCCAGATAAAAGGACGACACAGTAGGATATGGTCAGGTGGGGCTTTTGTCTGCCTTTGCAAAAGTCGAGAAGTCGTCTCATCAGAGCACCTATTCTCAACGAATGCGACACATCTCTCGAGAACCCAGTTAGCCAAGATGCTCCACTTCTCCCGAGTAACTCGGCGAAATTAGAATGTCTATGTTGGAAAGATGAGAAAACAAAATACATTCTGCGTAGTTGAAACACATACGAAATTCACGATGGGGCAATTCTCCTCTGATTTTTCATGCTGATTTAAGGGGTTACACCACCTTTGAAGTTTTAGAACGATACCTAAAGTTTGGGATTTTTTTTTGTGAGTAAATGGATAACTTTATTTAAAATCTGTTTAGAGGACATTATTGTACATATATAAGAAACTAAAAAAATATTTTTTTACTTTTCTTATGTCCAAAATGGCGGCGCACTGGCCTACACTTGCAAAATCCTTTTTTTTTATCGGTGTACAGGATTCCAGATACACGGTTTGACCTTGAACAAAACAAAGAATTTTCATTATCTATATATTGAAGATTAAAGAAGTAGGGATTTTTCAAAATATTGATTTTTCTCAAAATGGCAGCTATTTTAAGAAAAACTTGTACTGGCGAAAAATACACATTTTTCGTAAAATAACTATTTTGAGAAAAATCAATATTTTAAAAAACCCCTACGTACATCTGTAGTTTTTAGTACGTAGACAATGAAAATTCTTTGTATTTTATTCAAGGTTAAACTGTGTGCCTACAATCTTGTACATCGATTTCAAAATTCAGAAAAAAGGCATTTGGCAAGTAGGCTAGTGTGCCACCATTTTGAACACTAAAAAATAAAAAATATTTTTTTACTTTATTATATATGTACAACAATGTGCTTAAAGTAATTTTTTAATAAAGTTATCTGTTTACCCAGAAAAAAATCCCAAACTTAGGTATCATTTTAGGGCCTCCAGGATGGTGTAACCCTTTAATTTTACAATGTTGTAATTAATGTCTCGTTTGCTCTGAACGAATTCCTCTGTCTTCCTAATTCTTCCTAATTATCTTTTACAGGATAAATATTCGTCCGTAGACACCGTTTCGCTGTTTATGTCTCTCTTTACGTCGGTGGACTCGGGACTGTCTTCGTCGTCGTGTGAATTGCATCCGTGCAAAATTGTCAATTTATAAGTGCCGTTGTATCACCGTCCCCTTCCGAGTATATCGATAAATAATCAAGCGATCGGTGACACTGGCAGTGTATCACTTGGCGCGCATTGATTTAGATTATGGGCCAGAATTCCGCGGAGCTATCTGCGGCCAGCCCAATCCCGTCCATTTACTATTCAAACAATGGCAGTCGATATACTGGAATGTGCGCGCAGACAGGAATTCCAATAATTGCACCTACCGCGTCACGTACGTACATGTACGTACACGCGACGTGTGTATGCACGCCGGAATCGTTAGCGTTAGAGCGGCGCGAGGGAGGGAGAGAAAAAGGAAGGGCACTTTTGCATAATCAAGGATGAGTGCAGTATCCAGCGGTATTAATTTAAACGATCTTTGCTCTTCCGTTTCTTTACGCTGCAGATATCCCGTGCGCTGCACGCGGCGCACGCTGGAGAGCCTATTTTCAGAATCAATCGTCATCATCATTACGCGCTTTACGCACTTATGTAATACGATAAATCATACTTGAGCGCAGATACACAGCGAGGAATAACATGCGAAACACTTGATCCCTTTGCAGAGAACGTGAAGGTGAAGAAGCCGATCGATCTGCCCATACCGAAGAGCATGGACGACGATCTCGATGAGGACGAGGATGATATCGATGACGAGGATGACCTGGACGGCGACGCTGAGGAAGAAGACAACTCTGACGGAGATCTCGAAGACGTGCTTAGCAATCAACCCGACGAGGACGAGAGCGAGGAGGAGTATGACGACCTCGATGATTACGACACAACTACCAGGTAGTTATAAATAATACAACTATATATTTTTGAGATTAGTCCATACGGCCATTTTAAGAAACATCAATAGAGTTTCGTTGAATCCTTGTTTCTTCTGTCGAATTAAAAATAATTTATAAAAATAATTAAATCTGAATTAATTAAAATTAATTAATGCAAAGCCCAGCATTATTGATATTGGAGTTAAAAATTTATTATAAACTCGTCTCAATTTATTAATTTTAATTATTTAATTTATTAATTAAAATTAGTCGACCGTCGACGACCGTTTCCACGACGGAGAAAACCAAACAGGATGCGACGGCGATGCCGCTGCCGGTTAGCACGAGTACGCAGCAGTCCTCCCAACCGCAGGGCACTCCCGATCCTTATCTGACGCACTTCGATCCGCGGTCCGAGCACCAGAGTTACAAGCAGGCTCAAATGCGACTTGAGGAAGTGCACAAGGAGAAAGTTACGAAAGTAAGTTCGATTAATCGTAGTGAGAAGAGTAAAACGAGGTAACGTTACCTCGTATCGCACCGTACAACTTCATCGTGTAACTTCTATTCAAGGTAATCATATCTTCACTTATTTAGGAGAAAGTAAAGGTATGATTGCGACATTGAGTTGAAAGTTTCTAAAGTTTGCATAATTTGAGAAAAAAAGGTGCGAGAAAAACGCAGCTTTTGGAAGACAAGTATTATCGCGCGGGACATTGGTGTCGAAATCTTTGTGCTACAACGCTTTCAGGTGATGAAGGATTGGAGTGATCTCGAGGAGAGATACCAGGACATCAGAGCCCACGATCCCGTCGCCGCGGACGCTTTCAAACGCTGGATGACGGCGCGATTCCAGGAGACGGTCGCCGCGCTCGAGGAGAGCGGCGCTGCGGAGAAGCATCAGTTAAGCGCGATGCACCAGCAAAGAGTGCAGGTACGTGGAAACGCGTGATATGATACGAATCGTCCTCTTTTTAAAAGTCACCCAACTTTGAAACGTTATGAACTCCAACAAAAAGCGGACGTAAATCGATTTTGATAAGACTTTTTTTGTTATAAATTGGAATTTTACATTAGTTTCTAAATGAAACTTGTGAAGCATTTAAAAAGATGTTCAACAAAGATAAATCTATTTGAGTAATCGGCTATATTGTCTACAATTGTTGTTATCAAATGGCAATAAACACGTGGCGATTTGATATTTTTTCTTTCACAAGAGAATAAATAATTCATGTAAACATTTTAAAACAAGAATTTATCTATGTAATTATTATTGCCAATAGTCTTATTTTTTTTATCGAGTAATCAATAATAATCTCCAATATTCATCGAATGAATTATATCCAATAATAATCATATCCTTTCCTCCGCAGGAGGCGGTTAAGCAGAGGAACGAGGAAGCCATGTCGTGCTACACCGCGGCCCTTAACGAGACGCCGCCAAATGTTAGTTTTGTGTAACATACCTTTGCACAAAGAATACCTTCTTATCTTCCTGCCTAACGATCGATCTATATATGTTCTCTAGATGCACCGTATTCAAAAATGTCTACAAAAGCTGCTCAGAGCTCTTCACAAAGACAGGCACCACACAATAGCCCATTACAAGCATCTCCTCGACAGCAGCTTGGAGCAGGCGCAGCGAGAGAAGCCGGCCACTCTGGAGCATCTGGCGGAAATTGATAGGATTACCAATCAGAGCCTCTTGATGTTGGAACGGTAATGTATACGTCGAACCGTTTATTAATTTTTGCTTTTAACATTCCAAACACGTTGCGGGTCACGCGATACACGTTGCGCGCGAAGCGATAACTGCACGTCCGCGGAAACGATTAGAGACTCATTTTTTCTTTTCTTGTGTTCAGATATCCAGACCTAAGCGCGAAGATCGGCCGTCTCATGGACGATTACGTTTTGGCCCTCAGGAGTAAAGATGAAACTCCGGGATTGCTGTTGGCGATGACGCGCGAAGCGGAGGCAGCTATTCTAGACAAGTATCAGGCCGATGTCGCTAGCAAACAGCAAGGTATTTATGATCAACAAACTCGTTGAGAAAAATGAATTTATACGAGCGAGTCTTGTGTCTTACCTTACTTTGTACTTTACAGAAAAGGAGCATCAGAAGCAGCTCGAGCGAGCGCGCAAGGAGCAGCGTAAGGCGGAGCGCGGCGAGCTACGCACAGAGCAAGAGCAACACGAGGAGAACGACTCGGGACCATCGATCGATACCAAGGATATCCCTCAACAATCGGAGCAACCCGCCGCGGTCGCCGCCATGCATAATGAGGGAGTAGTTAGAGCAGCCCACAGCATGACTCACGATGTTTCTCACTCCGAGCCAGTAAGAAAACTTGCCCCAACTATAAAGCTCATTTATAAGTTATCGTACGAAATCTCGCTTCGTTTTCTTCGTGTTTATTAAATAAAGTTTATCACTTTTATCACACACGCCTATCATTGCTTGACGAAAGTGAAAAAGATGATTGTCTATATATATTTTTCCTCGTTATAATTCGGAAAATTCCGTTAATCTTGCAGGGTTATTCCGTAAGGCGAGAGGTGTATCACAGAGAAAGTCGATCCGTTTATTTCACACTCGCGTTCGCTGGCATAGCACTCATGGCGGCTGCGGTTGTTGGCGTCGCCGTATTCAAGAGGCGCAGCGCGAGAAGCCCTCACAGCCAGGTATTACCATTACGTTGAAGGACACGTCAGTGTCATCGCAGCAATATCTCCAGTGCGCTGCGCTGTCATTAATCAAGTGGTCATTGCGATTTTGTGTAATTCGAACGAAAATGCATGTAACTGAAAAAGATTAATGTGACTACTACTAATAATGCATTAATTGACACGCTATAATTGAGAGAATTAGCAACGTGATAACCATCTCCCGTTTCCTCCCGCAGGGCTTCATCGAGGTCGATCAAGCGGCCACGCCCGAGGAACGACACGTCGCGAATATGCAGATCAACGGTTACGAGAATCCTACATACAAATACTTTGAGGTGAAGGAATAATTCGGCCGCCGCCTCGAGAGGTTTATCACAGATATTTTGATTTCTGAAGCTGGTCGCAACCGCGTATTCGTTCTCGCGTCTTTTCTTCAAGAATCTCATAGTATTTTGTTAGAGTAAGATATATATATAAATAGTATGTATATCTCTAACCCCCGAGATTCTTCCGAAGATCCGGAACCATGCACATCCCGGAAATGCGCAAATTCCGATAGACGCGTTTCCTAATCGGCAAGATCGCAACTTGCGACGAGAGACTACCGCCGTTACGCGTCGCGTCCGCTTGTCGGGCGCACCACGGCCACGTGTCGCGGTGTGTAAATCGATTTCGCGAAGAATTGACAATATATATGTAAAATACAGTTTGTAGCTGGGACACGCTGGATGGGAAACGAAACGGATTCTACGGGAGACAAGATGACGTAGAATTTTCAGCATATATTACCTATGTGCCATACGAACACGAGTATTACACGCTATCTTCGGAAGTATCTCATACACACGTCGTTTTTATTACGTTTGTCATACATATGTCGATAATAAAAACGCAGGAAGGAGCGCTCGTGTTGTAAAAGTAGAAAACGCCGTTTTTAGACGTACCTCGATGTTCCTCCGCCTCTACACGTTATGCACTCGAACCGGAAGCTCCGCGGAACGATGATTGGCGACCGATCGGCGTTCGGTGGCCGGTCGCGCTCGCTCCTCGGGGACGAAACGTTCGGACGATGCTAGAACGCATTTACACGGACGACGTAAGCGTTCAGTGAATGCGTTATCGTTGCGCTCTTTGCTGTATTTTTAGGTTCTGATATTTTCGGAGATAATCAATGGCAATAAGACATAATGCAGCTTAAGTACTAAACACGAAGAAAAAAAAAATACGATAGCGGTCGTAGTAGCTTGTCACTGGGGGAGGGAGGGGAGGGGGGGGGGCAGCATATAGAAGTAAATACTCCGATTAATGGCGTAAATCGTTAACGTTATGCTAAAATAACCGAGCGCGCGAACGAGCTATGCGGCACTCTTAAAATATCAGAACACACATACATACACACACGTACACGCGCCATCTCATCGTTGCACGTTTTCACTCCTCCTATATCTTCGTGATGCAGCTGTTTTATTCCCTCCGTCTCCGTTCGATTCCCACTGCCTGGTTTCTCTCGGTGACCTTTTTCAGTACTTAACGTCTAACTCTTAGATGATAAAGAAACCTTAAGACGTAAGAAAAAAAAAAAACTTAAGAATCATTGACGTATCTCGAGTTAACGGCGATGACGAGGAAGTGAGATGCTCTATCATTCCACGCGAAAGTCCTTTTTTTTTTGTCGAGGTGCTGAGAACGCTAGCATGGAAAATGTTCGGCAGCTTCGTACGATCTCGCCGAGAAACGACGTCCGCGACGTGTCGAACAGGTCAGGTCGACGCTGTCGAGCAAGAGGAACAGTTCAACCGGAGATAATTTTCGAGTGGCATTAGTACCTTCGACTGTTATGTCGAGAAAGAAGGAAAAAGAAAGAAGAAGCAGCGACTGTTGAGATAAGCGTTTTGTTTTCGTTTCCGCGTTTTGCGTTCTCGGGGGAAAAAAAAGGGGGAAAAAGATCGTTCATACAATAACTATCTTAGGATATTACTAATTATATACGACGACGATGATGATATAATATATTACACGTTTAATGCTTATATATTTGTATATGGTCAAACGATAAAAAAAAAAAGGTAGTAGCCAGCACTTTAGCGCCAGGGTCGCGTGGGGAAGCACAGTTCTCTTCTCATTTATCTTGGAATACACGTTATGCGCTTTCGTGAGACTTATTTGTATGAGAAAAAAAGCCTCGGTGACGCTCGCGATGCGATGCGGCGCATGTCGCCGGCTGCGAGAAATACGCTGCCGCGGTCCATAGAACCATTTACCGTCCCTACGGCCATCGGTGGTCGATGGTAGCATTCACAAGCACCACAAAGACCCTAAAGATACCCCCTCTCTCTCTCTATAAGAAAAAAAAACACGTTAAAAAGCGCGCGACGTTTTTACGTCTGGAAGATTAGGATATCTTTCGCCGGCGTCTTTGCTGGAAAAACCTGTTTTTCAGGTGTCTAAGAGATTAGAACGTTTTTTTAGGGTCGTCTTTACGACATCTATCTATGGCGGCGGCGTGTGATAAGAGCACAATCATCGCTATCGTTGGTGCACCGTTAATGCGCCGTTAATACACGCTCAGGTCGGTCGATCACCGACGCGCGTATCAGTACAGCCGGTATAATATAATGTGTTTGAAAGAGACGGGATTTTTTTAGGCTCTCGGCGGCGCGCGATGGTTACTATTATTAACGGTACGGATTTACAATTTAAACGCTAAGGAGTCGCTGTTCTGTCTCTTGTGTGAAATAATAACGCTCCACACGGTCCATGCATGAGTACATACATTCCCAGTTACGTGCTAAGGTGGTTCCCTTCGATTGCGCTCACTTTGCTAGGATCGTATATCGCGCGACACGATATAATCGCCCAGCGAAGAGCGATTGAAATAAAGAAAAAGAAAAAAAGAAAGAGAAGATCCTTTTTAGATATTGTATTCCTAAGCGCACGTGAAGCAGCTGCCTTTCCTATCTATCTAGCGCGAATCTTTCTCTCTCACACACACAAACCGATCGTTTGTCTTCACGCAACTCCGGTGGAAAAGGGTGTCTAATAACTGGCGACAACAGGCAAAACAAACTGGACGCAAGACACAGACACACACATGAAACAACACATCGCTGAATGTTAAAAATATTATTTTAGATATATTGTAAGACGATAGTAATTATACCAGTAAATGTACTATGATTATATGAATAACAGCAAATAGCATCAATGCGTTAACAATAATGATATAAAATGTCTATTATATATGTATATGTATGTGTGTGTGTATGTGTTTAGAATGTATGGGGATAATATATAGAGATATATATATACAAATATATATATATATATATACATATATATATGGATATACACATGCATATACATGTATACATATTAAATTAAACATTATGTACCTATAGCATATATAGTCGTTAAACAACATGGAGACAACATCGCATATAAAGGAAAAGATCTGACCTCGATACGGATTCACAGATGCTGAAGACCTCAAAGCGATTGTAAAGGGACTTATTATTTTTCTAAGGCTCACAAGGGCCAGAGCTGCTCTCGCAAAAAGATAGTTTGCGATCATTATCGATTGGCCTGTATTGAGGATGATTTGTGATCGGCGTGCGTATATACACATGTATACATATATCGTTCGTTAAATTTAAATCGTGTATTAAGTGCAAAGCAAGCAGCGGTATTGAAATTTCGCGTGTGCAAGCACGCAAGTTGATGACTCGCCGATTTTTACCCGAAGAGCGAAAAAAAACGCGCGATTACGCCATACGCAGGCAACAACGGTCCAATGCTCTCCCGATGACTTTTGTAGGAGACGTCGGGGAGGTATCAGTATTAGCCAATAGTCGGAGCATATCATGTTTCGGTGATTCGATTGTAGCGGGAAAAAAAAAGATAGGAGAGAGAGAAAGAGAGAGGGAGAGAAAAGAGAGAAGGCCGGTGTGTGCGCTTCAAGATACTGTGAATTTGCATCGAGCCACCTCCGTACGTATAAGTTTAAGAATTGATTTTTGTAAAGAGGTAATAAGTATATATATATATATATATTATATATATATATTATATCGAGATAACTGAAACTTAGCTTAAAAGCCATGTGAGACGTGAAGGAGAAGAAGAAGAAGAAAAAAAAAAGAGATATACGTCCTTCAAGTCGCAGTCCAGAGATTAGCGAGTCCAGAGATGGAGAAAGAGTATAATAATATGAGACTAAAAACTGGACTTTATTTTTACAGTTTTTTCGGTGTCTCCTCGCGTCATCCTCTCTCGTCTTCGGACGGTTTATCGAGCAGCACGATTACGTGTCCTCGCACTATTATCTTCGATTCTGTGAAAACGTCATGTTCGTTGACCTTTGCGCGACGCAACGGCTCGATTAGACTTCGGGTTCCGTTTCCACGGATCGGAAATCCACAATCGCGAATCCGATATTTAGCTTCCGTTATCGAAAGATAAGTTAATCGCGAAATAAAATTACGTTCATTTTATATTATCATTAATGACACAGCCGTATGATGATATAGACGAAGACAGTGCGTGGCGCAAGGGCAACTAATCGTGCCCCCGTTACGTTCTTATCGTAGCGTATCGAAAATTCCGAACTCTGACGAATGTATCATTACGCGCGAAAGATTTCGCCTTATCTTTCTGTGAACAATGGCAATCTGTTGGCGAGAATCATTTGATCACATGTAGCGAGACCAAATCAATTAAAAACTAGGCAGCTATGATCGTTCTGTGAGAGTATTTGCAATTTGTTAGAATTTCAATCATATTACATCGAGAATTTACAAAAAAAAAAAAAAAACAATTTTGCACTTCTTTTAAATGCATGGAATAATTGGAATCGTACATATGCACGTGTAATAAATATGTAAATGTTCTTCAGATATGTAACGTCAAGTGTTTTAGACATGCATAATGTCTGCACGCGCGCGTGCAGCGGACAGACCTTTCGAGAAATCGAATGATCCAGGAATGAAACGAGTTTCTGTAATTCGTTTTTTATTTTAGATACTATTTTATACCGCGTCGAAGTGCGTCTCGCAATTCCGGGCTTAATTCGTTTCTGTATGGCGAATCCCTTCGAGATTTTTCTTTCGTCTCTCTCTTTTTATTATTATATTGACAAGTGCCGTTGGTTTGCTGTTGTTCACGAGAGACACAAGGGGGGCAGTGTCGAAAGACTTTAAAAAAAAAAAAGCAAACTCTCCTCGTCCCTCTTTCTCCTTCGCAGGTATTTCTCCTCGCCGCTCACAAGTTTTAACGCATTATTACACCCCGTGAAAAGAACGTATTGTGTTTGTGGATATATGTAATTTTACTTATCAATAAATAAATTATAAAGAATCTCGCCCGATTGCGTGTTTTATTGCAGTCTCATCAAGTCGCGGTGAGTAACGCGATAAACGTATATAAAAGCGAGTCGTAAATTGAACATCTTTTAATGAGCTCCTTACACAACATCTCCGGTATCTATATTAAATATTGTTTGTCTATGTAGAGCTAGTTATTACTGAATTTTATTGTAGTTGTATTTTTTTTTTTTTTTTTACCGGAAAGCTTTACGTATAACGATCATGACATTATATATTAAGACTACATTCTAAAATTTCCTCGAAAGCAACGTTTTGGAATGTAGCCTAAAAATTGCTCGCGCGCGCGTACGTATATTATTATATAATTATATATAATTTCTGTATGACATGATTATGTTATTTAATACTATAATATAATTATGTTATCTCCCTTATCAGTTACAACTGCTATTTATACGTATTACTCATTCGCAAAAGAAAATAATGAGCTATAATAACACAACTTGTAATGTTATGGCTCATTACAGCCTGTAATGTCACAGCTTGTTTATATAACAATTTAGAATGCTACATTCATTTTTTTGCAGATGAATGTATAGTCCATCCTGTAAGCAAAATGTTAACAATATTGTTTATTAATTCGAACAGGATTGTGTGACAGAGTAACATCAACTGTGTCCACAAACTCGTGCTCTGCCAGCAGAATTTTAGCCGATGTAATATGAGATCATTGACATAATACATGCAGGAACCTGTTACATATTTCGTAATTACACACATTTAAATGGAATTATTCAGCTTAAAATAGTTATATATACGAAATTGCAGATCTGTCAATCATATTTCGCTAACAGATTCTATTGTACTTCTAAAATTTCAGCCGATAGAATTTCCAGTGGAAATCGGACGGATTTTAAAATCTATTCTCAGCAGATTTTGATTTAAATTAATCCGAGTGTACTCGTATTATCGTGAATAATTGTGCAATTTTCTGAAGTCCAAAGTCACGGAGCAGGAAGTCGCACATTAATTTTTTTCCAAATCGAAATACCGCGTATAAAATTAGATACGAGCTATACGAGTTAAAGAAGAACATATATAATTGTGTTTTTCTATTTTTGCTGCGCATTTAAATAATAACATGGTACGAGATATGAAGACACGTGTGCGACAATATGCGCGTCATTGATTTCGTGAGTAATTTTTTCGTTTCCTTACCGTCTCGCTCAAAACGAGACCGCTGCGCATATTCATATTATTTTTTTTCAGTTTTTGTTGTTCGTTGTCTGTGGTTCGCTATCTACACTTCCTCGAGTGATTAACGTAAAAAGGTTTTTTTCCGCAAAGCGCAATACTGTTGGATAATATGTTTCGCGCGTTCGTGTGTCACAGCATGGAAGTAGTCTTGCATCGAAACTACGATCGCGCGCATCGCGATCGACAGACTCGCGATCGTGCCGCGATGGAAAAGCGCTCTTCCTTCTTTTAGTTGCGATTCATCTCTTTGCGCTTGTTCGTATTTTTCTTGATCTCTCGCGATAATCTTGATAGACAATCCTGGCGACGATCGCGGTGAGATAACGTACGTCTCTTTCCTAAGATGACATCAGCAGCGTCAACGAACGTTTGGATTTGGCTTTAATCTACGCAAATCTCACACACGTACGTAATTAATTGTGTAAGTTTTCTTTTTTATGCACAGATGAGATAAGGATAAAACGACTCTAACAGGGTTTCTCAGACTTTCGTGAATCGCGATCCACTTTAGAGCAGCAAACATCCGCGACCGACCTAGCTTTAAAAAACGAGGAGAGAAGGATTGATTATTTATTTATTTTACTTTATTTTCTTAATTTTCCTCTCTTTACTATTCTTTCTTTATAATTTTTTATGAAATGTACATTTATTAATCATTTGTCAGGCCTGAAAATTTTCACGATTCATAAAAAAAAACGGTTTGCGATCCATTATATAGTAGCTGGTCTCTATACCTACACTTCAGGAATCTCTGTAATAAAGCTAGAATTGAAAAGCAGCAGCGATTGCTATACATTATATTTACTTTTTTAAATCCAGACTGTCGCCGAGTTTCTCTTATCTCGCTTATTAATGAACTCTTTCACATTAAGTCGATTCGATGTGTCATCACTGTTGTTTGTTCAAGCGCACAATTATCTACTGCTCCTACTGATCGAGACGAATTTTTGTTTAATCTTATCTCCAATTATATTTAACTTGAAAATATATTAAAAAACGTTATAAAAAAAAAAGTTATTTTAATCAGTTTGTATTAGTTTGATAAAAATTCAAAGATATTAATAATTAAATTTATTTTTATATTCAGACAATTAATACATTTTCCATAATTAAAGAGTCAGTAATTGATCGTAGAATCTTTTTTGAAGGACATTATTTGATTTCTTATTTGATTTCTGTCTACAATTTTATAGATCCTTAAATAAACTCACGTTTTATTGTAGATTTATTATATGTTATATATAATAAATATATTATAACATATTCATGAAATATATAATATATAAGTAAATGTATCATGTATATATATATATGTTATATATTTTATTTATGTATTTCGATTCTTTAAATGTCACGTATCATTATGTAAAATTGCAGATAGAATTCTGAGTTCCAACGTGAATTTAAAATCGAGTTCTATTTGTGTAAAATACCACCTCCCCCCCTCCTACACATACACATATCTCGCTCGCTCGAGCAATTAGATCAAATTTACTCATAATTATGACTAGTTATATAAACATTACATAATTATATGTACCATTTCCTGTTTGCCATTCCTTCCTATATTCACTATTTCTATATATATTAATTATTAACATATATTAAATGATTCATATAATCATGAATCATTTAATATGTATTTTATCTTCATCAAATCGTTCAATTAAACACGAAGCGAGGAAACCGGCCGGAAAGCCGTGTTCTTGCACATCATGCGGAAAATATATGTATACGTAGGCGCGGATCTCAAAGGATCGTTGTATAATCCCCGACTCCAACGCTTTTTTTTTAATGCATAAACAAAGGAAATGCGCGCCCGAGCCGCACGCCTCTTATTTAATGTCAGTCCTCGATTTTCCTCGCTCGACCGAGAAGCTTCACTGCGCATCCCGCTCTGTCTGAACTGCCGGGATATATATAGCACGTGACGCGCTCCAGGAAAGAAACTGGAGCGCGGTCCCGTTTCGCGAGTCCGCACGTCGCACGATCGGCGACAGTGTCAAGTGTCAGAGCGTCGACGCGCTGTCAAGCGCGTGATCTTTCGCGCGCCGCGCGAGCGGGATCGATCGCAGCGTCGCGGGCAGCAACAACGAATGAAATGCGAACGGAATCGCATCGCGATCATCGTCGACCCTCGTGAGTAACGTGAGCTCGAGCTTCTGCGGGGGCGGGTAGCGGCATTTTGAGGCGCGACACGGCCAGTCGGCGCGGACAGATTAACCTCGTCTCTTTGCGTGGAGGGAGAAGTCGCGCGCCCTTATCGTCCGCGCGATGCACGCGTCAAGTCTTTCGTCAACGTCGTAGTCGCGATGCGTGTGGCATCCTAGTCCGTTGCTCCGTTATGACACGGCGGGAGTTCACGTCGGGCACTACCGCGGGCAGTCGATAGTCATTTAGGATGCGTGGCAGGGTCAAGGTTCGTTCTAACTGTTGAGAATTGTTGGCAGTCGATCGGCGAGAGGCCTCCCTCGGAGGTGGAGAACGACAATCAAAGGAGAGAGAGAGAGACTTTAAACATCGTTCCGACAATCGCCAACAAAATGTCAACAAACGATGACTTCGAGAGGCCGTTCGAGGATTTCGAGCCCCTGCAGTGGGACGCGCTGCGCGAGATGTGTCGTGTCAATGTGGAGTACTTCGAGTCCCATCAGGACAAGAACGGCGTGCGGATCAGGGCCGCCCTCCTGGCGATGTTGGACTACCTGACGCAGCTGCAGCCGCTGTACCGGGAGATCGCCAGGTTCGCGCCGTACTTCGACTTCGACGAGGAGACCCCGGGGAACGGTTACAGGAGCTTCCTGTCGTTGATAGACAAGTGCATCATGTACTCCAATATGGTCTGCCGGCAAATGTACCATCAGAAAGACCATGTGTTTTTCCGCAAGAGCTACTACATGAAGTAATTGTACTACATCATACGAGATCTTGCCCTCTTTTTTTTGCTTCTGCGTGTTAACAATGGTAACTGTAACGTTTAATTCTGGGTTGCTTTTTTTTCAGAGAAATGGAAGCGCGCTCCCAGCTATTGGCATCGCTTTATACATTTTTACAGCAATTGAAAACAATATACTCGTCTAGCACGGATATACTGAGCGATGGAAAGCTTTCACTGTTCCCGCTAGAGTACAATAGTCAAGAACTTCTCAATAGTGCGCAGAACATTAATCAGTATTGCTTTTACGGCAGGTGTTTAGGATTTCAGGTACTTGCGGAGAATATGTGATAATTGTGTCTATAAACCAAATTCACATCCAAAGTACCTATCCATTTATCTGAAATGTTTTTCTTTCAGTTCTGTGATAGTTTAAGATCTGTATTAAAAACGCTGTCATTCGCAATGGCAACCTTCAGCGAAGTGTACTACAATGGTACACTATTAGGTCTGTGCACTAATTCCGTTAAGTATTTATTCGATCCCGAAGCAAGGGCGCGTCGTATTGTTAATGTATCTCAGCACGCTGACATTTCTTTCTGCCAGGCGTTTTGGTTTCTGAGTGAATCCGGTAAGAACAAAAGGAGCTGTATGATTAAATACCTATTAAGTGAATATAATTTTTTATATACGTGACTATCGAATATCTTGCATCTGAGAAACCGAGAATCTTTTGTGTGCATCAAAAAAGATGCTATTTATCGACAAATTAAATTTAAATTAGTTCACCTGTATATGAATTAATTTGTGAATGAAATTTCTCATTTCAGCAATAGTGAACATGCTAAACACCTCGAGTTTACCAATCAATCAGGTAATATCTATTCCGCCCGAGGAATTAGTCTTACCCACTTTAGACGGTGGTACCATCTCAATTCCAATACCAAATAGTCACATCGGGAAGAAGCCAATTCACGTTAGGCTGCTAAGCTCCAAACGGCGTCTGGGAATGGTATATAAAATATTAATATGCTTACAGAGTATCGAAAGTACTGTACACGCGATTCATTTAACTGACTATATCCTGCTATGTCTGAGGTATAAGTTATAGAACTTGTAGAGAATTAAAAACTGACGCTAGTGTATAATGAATAATGTTTTTCATTAAGAACACTCTGTCAAGGTTGGATCTGGAGGTGTAAACGGACAATTGTGCGGTCTCTCCGACGAGCTGATTATTCATACTCACGGTGGTGGATTCGTGTCGCAGACATCACGATCGCACGAAATATATCTACGTAATTGGACCGTGAAGCTCGGTGTACCAATCTTGAGTATAGATTACAGTCTAGCCCCAGAGGCACCCTATCCTCGTGCGCTCGAAGAGGTGCTGTATGCTTACGCCTGGGCGTTGAAGCATGCAAATACCTTACTCGGAAGTACAGCGAAAAAAGTGATACTTGTCGGTAAGATGAAAATAAATCTCTCTTTAAGTCAGTCTCTCTCTCTCTCTCTCTTTCTCTCTCTCGCTATATTGTAAATAATGTTAATTGTAATTGATTGATTGTTATTTGTAATTGATGTGCACTTTAGAAGATCTGATCTTAGAGCGCATAATAAATTATAAATCAATCAATCTCTCTGTCGATCGAGTAAACTCGAAAGTCTTATAATATAATTAATATCTTTGCAGGCGATTCTGCAGGAGGAAACTTAAACTTGGGAATTACCTTGAAATGTATGCATTTAAATATAAGAAAACCAGACGGTATTTTTATGGCGTACACACCAGTACGCATTGAATTTGTACCGTCGCCCTCTCGTATGCTCTGTCTCACGGATCCGTTAGTACCGTTTGGCTTTATGCTACGATGTTTGAAGGCTTACGCAGTAGGTGATAAGAAGCCCGCAAAGTAAGATTTCAATAAAAATCATACCTTATTTTAATCGAATTATTTTTAGTCATTTAACATGTACAGCAAAACTCAATCGTTTAAATATATACTTCTATCTATGTATATATTGCATAGCTAATATGATGAAAATGATTTATATTTTGCATATAATCAATTTACGCACGACAGGGAACACGAGAGTGAAGAGGACGTCAAGTCGGATACAGAGTCTTTTGCGGAAGTGAGCGAAAGTGACCTAGCATTAGCCCTGAGTCCAAACGGAGACGATGCAAATGATCAGAAATTAGTGTCCCTTCCATCCGATTCGACGTTAAATTCCGTCAGCTTAACGGAAGTCGATGGTACATATAAATCAGCCGTTATATGCCTATAACAATATTAATATATATGTGCAGCTCGAATGTTTTTTTTTTTGAAGAACCTTTTAATGCAACAGGTACCGAGTGTCCGAAAGTACAGGCGAAATCTCAGGAATATATCAGCAGATTTTTAAATATGTACAAAAACAACTCCGGCCATGCCTCAATGTCGTCGCCTGTCGCGAGGAACGGCAGTTTCAGTAGAAATGGTAACAGTTCAGGCCAAAGTAACAAATCGTGGTCTCTGTTCGGGTGGTCCTTCGGTAGAAGAAGTAGTAAGGACAGCAGAGAGCTCAATACGGAGAACGTCCTCTCGCCTGAGGACTTCGTTTTTGCGATACCGAAGGATCCCTTCCTGAGCCCTTATCTCGCGCCGGATAATATGCTGGCTAATATACCGCCCATAAAGATACTGGTATTTGTTTGGATTTTTTGTTAATTTAATAAAATCTAATGTATTATATATACATATAGGATTGAGCTTTTAGCATGTTTTGTACATGATAATGTTATTGTTTCTAGACAGTACATCTTGATCCCTGTCTCGATGACTGCATCATGTTTGCGAGGAAGCTTCGCTCACTTGGCAATACAGTTACACTGGATATTTTGCCGGGTTTGCCACACGGATTTCTCAATCTTTTGCAGGTGAAATTTTCATTTCCAGTATCAATCAATTATACTATCACAATGTTTCATTGTATCGTTCTGTTGTTTATAGACTTCGAAAGAGGCGATGGAAGGCGCAGATGTCTGCGCCAAAAGAATAAAAGAGTTGCTGGAGCTATAACTCAGTCCATTAAAAAAAAAAAAAAATTACTATTAAAATATATTTATGTAGAACGAGCGGGAGACGTACTTCAGTCTGTTGCAGCAATATCTATTTATACAAGCGGATACAATTAAGCCTAAATATCTGTCATTGTTTTCTGCGGCTTAACTATTTTGTAACATTTCAGCATTCAGGCTTGTAATAGACGATGCTTTATACTAGTGATTTTCTACTGTCTCAGCTGTATTAGTTGTTGTTACATTGATGTCTCTTATATACATTGATGTCATATATGAATGGCATTATCTAAAAGAACTTAGAATATAGAATGTTTCGAATCTGATATTCGATCACGTTAGCAAAAAATGTCCTGTACATATACAAAAACAGATTTTATATTAATTTATTTTATTTTCTTATATGCCATTTCTATGGATATTTACGAGATGCTATATTACGTTAAATAAATTAAAATTTTTATTTAAACGATCTTTCCGCGCGCGCACGCGCACTTATTCCTGTAATAATTCACTTTACATGACAATTTTCGATAAGTAAAAGAACCATGTCCAATATATTGTTTCTTACAAATATATTTTTCAATGTGCATATCTATATA
Organism: Wasmannia auropunctata; assembly: GCF_000956235.1. Classification (NCBI taxonomy): domain Eukaryota; kingdom Metazoa; phylum Arthropoda; class Insecta; order Hymenoptera; family Formicidae; genus Wasmannia; species Wasmannia auropunctata. Next base: position 478,241 of record NW_012026858.1, read on the forward strand.
ATCATTTTGATGCCACCGTTTTCAAAAAGATGGCTTAAACATTGTAAATTATTTGTAAATTATTTATAATAAATTTTTAAGTACATCTGTAACATGAGATCGACGGACAATAAAAACGATATATAACAAGGATTGCAGTTGTGCCTTTTACTTTCTTACATCTGAAGGAAAATCTTTTGCACATTTTTCTTTTTTTTTAAGCCCTCGATTAAACTTTATATCTTAATCCAGTTAAACGCATTTCATTTTTGCAACAGTTGCATAAGCAGGAAAGATTAATTTGACTCACACACACCATGCAGATATAATATAAAATGACTTTATTGATAGAACATGGAAACGTATGTAGATTCTAAATTACGAAAAAGATAAATTAATGAACAATATGCTACTTATTAGTTGACCGTTTGATGGTTCGTTTGATTTGTTCGCGGACGCAGCGTTTTCTGCAGCACATGCGCGTCCGCCGGTTCTATTCTCTTATAGTAATGCTCTTTAGTCTCGACAATCTCGAATCCGAATTTCTTATAAAAATCAATCGCGCCTTCGTTACTTATTTGAACGTGTCTGCGAATATTAGGTAATTTTATATTAAAAATTATATTCTCCCCAAGATGATATGTCACAATAGAAGACCATACTTACAGGAAGATAGAATCGAAATTGCCATCCTTATTAACGTAGTTTAAAACGTGCTGGACCATAACAGTGCCAATTCCTAATCTTCTATAAGGATACAAACAACCCAGTGTCATTATATATAAACGCCTAGAATTTTCCGAAGTATCTACACGGCAGCAAACTGCTCCAACCTGAGAATCGTGACACAAATTAAAATTTAATTCTATATTCAACAGATAAGTATTCTAAGAGTCAATTCCGAGCAGAATTGTAAGGTCCGTTAACTTGTTCTTGTAAGACCGTATGAATTATATAATTCTATGCGTACCACAAAACGCATGATTATTCGTAAATATATCTATGATTTCTTGTAAATCTTATGGCTAGCAAAAGCAACTGTCTGTAAAGACGTTGCATAAAGTTATAGACATTCGGTCATAAGTTCTCACAAGTCTTACAATTCCGCTTAGAATTGACTCTTAACACTTGATATCACATCAATGAGACTTTTGAACTTTCTTAGCTTGCAAAAAAGTACTTTAGATAATGTAATAAAATAATAGTATGGATTTTCCTCAATTAAAGTCTGTCTGAATTAGCTGACTTTTATCGTTATGTGTATCTACATACGGTAGCAAACTGCTCCAATCTGAGAATCGTGACACAAATCAAAACCTAATTCTATATTCAACTGACAAGCATTCTGTAGAATTGTAAGGTTAACTTGTTCTTGTAAGACCGTATGAATTATAATTCTGTGCGTATCACAAAATGAATGATTATTCGTAAATATATCTATGATTTTTTGTAAATGACTAGCAAAAGAAGCTGTCTGTAAAGATGTTGCATAAAGTTATAAGCAGTCACAAGTTCTAACAAGTCTTATGATTCTGCTTAGAATTAACTCGGCAACAATTTGATATCACATCAATAAGACTCTTGAACTTTCTTAGCTTGCGAAAAGCACTTCAGATAATGTAAAATAAAATAACAGTATGGATTTTCCTCAATTAAAGTCCACCTGAATTGACTGGCTTATTATCATTGTGTGAATCAGTGTCATGTTCCTCGGAACCACGGTACTCGTGAAAAGCAAAATTCGAGAACCGCGACGCCAATTCGAAAATTCATTTGAGATCTATCTACCACTATGTCATTGTAATACGCTAGTTTGGCGAGCTCTCCGGCTTCCAGTACGTCCTTGTAAAACTTTTCGTTGTACGAGACCGGGAATACGACTTGATTGAGCAATTTCAGCTGCTTTATGTTGTGCGGTGTCACATCGCCCAGTTCTATTTTCGACCTGAAAAATTGAATACAACGACGACGTTAGATCGGCGGGACGGCCGCGTGCAGGTTCCGACGAATCTCGAGGACGAGCGACGAGGCCGTCCGTTGCCCGCGTTCGCCCTCGCGGGGGAAAAAAAAAATAGTCGAAGTGGGAAAAATTCCGTGGGGGTGACTGTTCGCTCGCCGCGCGAACAGGTCCCACGAGCTAACCTCCAAAAAGTTCGCGCCGCTCACCTGGTCATCCTGACGGGCGCCGCGGAAGTCTCGCGATCTCGGCGGGAATGGATTGCGATTGCCTCTTCGCGCGGGGCACCTTGCTCGCACCGGGGAGCCAAAACACGTGTCGCGTGATCTCTCGGCTACTCACGCCCAACGTTTCCGCGCAAAATTCCGGCGGGCGAAAACATAACGAGACACACACGCGGTGGACCCTCCTCGCGGTGAGAGAGGGGAGAGGGAGAAAGAGAGAGAGACAGAGGGAGAGAGAGGGAGAGAGAGAGAGAGAGGAATCGGACGTCATCGGTGGCAGTGGTGAGGGAAAATGATGGTGCTGTTCTCTGCTTGAGAACCCGGCTCGCAAACTTACGTCACTTCTCTAACATAATTTATTTTTATCATTTCCACCAATGTAGATTAATTTTAATTTCGACTAAATTTAATTTTTTAATCCTTTATTCATAGTTTTAACGTCCATTTCTGCCAATAATTAAAGTAGTCCAACTTTATAAATTTTGGAGATTTAATTTTATAATCTTTTTCTAATTCTCATGTTAACTTAGAAAGAGATTAGGAGTAAAGTTGTGTCTGCGTTGATAAAAATAAAGAGTAAATTGACCTGAGAAGATTAAAATGAAAAATTACTTTGGAAAGTGCAGGACATAAATGAGATTTTGAATGCAGCGAAGTTACCAACGGTGCCGTCGACGGCGTTGACGGAGTTGGGATGACACTCGTCGTTTCGTTGGCGCGCTGCCGGATGGCGCGCGCGACGCGCGACGCCATTTTACCGCACACCACATGACCTCGTTGCCGTGTCCCGTGACCAGCTCACGTGAATTTCGACAAATTCAAACGTTTTTTTTTTTCGGCGTCGAGGAATGGACATTTTGGAGCAGCAGCTCGAGCAACAGGATGTCAGGTAGCGTTTACGTTAAATGTCGATCGCCCGATATTACGAACACCCATCCTTTCCGTCTCGCCCGAGGTCTCCTCAAGGTCATCATCACTTAGTGCACAGTGCGCACTTACGCCGTAGGACCGAGCGACGCACGGGTCGTCGAAGTAATACACATAAATAGCAATGCCAAGTCGCGTTCTAAGACGAGACGATACGTCGCGTTCTGAAAGTGTCATCTTGACTTTGCAGCACCGTGAAGACCGACGGAGATGGCACGGCGGGGATCGTTATCGAGGAAGCGGAGATCGTGGATTGCGAAGGTGAGAGAGAAAGAGAGAGAGAAAGAAAGAGAGCAAGCCGTATTTTCATGAGTTTCCTCGAGCAATGTGCTCTTCTGCTCGCGAGCTGTATCCAGCGTCCAACGTTCAGATTTCAACACATGACTCGTTCGATGAACCTTGTGCATTCTGTCTCTCTCAGGAGAACCCGTCGCGGAACATGAGATACGCTATCCCGAAGCCTTGGCGTACCGGGTCGTCCAGGTGAACGGCACGGCGGCTATACAGTCGGCCAACGAGATAGAGTTGCCCGCGACCCAGCCGAACAATACCGTGCAGGTTCTGACGTCGCCACTGAACGGGCAGTTTTACGTTATCGGAAATGCCAACGACGTCTTCACCACGGCTCAGGCATCGAGGTCCTTGGTGCCGAGAACGGCTACGTTGCAGATAGAAACCCCGAGGAATTGCACCGCTGGTTTGAAAAAGGTTTGACGTTGTATTGTTGTCTCGTGCGATGTACAGTCGTGGACACATCAATTGCAATACTTTTTTTTATAGGTTTCTAATATATATTTAATATACATAATATAAACTTTAGAGATAACTAATATTTTGCGAATGCGAACCAGGATGTACTTTCTTTAATCTAGAGACAATATAATACCAATCGTGGTCCGCATTTGCAAAATATTAGTGCATTTTGAAACTTATAAAAAAGAAATTCAGCATTTTTCATTCAGCAACTGATGTGTCCATGACTGTACATTATTGTCTTATTTATTCTTTACTCTGTGCAAAAAAAAAGAGAAGTTATTTCTCTCCTCTGTATTTTCTCTCAGCGAGACGACAGGCGGAGAGCAACGCACAACGAAGTCGAGCGCCGGCGTAGAGATAAGATAAACAATTGGATTACAAAGTTGGGCAAGATCATCCCTGACTGCCACACCACAACCTGCCCTACCACCGGCAGCGGCAGTAGCGGAGAAGGAAAAGCCAACTATGAAACTCAGGTATGTACGGTCAGTGGACAGATCGGTGTTGCGACACTTTTTTTTTATAGGTTTCTAATATATATTTAATATACATAATATATATTTTATAGGTATCTAATATTTTGCAAATGCAAACCACGATGTACTCTATCTTTAGTCTAGGAAACAGTATAACATCAATCGTAGTTCGCATTTGCAAAATATTAGTGTTTTGAAACATATAAAAAAAAATTGTCGCAACCGATATGTCCACGACTGTACATAAAAGTTCTTGAGCGAAGTTCTTGCCGTATAATTGTTCAAATGGCATTAACGGTGCTACTGTTTTTTTTTTTGCAACAGAGTAAAGGAGGCATCTTAGCAAGGGCCTGCGAGTACATAGGAGAATTGCGTACTGCTAATCAAAATCTGGGACAATACCTGCGCGAGAACGAGAAGCTGCAGCAGGAGATCACGACGCTGAAGCAAGTAGTTACCCAATTGAAACGCGAGAATCTTCAGCTTAGATCGCAAATATCGTCCTCGCCATCGGCCGGCACCGACGTACACTTGAGTCCTTAAGCTTCCTCTAGTTCGTGAGTCAGTGGCTCTTTCTGTAAATATTAGAGTCTATAAGTTGTCTTCTCTCACAAGGGAATTTAAGATTTTGTTTTTGTTTTTTTTCTTTATATCTGATATAATTCTCTGTCTGCATCGGTCTTACCAAGTTTTGAGATGCCTTAATTTTTAAACTGAGTACTTCTAATAGTATAGTCATAACTGCACATTTTTGTAATAACAGATGCAATATATTTTGTACTTTATTCATAAATTTATTAATTAAAATTAATAGTTAAATTAATTACTAATTTAACTATTAATTTTCATTCAGCAAGTAAAAGATTTTATTTTACAGAATGATATTTAAGTTTAAAGCTAAAAAAAAAAACAAGTAAAACTTTTTACAAATTCATAGTTGTACAATTGAAAATTTTAAGAAAGAATAATTTTATTTTGTTAAGTAATTATTTTGTGACAGTAAATGATACAACGCAAAGTTAACCGTATAAACTTACATAAAGAAAGATCTTCAAGTCAAGGGATCGATTCATATCAACCATATAAGTAATATAATGCTGTGCACATATTATGATGATAATTTATAGTACGTATACTGAAAAATTTTTCCAATTTTTGGAAAAGTAAAATTTTAATTATCATATAAATGTGTATTAATGTGTATATTTTAGAAATGTATTTCTATATATTGTTTAATTAAATGAATTTGATGAAATAGAAAATGTAATACTGATAATAGAGCTGTGCAGTTATGACTGTTACATAGAAGATGTTTTAAGTATCAGATGTAATATGTGTCAATGTAAGTAACTAGCATATGTTGAAACATCAAGGCTGTGAATATCAAAACATTGACAAAATTTTTTTCTTTTTGGAAAATTTAAACGACGGTGCGGTCGAAAGAATACAGAGGAAGGAAGCAATTTGCGTTGATTCACATAAAGAGTCTGCAGATGACAAACGAAGTGTAGGAACTGCGCAGAAGTCGAATATTTTTTATTTTTAATACTGTTTTCATAATTTTAGAATAGAACATCTGATAGGGTGAGTTTAGAATTCAAATTGTCATTGTGAGATTAATTATACACATGTATAGAGCGACGTACATGTGGCAACAACATATTTTTGTCAATACAAAACAATATTCTTTTGGAAAAAAGGAAAGACTTCAAAATTTTCGAGTCCACCAAACGTTAGATTATCGGAATGTAATATATCGTTGATGTATATATCGCGAGGTTATTGTTATATAATGATAATTATAATTAAAATGAGGTCTATTGAGAGTGGTGAGGTCTGTGAGATTTTATTTGGCTCATTTGTGTCATATATCCATGTCCAGCAAGTTTATGATCCTCTTGTGCATATTTTTATTGTATCTTTTTTTTTTACATATCATACAATGGAAATGATATCGAAGTCAATGGAACACTAGTCATGCGCACACATTTTTGTTTCCTTTCGTATTTATCTTTCACGGTACGACGAAGTCCCTGCACCTTGATCATTTGTCTAACGTATCATATGTGTGTTTTATGTCGTTTTCTAAACTTTCAAATTATTGTTTGTAACGTTAAGGTATAGTATGCTTATATTATGCATAACAGTTGCGATGGACGTTCATCGCACTTAAATGGTACATTATATGTTACAATATTTAATACTCCACGATTCACAATCTTTTTGCAAGATACGAATTGCCGTGCTATCCACGTGCCGTGTAACTGGTAATTAAGAGTATCTTCTCATACCATAATCCTAATCTGCGCGCGTCACGATCAAACGGGGAGCCGGTTTATACTTTCGTTTATATTACACATATACGGAAAACATATAGGAATTATTAACTTCTCGGTTATTTGCATCTTAATCAACAAAGCGGAACGGGAAACGAAAAGTATATTTCCGCGCAAAAGGTAAAATTACTTTCTCTGATAATATCCGATAATTAATTACAAGTAGCTCTCTGCTCTCGAGTTAAGCGATTTTTAACTCGCGAGGAAGCGGAGCGTATCTTTAAATGTACGCTTCGAACGCATTTAAGAATGTCCCACTTTATTGTCACAATCGTCACGCGCATGACATGACATTCACTCGAATATTTCGCTGCGTGGTATTCAATGTAGCTTCTCTATTTACAATTCACTCAAACGCTTCCAAGGATGACGTGTATTCAGCAAATAATATATGACATAATCGATAATGCTCTCTGCAGGTAGTCGTATTTTTAGCAGGTTATCTGCATTTCATTAGTTGGACCGGGACATCCTTAAATGTTAGAGCCAAGTTACGAGAACGATCAATATCTTAAAATTGCTTTTAACAAGTGACAAGTTAGAAATTTAGTCCTCTAAATTCCTGAACGCCTGTTGAATATCTTCGTGCAGCTGATCAAAGTCCGCCCTGATTTTCGCTTCGCCGTCCTTAACGGGGTCCTAAAAAAAAGTTTTAGACAAATTTTTAATAAAAAAAAAAGAGATACGTTAAAATTATAACTATGAGAAGGTTAGACACATTTGCTTAGGCTTAGAGCTACCCACCTTGAATTTCATAGAGCTCAATTGATAGAGGATATTGCCCATGCTATCCCTAATGACATTCCATGTGATTTTGTTATCTGACTGGGCTGTTGATTCCACCGCGTGTCTTGCCATATCGTAGAATGCGATCATATTTCGCAACATTCCCACGGTCTTGTAAAACGGACAGAAACGATCGTACGGAGAGTAGCTAGAAGAAATTAAAAAAAAAAAAGATTCAGAAAAGAACGAAAAAAATTCTTTCAACATTTAATCATTCACAATATTGACGTAAAACTATCGTAAGACAATAAATAGGTCCTGTACCTGTTTTGTTGCAGAAAATCGTCTTTCAGCAATTTTGCTACTTCGAGCGTGATTTTATCCGTTTCGGCGAGCGAAGCCTTGCCTACCAGCTGCACGATTTCCGACAGATCTTCCTCCTCTTGCAAGATCTCCTTCACTTTCGTCCTCAACGGGACGAACTCCGGGAAGTTCTTGTCGTAGAAATCGTCCAGTGCTCGCAAATATTTACTGTACGATATAAGCCAATTGATGGACGGGAAGTGTTTGCGCTGCGCAAGCTTCTTATCCAAACCCCAGAACACCTAACAAAAATTAAATAGTTCGTTAAAAAAATTAATTTTAATTAATTTCATCATCTTTTTTAATTTTTTATGCAGATGTCTTTTGTACCTGCACAATACCGAGTGTCGCGCTAGTCACAGGATCAGAAAAGTCACCACCCGGCGGTGATACGGCACCGACGATACTGACGGATCCTTCACGGTCTGGATTTCCCAAACACTTTACTCTGCATAAAAATTAAGATAGTATATTTAGTCGCGTTGCTCAATGACAAGATATTATTTACTTTAATATAAATTTCTTCCAAGATCGTATAATATACGATTCTCTACAATATTACATGATTTCGAGAAAGATACTTGATCATATTATTATTTTGGGAGCTGTCCAGCAAGAAACACACATATCGACACAGGAATCATTTTGTCTTTGTTCGATATTTAGTGAAAGACGAAGAATTATTCCTGTGCCTTTGTATATCACGATGCGACAACATACCTTCCGGCGCGTTCGTAGAAGCTGGCTAAACGAGCGCCAAGATAAGCGGGATAACCAGAATCGGCAGGCATCTCAGCTAAACGACCTGAAATTTCTCGGAGAGCCTCGGCCCAACGAGACGTCGAGTCCGCCATCATCGATACGTTGTAACCCATATCACGGAAATATTCGGACAGTGTAATACCTATATGTAAAAAAAAAAATAACAGATTATTCTCTTTAACACAGTTTAAAAACATAATTTCTACATGAATTAAATTAGTGAATTTATAAGTGTTCCTTAATGATGCATCGCACATACCAGTGTAAATGGACGCTTCACGCGCGGCTACCGGCATGTTGGACGTATTGGCGACCAGAGCGGTACGTTTCATGATGGACTCGGTGACGCCTTCGATCTCCACGGTCAATTCAGGAAAATCGCGCAATACCTCGGACATTTCATTACCACGTTCTCCGCAACCGACATAAATGATCACGTCGGAGTTAGAGTACTTGGACAAGGCCTGCGAGATGACGGTCTTGCCGCAACCGAAAGCACCGGGAATAGCCGTGGTTCCACCCTGGACGCATCTGTAACACCCGTTGTACACACGTGTTTCAAATATTTCTTAGATTTCTATAACATGCTTATTAAAATGTAAAATGTTCTTACGGGAAGAGAGAGTCCAGGACTCGTTGACCAGTGAGTAGAGGATGATTAGCTGGCAATTTTTCAGTGACCGGTCGAGGTTGACGGACTGGCCACACCTGCATAAAACGTAACGTAAATTCAATACACAACTTGCAATACACTCAAAATTCTCATATATATTTGTGTGTGTGTGTGTGTGTGTGTGTGTGTGTGTGTGTGTGTGTGTGTGCGCGTGTGTATGAAGATATATTTCGTACCTGAAGCATGGTATATTTTTGCCTCTCGCCATCGAATTCGGTCTCTAATACGACATCCTACAATGATAATACATATTTATGTAAATTTATTTATATACAGAGTACAGACTATAGAATATGAAATGATGTAATAAACGAAATCTCACATCGACAGTGTAGTTGCCAACGGGCGCGACGTACGTGACCGTGCCTTTGCACTTGGGCGGCAGGATCATCCAATGCTTCACCAAGGTATTCTCGTGCACGACGCCGTACAAGTCACCGCCCGTGATGTGGCTGCCGTTCTTCACGTTATGCGGATTGAATTCCCATGAAGCGGTACGCGAAAGCGCGGGTACGTTGATACCCTTCGGGATGTAGATCGAGCTCGTGAGCTCGTTGATGTCCTTCAACGGACGCTGAATACCGTCGAAGATGCTGCCGAGGATGCCGGGGCCCAATTCGACGGACAGCGGCTTTCCGGTGCGGAGCACGGGATCGCCAACTGTCACGCCGCTCGTCTCTTCGTATACCTGAACACGTGACCAGATTAGGCAAGCTCCTCCAACATCCTAAGGTGGAACATAAATGTGCACAGTTGAACACTTCTTACCTGTATTGTAGCCATGTCACCTTCCAATCTGATAATCTCTCCCACCAGCTCGTAGTAACCGACTCGCACGAGCTCGTACATAGCCGATCCAGCCATTTTTTCAGCGGTAACGACTGTAACGAGAAAATGTCAAATAAAATGCGGAATACGTAACGGAATACGATGAAATTCATATGAGAAGAATTACTGACCAGGTCCGGATACTGCATAGACATATCCAAACTTGCCCTCCCGCTCCTCATGCGCAATCTTCGGTAAACTATGATTTGTCATCTTGATTTACGTACACTTAATTTACCTGGAAAAAAAAAGAAATTGTATCTAATATTCTGTATTCAATAATATTCCATTTTGCAGAAAATAGAATTAAAAAATTATCGAGCTAAGATTATAATTATTTTTTTTTTCATCACATTTTCTATATGAATTAAAATGTTAGAGAGAGACAGCAGAAACAATATAACTTAAACAATATAGAAAGTTATGAAACTACATCTTAAAAATTAAATATTTTCTCCCCAAAAATTCAACATTTAAATAACATATGATATGATTTTTCTCACAAAAGTTTTCTCTTTATATATCTATGTACGTATGTATGTATATATTTCAAGAATATTTCAAGAGGCAATCATTAAAAATATTTTATCTTATCAGTGATTGTATTCTAGTATAAGAATACAATTTTTATCCAATGATTTTTCAAACTACATATGATCTAGTCATTGGGTTGTGCGAATTAAATGTCGCAAAAAGTAAGAAAAACGAATTGCTATCGCATAAATTGACATATGTTTTTATCTTAATTGCTGCAGCTCAAGCCATACGTGAATATGTGCGCTAGTCGGTATAGTTTTTCGATAGAATTTTATTCTATCCTATAATATTTATCCTATAATTTAAGTTTGAACATTTGTCTTTCAATTCAAATACATCCAATATTGAGGAAACTTAGTGACAGAACAGCGAAAAAAATAATACAAACAAATCAAGCGAATATAAGTCTGGCTTTTTCCGCGCCGCTTCCTACGCCTTCCTGCAATTTTCTTTCCCCCCGCCCGCGCCGCGGAAGAACGAGGGAATCGGATAAATATATATTACTCGCTGCGGTTGAAGTTAAACAAGAGAGAAAGCAAGGATGAATCGGGGTGATGGGCTAGTCAATCATTGCGGCCGAGAAGGACTGTCGGACGGTAGCGCACGCTGTCGCGCGCGCTGCCTGCCTGCTGCGCGATTCACGTGAGCAGGCCATTCAAAAAAATAGGCGTAGCCCCGCGAAGATCGCGGACCGTCTGCTAGACGGGGACGAGGCCGTTTTCGCCGTCGCGGACGGCCGCGCGATCGATCGCGCGGAGCGTCGCCGTAGACGGGCGTCGCGCGATCGGCGGACCGCTTCCTTCCCGGCCGAAAAATCGGCCGGGAGTCTCGCGGATTCGCGCCCGATTCGGGTGAGACGATGGCGCACGCCAAGTGCCCACCGGATCGATATACTACAGCACGCTCGCTCGCTCGCTCGCTCGCGCACGGATCTCACAACGTTGAAACGTTGACTCGGAAGCCGTCCGCGCGAGCGACGGGACGTCGACGGCCGTGTCAATTGACCCGGCCGCGAATACTCACGGCGTGAGGTGCGACGTTTTCCAGCGCAAGTCCAGCCAGCGACGGGAACTGTATGGCCTGCCCTGTCTCGCGAGTCCGGCCTAGCTGCTGCTATCACAAGACAGGTCAGCTGACTGAGTCGCGTGCCGATCCGCAATCATCGAGCGCGCACGCGCCGCATTAAGATGGTACCCGCATGAGAGCCACGGCGACGGATCGTCCTCGCGTTTGAATTACGTTCAATCCTTTTATTGTTATCTTCCCTCGTACATTTGCACGTTACTCGGAGAGATCATCTTTAAAGTGATGAGAACTAATTTCATAATTACATTGTAAAGAGAAAAAGGAAACAATTCTCTTTTTTTTTTTCTAAATATCTAAATTTATTAATAAGAGAAAAATAAAATAAAATGAAATATAAGGATTTAACAAGAATGTAAAAAAGAAAAAATGAAACTTTTTCAAAAAGAAACACATTTATAAAAATAAAATAAGTATAATTATACCAAATTGTATTTATATAAAAAAACTTTCTATTAAATTAAAATAAAATTCAGTGTAAGAAGATATATATATATACATTTATTTTCATTCGTAGAAGTGAAGAAATGATTCAGAATTATTGCATTTATTTCTTTTCTTTTGATTTTTCTAAAGTCCAAAGATTAAGGTATATGTATATCTCTTATATGAAATTAAGTTTGATAAAACAATCCTTTTGCTGCATTAGTTTTTTTTTTTCAAATATACTTAATATTTATTTTTAGATACTTGATTTTATACTAAGTAATGTTATTCTTAATAAAACGTACGATATGTGCATAAGTAGATGTTTATTATTTTACAATTTTCGATGAGAATCATATATAACATTACAAAAGATTGAAATATAAGGCACTATATGATGTGTAGTATATTTTCAAGAATTTTAAATTGTTCCAAATTGCGAAAATTTTCTTCTTTTTAACAACTTAAAATTTAAATATACACATGATGGGGCATCTAAAACAAAACATTGGAATATATGAAAAGCTAAATCGGTAGCTAAAAATGTTTCAGACAAATTTGTATGATTTGAAGGGGGACAAATAATGAATTAAATTAATTTCTTAAAAAATCGATTTTTCAAGGTTATTTAAAAATCACCTTTACTTTTTTGGAATAATTTTTTTTATATAATATGATTCCTCTAATTATTTCTTAAAGTTATCGAAAAATTCGTATTTTGCGAGCTATTTTACACCTTAGCATTCCATATTTCGATGAAATATGAAAATGTAAAATATCTTGTAAACTATTGATTTCTTGATAATTTAAATAACTTAATACTTTTAAGCATTATATCCTTCAACCGATTTTTTTTTACATATTTCGATGTTTTGTTTTAGATGCCTGTAGATTACAATACTTTAGAAACATATAATACTATTCATTTTTTATTTAAGACGCTGTGTTAAAAGATATGTTTCAAAAATATATACACAAAAGTTGTTCTAAGATTGTTATATTTTAATTAGATAGTATCTCTTGATATAAATTGGATTGGATCAACCAATACAATTAATTCTGATTATATATTTAGAAAACATTATACAAAAATAAACAGAGTTTCAATATCTGTTCGACTATGTATCTCAGCACAAACTAATGTGCAAAAGACTTGATTACTCTACTCCAAAGCTTAAACTCTATTAGCATATTGCTTATAAGTATAACATATATTAAATGTTGTTATAACATATATTTCTATAAAAATTGTGCTTACTGCTCAACTATTGTGCGCATTCATTTCTCTAATTTTGTTTTTTTTATGCTAGTCATATTAGAATTCATGTTCTCCATCTATGCACATTAGACTCGATATATATTACAAAGGCACAATATAAATTATCAAGCACCATATCAATTGCTTCGTGAACTGCAATGATAATCTTCTGCAAAATCTTACTACCGGAAGCGCTTTGCGTGCATAAACTCATGCCCCACTTTTTCAAGTTTGCTTTACAATACTGCCAAATAAAAGTAAAAATCTGGAATAAGAAATCGTCCATATTTCGGGAACGTTTCATTAACTTTACAGCGATTTTAAATAGCATTGCCAAGAAATCTTCAGTAATATGCATAGATCTCATTTCCCTTAGCAGCGGTTCGAAGTCAGGCATTGTCGGTAGTTCCGCGACATTTGGACAATCGTCGCTTACATATAACTTTGATAATAAATCACAAAGTACTCTTGTCATTTGGTCAACGGTAGGATCGACATGTGCATGATGTGCATCAGACGAATCGTTTTGGTCGAACCCGATAAATATGCCAAGTCGTATCAATTTAGTAACATATTCGACAGGATCTAACAATGTGATACCATTGACTTTTAATCTACCACATTCGAACGACCATACAATACTATCCTTAGTATTTTTTACAGTATTGTCTAATATCCGGCTACCACTGTTAGTTGCAGATTGGTTAGGCAACAGTTGTCGACGATGTTCTATATAGCGTATCACCTCCGCATTCTCGGATATTTTAGATACATTATTTGCCTCAGCTTTCCTCACAATGCGATTGTACTTTTTACGGAGACGTTTGTTGGTCAAAGTCTCCTTGTAATCACTCATAACTCTACCCTGGGTACTCTCGATGATGTCGCTGGCGAATTGAACCTTTACCACGGAGCCGCAGAAAAACATGATGTGCGTCGCTAAATTTAACGCGTCTACGATACTGACGGTCTTCTCCGTTACATATTTGTCATACATACAGTAACCCTGATATATAATGCCAACACCGTTCAGGACCAGGTTGCCACCTTGTATAGTATTGAATGCTATTCTTGCAACGGCATTTACTGTCATACCACGTGCAGCGACATTGGAAATAATCGCCGATCCTCCAATTACTCCAAAACCAACTGCTGTACCGAATATGGCGAGGTAATGTGCTAATGCCTCTTTGTCCAAAATATGAATAGATTCCTCATGACTATTGCGGTCTGCTAATTGTTGGGAATTTCGGCCAAACGACCAAAGGCCAGACATACCAGTAGCAGCAAGACCTAATGTATGGTGATAAATAATAAAGTGTAAAACAATGTCTCATGATTTTATATTGAAATAAATTCTGATATAAAATGGCAAATTATAACTTACGCAATCAATTTAATATGAGAAATAAATTGATTTTGCACTATTTATTGAGGGACAATTTACCTGACACGATAGCAACTGGTGCAAGAGGAGTAAACAATGACGCGATAGACAAGCCAGCGGCGCCAACTCCAACGATACCGGAAGCGATGTCCATTGTAGTACAGAGTACTGATTTCCATGAGCATGCAGGAGAATTCATAATTTCCAGCCAAACTGTCGAATAATCCTCTGTAATTGGATAGGCTGGATTTGGTTGATAAGAACCATCTTGCGGAAGAACCATAGTGCACTTTGGTAAAGTATTATTTTTCTTGTAGTCTGTCCAATCTTTATATACTCTGCTAGAGACATCAATGTACCATGTTTCGTACTGTTCAGCAGTAACAGCATCTGATGTATTCTCTTGTTTTACGCTCTTTTTAGTTTCGGATTTTTCCTGAACATTTTTTCTGATTGTAAAAATGGGAACGGGCGATATGACGAGCAGTCTTTTTTCATCTTCCTTTGCTTCTTCTTTTTTTGTCCCTTCTGTACTTGGTTCTGTCTTTGCTTCCTTCTTGGTTTCCTTCTTTACTTCTTCTGTCTTTGCTTCCTTCTTGGTTTCCTTCTTTACTTCTTCTTTCTTAGGCTTCACATTTGTTTTAGGACGGAATATCACATTATAAATTACACCACTGTAAATTGGTTGAGAATCATCAGTTCCTACAGTACATGCACATATCTTATTATATATCTTATCTATCACTTTTTCAGCTTTATCTTCATAACCAACTGTATCAGTTGCATCTGTATTGTCCAGATTCTCTGTAGTGCAAAAACAAATACTGTTTTCTGTTTCACTTGCATCCTTTGTGCTCTTTGGTGGCCCATAAATTGCATAGCCAATATTCTGTCTTAGATATTTACGTTCGTCACTTTTATATTCTGTGCAGTCAGAAAGAAGTTCATACAAACATTGTTGCTGTTCCACAGCAAGAGTCTTCATCTCTTCCTGAAAAAAAAATATATACCATTAGCATTAACATATACGCACGCAGTGAAACATTTTTGTCTCTGTTAAAATTATAAAAGAATATATATCAAGTGACTAAATTCTCTACCGTCAAATTCAAGTTTTAAATTATGTTTTTGAAACACTAGAGACAAGCAAGTTGAGTAATTAGTTAATTAATATTCGGAAAACCAGTATAACATAAGAATTTATCAATATTTTGGTTGCGTGTATTAAAAGAAAACTTACCCAAATTATGTCTGTAACCTCTTCTTCCATTGTAACCTCCTTCGTAGCCATTATGTTTGCAAAATTTTTTAGAAGTTTAATAATTATATAGAGTTCCTTTTCTGTAAATAAAGGAAAATCACATTGGTGAATAATATGTATTAGGTTCTATCTTCCTGTCAAAGTAATGTTTGGTCAAACTCTAATCAGATGAGATCGCAAAATTATTTATCGACCGAATATCAACTCAAAAGTTATATTGCTAAAATCCTCTTCGTACTTTTAAAATAATTATGATATTATATTTGTTATTATGATATTTGTTATATCGTAACAGTTACGCGCACTTTATCTAATTCAAGGAGATGACATCATTTTTGGAGCCATGACGCATCTTAACCTCAAACGTCAACTATATTTCAATGCTAATTTTCTATTATTTCTATTTTGTGCGACATATTTAAGTATTATATCTCGAAATCATTACATATACGTCAACATTTCTGATTTAATTAAAACTTACTTTAATCACACCTATTTTCTACATCACTTGTCATCTGAAGCAATACTACACTTCTACCTTTCGCCAAGTATGTTGTTGACTAATCTAAAAATTATGGAAAGTACTCTGAACAATTCACGATAAACTGAATTACGTCACAGCGTTTTATACAAATCGGGGTTTTCCCGGAGGGAAGGGAAACCTCCAAGGAATGTCAGTGATCTTACAATATGCCAAATCAAATACTCTGACCCTTTTTTAATTTAACTTTGCTATTCGATCACGCAATACGAAATTTACGCGATATTGTTATATTATTATATTTTCTTAATTAAGGGCAAAAATTAATTCAACGATCAATGGACTATAAACGATCAATAAATTAAAATTTATTGACCAAATAAAATTGTATCACTTTTCTACATTTTTGAAATATATATTCCAACGAAATTATACTTACTATAAATAATAATGATTGTTGGTGGTCTTAAAATCACGATTCTCTTGTTGAATGTCAGATTCGATGTATATATATATATATAATATATATATATATATATATATATCAAGCAGCAATTATATCTAATCAAAGCGGCAATTATATCTAATATAAAAGATCTGAATGCTCTGATATCAAGAGACACAGTCGTGTCTCGATAAAGAACACTAAAGATATCAATTATTAGGAGACATGATCGTGCGTGTTATATATATATACACATATATAAGGACATTACAGAAGTCTCTCTGACAAAATATACATATATAATGGTGAATACCCGAATTTTATATTTTGCATTCATTTGCACTAAAGTATATCTGTAGCATTAAAGTACCATTCATTAGAGTATGGCCCGTATTCATAGTCAAGGCTTATTTTCAAGATCGTCTTAAGTATAGTCTTAAACCGGTATCAGACTACGCATTGGAGATTGAGATTAAGATTGAGATTAAGATTGAGATTGAAGATTGTCCAATCACATTATAGATTGTGATCTGCATTGCGATTGACAATATTGCTGCGTTCAGCAAACAAAGCAGCTCGGTTTATATACATATTTGCATGTATTATTAAGATAATTTACTAAATTTTGTTCATAACAATACTTACCTGTGCATTAAATTTAATTGCACGTTTATTATTGTACGAACTTAACCTCTATCTGCTTTATCATTCTCGGTAAAAATGTCAGTAGTCATCACGTGACCAAAAAGTCGTCAAGCCATTTTGGCCTAGTTTACACCATTAAATTAATTGATACAAGTATCAGGTTGGCGCGAACTAAGTACTTGATACGTCATTGTTTACATCG